>NC_090444.1:137856134-138164386 GCF_031143425.1 Pleurodeles waltl
CTAAGACACAACACACAATAAAAATCCAATACCAATTTAGGAAAATAGAGAATATGCCTATCTTTAAAACAACACCAAAATTAAACAAATTCAATGTAGGGAACTGAAGATATGAATATTTAAAGCTCAAGGGCCTGATTACAACCTTGGCGGACGGGATACTCTGTCACAAAATGTGACGGACTTCCCGCCCACTATTTTACAAGTTCCATAGGATATATTGGAATTTGTAATACGGCGGGAGTGATATCTGTCATGTTGGTGATAAGGTATCCCATCTACCAAGGTCGTACTCGGGATCTAATTGTAAATATGTTCTTCCTAGTGCCAAAACAAAAGTGTGAGCTGCTGCTATCTGGTCGCACCTAACCGAAACAAAGTCAAAGTTCAAGGCCGACCGCGATGGAGTGAGGGTCGGGTATGATGAACAGTAGGGCACAGCCAAAATTTTACCTCTGCACTTAGTCACTTTTTTGGTAATTTTCCCCTTGCTTTCGAGCGATTCTCCTTGGCAGGCAGAGTTGCAGTTCGACAACGGCTGCTTGCCTTAGCGAAAGGTCTCAGTGATTCCTGGAGGTCTTTGTTCTCATAATCAATGGCAAATAGCTCCGGAGCTTCAGCGGGGCAAACCAGAATTTCTGGCTGAGTTATGGTTCAACAGCGCCAGCTTGACTCTCAACAACGGGTCGTCACCTTATGGAGCTATTTACCAAAAAGTTTCCAAATGATTCTAAACTTCTGGATTTTTTCCAGATGGGTCCACAGCACCAGCAGAGGGTCCAAATGCTCTAATTTACCTCTTGGGGATTTGGAACTATAATTCCCACAATGCACCTGCTCAACTCCACAAAAGTCTAGATGAAGCTGGTCCTCTGGGCTTGTCTTGATGCAGGTGACTTATTGAAGCTCTTTCGTACCTGGTGCTTTTAGAGAGTCCACTCCTTAATACTTTGGAAGTCAGGCAATGTCCTCTTTTGTGAAGTCTAGGGTGTGAAGCAGGTGCAGTCCTTATGAGTGCAGTCCTCTTCGGGAGCAGACCAGGAGATCAACAGACCAGTCTTTCTTCTCTTGACATTTCCAGGCAGGGATCTGAGGAGCTGTGCAGCTCTCCCATATTCATTCCTCTTTCTGGGCTGGCAAGGAGGTGGGCACCCGCAACCAATGGGTTTCCAGCTGCACCCTCTGTGATGACCACTTCCTGGGAACTGTGGTATATTTTTGTCCCAGAATGCATAGCTCAACAAAAATCAAAATGGAGAAAACCTCTCCTGGAGTTTCAGATCTGGCTAACCAAACCCACAGGTGTGGCTAACTTTTTCCTACACTCCCGTTCCAGCCTCTCTCTGGGGCTGAGACTGGGCCCTTCACTATCTGTCTTTCTCCATCTGAAGACAAGTTTGGCAACCCAGCCCCCTTCCTGACCGACATCTGCAGCAGCAGATTCCCTCCCACCAAATGATGCCTTTGTTTCAAACCAGGCTACTTCACGCCTCATCAGGGCAACTTGACTCAGCCTGTTAATGGCTGGCCAATCCGGCTGGCCAATCAGAAGAGGCTGCTACAAGGCTGTTTTAGGTAAGTTCAGGAAAGCAAGTTCTAAAACTATGTTCCTGAAATAGTTATAATAAATCTAACCATAACAAGTTGTTATATTTATGGTAGCTATCAGTTTGGTAATTTGAATCACTGTTCTAGCTCAGCGTTTCGCAACCTGTGGTCCGTGGACACTTAGGGGTCCGTGACACATTCCCAGGGGGTCCGCAGGTCTTGACCGGCATGAAGGCACTTCTCCAGCTGGGCCCTCTGTAGAAAAATGTACGTGATTTTTTAACTGGTCATTCATTTGTGAGGCAGCTTTAAAAGCATTGCAAAGTTCAGTGTAAGCTTTCGGACAAAAATAAAAGTGGCAACTCTGGTGATTAATGTACCTGCTGGAGAGATGGGAGTTTGTCTATTGGCAGATTTGACTCATTGGAGGAGGTGCAGATGGTTAATATGCCAGCTGCAAAGGACATGTATCATGCAATGAACCACATTTTATGTGCATAGCACAGAGGGTTACCGCTTTTGTCATAGAGATTGTTTTGTTATTGTGCAGTTCATAAGTCACAATCATAATCTAGCACAGTGAGTTATGAACTGCCAACAAAGAACTACATGGAACAAATTAGAAAATTATATTTTTTTCCAAATCTTTCATTACTGCTAAAAAAAAGGTTTGGTTGCATAGGAATACGCTATTACTAAAGTCAAGGCTAGCCACTGTGTTATGTTTTCAATCCTGAGTTTGTGTTTCTACAGACCAAGCACTCTTAGAAAATGCCTAACAGTATGGATGAGGTGAATCCTACACCTTGTAGTCCCCTGTAAAGTGTTCTGCCACCCTACACTGGTATGAGAGGTTCTGTAAATCAAATTAAATACATGTGACAGAGAGGATATGGAGAGATGAGAGGACTTTTTGGTTTTACTTCCTTTGCCCATCACACAATAAATTAAAACGTTCATGTATCTAAAAAATAAAAACAAAAATCGCTTGGGAAATGTAGAATGTGACTTGAGGATTCAGCTTTCCTAAATAAAACCAGTCATTGAAAAAGTTAGTCGCCAAGATGCAGCACCAACTTTCCCATTAAAGTTTTCCAATTATTGCAATTTTTTCCAATATAAAATAATGATATATTTACTAATTTGAGTATTTGTTTGGCATGCACTTGTTTGTGTATTTTTTGCAAATTACTGTTTTAATGTTTGAAATTTAAATCGTACAAATTTCTTGGGGGTCCCCGGCTTCCAGTAATTATTCAGTGGGGGTCCCCGGGAGTCAAAAGGTTGGGAAACACTGTTCTAGCTCATTCCTGTCAAAGGTTAAACTTTATTAAGTATGATAAAGCATTCCTATGTTAGCCGGTGAACCTAGCAGTACTACAATGGGGAAAAGGGACATGGGCAGTGTGTACCTCACTAGGACATATAAAACATATTTTATAATGTCCCTGCTTTTAATTACAAGATCCTTGGGGCACCTAGGGCACACCTTAGGGATGACGAACATGCACTTTTAGACTTTGAAAGTACTTTTAATTCAAAAGTCAAATTTGCACAGTGTTAATTTAAAAGCAGCTTGCAAGGCAGGGCGGACTTTAAAATGACAACAGACACCACAGCAGTGCACCCTTAAGTGATTAAATCCGCTGGGGTTGATAAACCTACATGCTCTACCATTTATTAGGGAATTACAGGTAGGTTGTCAGAGCCAATTCCAATTATGCCTAATTACCTTATACCTTGTAAACGGAATACCAGCCGTTGGCCTCATTAGTAGAGCCTAGGGCACAATCAGAGTCAGTAACCACCAGTATCAGTCAAAAATGGGTGGGATTGGGGCAAAAGGGATGTCTTTCTCACAGTTTGTTTTGTTAGTGGTCATTGGACCATTTTTACGGTTTACTTATCTGCTTAAAAATATGGTTCTAGATTTCAGAATTTAGTGAATAATCTACATGTCGCAAATAACTGGCATAGGCAAACCAAACAGCTGAATTTGTTCTGTCAAAATAAGAAAGTAAAAGCAAGAGAACTCACCTGACCCATGCAGGTTTCAATTTAGCTTTCAAATAGTGAAAGGGGCATTCATTTGTGACAACATATTGTTGATCTTTGGGCCCTAATATGGGGATCTCCCTTTTAATTCACAATATTTTGCGTACTGCATCCATTGACCATACACAGCAAGTACAGGCCACAGGACATTCTATAGCCCCAGAGCATAGCCAAAGAGACCTAGAACTAACTGCGCATGACCTCAGGCACCAAAACCTATAACTAGATCTCTGATTATATTTGCTAAAGATGTGTATTTAGTAATATTATGCAGCAAACCTGAGTTTTAATATGTGAGTAATTCCACATCATGATCCTAGTGACTTTGGCCACAATAATAATCCCGCCAGGAACAAAAACACAAATCCGTATAATAATATAGTAGGGAAAAACAACATAACTCTAAACCACACAATTCAACAGACCAGCACAAATCAAACAATGCAACTAAAATACAACAAAGCAAAATTACATGACACAAGATCAACACACTAATACCGCATTGATATGACACAAAACACAGAAGATAACATCAATGCAAGAAAATATGTGCTACGCACCAGCAATCACACTTTAACATTTTAGTAGAGAAGGGGAGAAAAGAGATTAGTAAAGTTATAACATGTTTGTGATAGCATGTAACTAATTTCTGCTGTGTTGACTACAATATATAGTTGTTACATATGTTATAAAATGCAATTTTCACCTTCAGGAATCAAACAACGACATGTCATATCATTTGAATATTTAATAAAGTTTTCAAATACTGACTTTTTCCCAACACTGGGTTTTCTATGAGACTATGGTGGTCATTCTGACCTCGGTGGTAAAAGGCACTTACCGCCGGTCAGAAGACCGCCATAACACCGCTGCGGTAAACCGCCACGGTCATTCTGACCCACAACTGCCAAACCTCCAAAAATCCGACCTCCACTGCAGTCCGCCACATCAGCGGCCAGCGATAAACTGGAGATGACCAAACCTCCACCGTCACGCCAACAGAAATACGCCCATGCCATTACGACCCACGAATCCACGCGGCGGTCATTCAAACGCGGTATTCCATTGGCGGTACACACCGCCGCGGTCAGAATACACACCCAGCACTAAAACACATCCACATTGGACAATTTGAAATACACACACCTGAAACACATACAAACACCACTCCCACACAATCAATGCGATATAAAACACACACCCACATCACCCACAAACCCCCACAAACAGAAATTACGAGCCAAGGCGCAATACACTGAGAGAGAGCACAGGGAAGGCAAACGACAACACACACAGGAACACCACATCATCACCCACACCACATCTACGCACAAAGCACCACACACCACCACACTCATCACCACAAACACCAACCCACATCTCATCCACACCACCCCATGGCACCCCAAAGGCACCCCCGGTTTTCGGACCAAGAACTCAGGGTCATGGTGGAGGAAATAATAAGGGTAGAGCCCCAGCTCTTCGGCACACAGGTGCAGCACACGACAATAGCCAGGAAGGCGGAGCTATGGCAACGGATCGTAGACAGGGTCAACGCTGTGGGACAGCATCCCAGAAATCGGGAGGACATCCGCAAACGCTGGAACGACCTACGGGGGAAGGTGCGCTCGATGGTGTCAAGGCACAATATCTCTGTGCAGAAGACTGGCGGCGGACCCCCACCCACCCCACCCGAATTCACAGCATGGGAGCAAGAGGTCTTGAACATCCTGCATCCTGAGGGCCTCGCTGGAGTAGGCGGAGGAATGGACTCTGGTAAGTCGAATTTCAACTACTTCATCCCCCCCAACCACCAGCATGCCAACCCACACCCCCACCAGCACCCCCAACCCCCCATCACACATCCTCCCTGATAATGTCTCACCAGCACAACCCACCCAACCCAACACCAACCCCTGAATGCCAACGCAAACCATGGACACCCATCACCTAAGCATGACCACTGCACATACCCATCCCCCCCCCCCCACAAACCACCCTCACAACTCCTCCCACAAGGGAATGCCAGCACTGGGGGACAAGGGCACACACAAATCGCACGCCATGGCACACACACAACCAATAACCATACTCTTTTACCCCTGCAGGACCCGAACGCCAACACACCGGCCAGGAGGGTCCAGAAATGTCCATCCCAACCCCAGAACAGGCCCCCAGTGATGACAGCAGCTCTGTCGACCTGGAACCTGATGACCAGCCCGGACCATCGGGGACCTCTGGGCAGTCGGTTCCCCTCAGGCAGCCACAGGCCACAGCAGACCTACCCCCCTCAGGAAACACCAGCACAGCACCCACCCAGCGGGCCCATGCCTCTGTCTCCAGGACAGGTCAAGCAGCGGCGTGTCTACCACTACAGGGCACCCAGGGTAACCCACCACCCCAACAACAACAGGGACCTGGGGGCAGTGGTAGTGGGCACACTGTCCAGGGGACAGAGGCCCAGGAACAAAGGGGAACTGGGAGGGCTGCTGTGCGACAGAGGGAGGACAGGCCTAGGGAACCCTCTGTCCAAGAGGCCCTCACCACCATCATGGGAGGCTACCACCAATCCCAAGAGACGATGGCGACGGTCCTGGCCAGGTTCCAGGAGATCCAGGCACTGCAGGAGGAACGGTACATGGGGTTCCGGGACGAACTGCGCACAATCAGTTCCGCAATGGGTACAATCGTGGTGGCACTCAACCAGATTGTTACCACATTGCGGGACCTTGTGGCCTCCCAAAGGGCCCCTACCACTAGCATGGACGAAGAACAGCCCACCACCTCCGCCGGCGCTAGTGGTCAGGAGGCCCCCACACAACAGCAACGGCCCACCCGGACCCCACCCCCTGCAGAACAGGAACCACCCTGCAAGAAAGGCCTGAGATCCAGGAAGAAGACAGAGTAGGATGTCAAGACCCCCGCCAGGAAAGGATCCCCCCGGATGTCATCCCACTGTCCCACTTGTTCACCCTGTCCAACCTAGAACTGCCCCTGCTCCACCTTCCACAGGCATATGGACAATGCACCTGTGCAAACGAGAGTCTGGACTCTGCCAAGGACATGCCTCCACCATCACCCATCACCCTTCTTGAACTATTCACCCATTTCATCACTTAAATAAACACAATTATTTCACCAAAACCATCTGGAGTCTGTAATTTATTTTCTTGAAACCAAATGTATTAGACATAACCAACCAAAAATGTCCAGTTACATTGTGATGACAACATACCAGTGTCACACAGCGGTAGTCCATGGGGAAAGAAACCAGAGGGCACTCCGTGGGGACCAGATCCCTGAAATAGGAAGGGAAATCCACAACTAAGATACCATACATTGGTGGGAAAGGTTAGACAGTAGAGAGCCTGTACTGTTACAGATAGTTTTAAATGCTGGAGTAAATTCATACCTGTGTGTCACTGGAAATACTGCTGTATCACTCTGTCCCTGTTGTCTGTGTTGTCCTCTTCGTCTTCCTCCTCTTCACTCACCGCAGGCTCCACAGCTGCCACAACACCACCATCTGGACCATCCTCCTGCAGGAAAGGCACCTGGCGTCGCAAAGCCAGGTTGTGAAGCATGCAGCAGGCCACGATGATATTGTAATTGTAATTGTAATTGTAATCGTATTTATATAGCGCTTACTACCCCTGACGAGGCGTCGAAGCGCTTTTCGATGAGTAGCACGCTACTCCGGTACCCAACAAGAATTAGTGATGGATTAGTATAATTTAATAAGGAGTACAGTTTTAGTATTATTATGAGTTAATTTGAGTTGCGGATATGAGAGTTTGTTAGTTAGATTGACTGGAGTAATGGAGGGGTGGAGGAGGAAAGAAATCCAGAAGTGTTAATTGGGAGTTTATCCTTCATTTACTCAATCCAAAGGCTTGAGATGAATAAAAGGGGAGCGGAGGGGAAAGAGGATGTGGAAGGGTTAGGGAGAGCATAGTAGCAGGGTGAGATGAATGCAGGAGCATTTAGTAGGGTTGTGTGGGAGGTCACAGAGGTAGAGTGAGGTTTGGTGAGTTAGATGTGGAGGTGGAGGGAAGAGCTTAGGCAGAGATATTTAGGAGATGAAAGTGGTCGAAGGGATTTGGGATGAGTCCGAGTGAGAATGGAGGATAGTTTGATAGAGACATGACATAAGAGTGATGAGTAGATAAGTGTGATAAAAAGAGAGCAGAAATTCATAGATATCTAATATAACAACCCAAAAAACCAGGAGCCATGCAATGATCCACAAACATGCCAGGCACAGAAACAACATATACACATACATACACATATATATATATATTTATACAACACACACATGAATACACACACATATGCACATACAATACATAATTAGAATCATGGGTAAAAAATACTTAGTCAGACAGGTTTAAAAGAGTGTGTGTGTATTTTATTGTTATTGGTTTAGTTTCTGTAAAATGAGCATCGTGGCCTACCCAACCGGAGTATTTTCTACGAGTATGTCAGTAAGCATTACCTAGCATGTTTTATACGCCCCGTTTATATTGTACACTAAGGGTACGTGATGGGCCACGGGGTAAACGTCTCCAGCAACCTTGTGTGCCTTTGGCAATGTGATTGTTACTAGTGCGTCTTTGTGGAGATGTCCTTGTGCTTCTGAGCATCAACAACGCACCACCGGAATCGGCGGTAAACGCATTGGGGTCGTTTTGGAAAGCTGTCCATCATCCTGGTAAAAGGCGGGAATTCCTTTACCTACTTCGAGGGTGGACGGGGTGTGGCTCAGCGGGCGGAGCTTACAGGTGCTTTATAAAGGGCGAACCTTCTACTCTGTGTCTCCAGCAGAGGAAGATAGAACCCGCGCGTCTCAGTCAGATACAGATTACGCTCCAGTACATCATCAGTTCACCTCCAGGATGGATTCTAGATCTTTTTCTGCTATGGGATCTCTGAGCGCACAGCCTTGCTTTATCTTTGCCAAGCCCAAGAGTTAGGGTGACACACCTTCCTTGGTGAGTACATCAGGGATCCCCCTGTCATATGCAGGCACCTAAACCTGGCCTTCAGGAGGCCGAAGGTCCGCTCGATCACCCTCCTAGTACGCCCATGGGCATCATTGTACCGTTCCTCTGCCCGGGTCCTGGGATTCCAGGTTGGGGTAACCAGAGTCACCAATTAGCCACACACGCTGTCTCTGAAGTAGTTCCATCACGTAAGGGATGCTGCTATTTCGCATGACGTACGCGTCATGCACTGACCCTGGGAACTTGGCATTTACATGGGAGATGTACTGGTCAGCCAAACAGACCACCTGGACATTCATAGAATGAAAATTCTTTCGGTTCCTGTACACCTGTTCATCGTCTTTTGGGGGGACCAAAGCCACATGGGTACCATCAATGGCACCAATGATATTGGGAATGTGTCCAAGGGCATAGAAATCACCCTTCACTGTAGGCAAGTCACCCACCTCAGGGAAAATGATGTAGCTCCGCATGTATTTCATCAGGGCAGACAACACTCTGGACAATACCTTGGAAAACATAGGTTGAGACATCCCAGAAGATATGGCCACTGTAGTTTGAAATGATCCACTAGCCGAAAAATGGAGTACTGACAAAACCTGCACTAGAGGGGGGATCCCTGTGGGTTGGCGGATGGGTGACATCAGCTCTGGCTCCAGCTGGGCACACAGTTCCTGTATAGTGGCACGGTTGAGTCTGTATGTCAGGATGACATGTCGTTCTTCCATTGTCGCCAGGTCCACCAGCGGTCTGTACACAGGAACATTCCTCCGTCTCCTCGCAAGTCCCAGCGGACGGTGCCTAGGAAGTACAACAGCGAGCACAGAGTCAATCAACCCACAGGTAAGTTACCACAGCTTGCACAATACAGGTTTCTCCCTGGAATGAATGGCTTGTATGAGTGTCGATGCAAGGCCTAGGCATGTGTGACGCAGTAAGAATTAAGCCATGTGGGCCCTTGAAATGGCGGCTGCCTGACCTGTGAAGTGTGACAATGTGAAGTGAGGTCATTGCGCTGGCGTGGCACACCGTGGCGGTAGGCGGTCGAAGACCGCGGCGCAAAGCCGCATTGGATATCATTGAGCCCTATGGGTTTCAGGAGCCAATGGCGATGTGCGCCGGCGGTCACGGTACGCACCGCCGCGGTACGCACCGCCGCGGCCGTAACCGCCATTTTCTATCTGCTTAATCACTCGAGACCTGATCATCCTCAGGAGAGGACCTATACTGCAAGTGCTGCTGTGACCTCGGTCTGGAAGTGACAATGGCTGCTGCGACTGGGGAAAGGGCCCCGCCTTCAGTTCCGAAGAGTTGGAGAAGCTCGTGGATGGGGTCCTCCCCCAGTATGCGCTACTCTACGGTCCTCCAGACCAACAGGTGAGTACACTGGGACCATGCTTAGTGGCCAATGCCTGGGATGAGTGGGGTGGATGTACGATGGAGAGGAGGGGAGCGAATGACGAATGCATGGCACGACAGATGAGAGCATGTGCCACATGGCAAGGTTGGGAAAGGGGGGGCCACTCACACCCACCATGCAGAAAAGTGACGATGTTTTTTTCCTCCCCCTCTATATGTCACATAGGTCAGCGCCCATCAGAAGATTGAGATTTGGCGTGCCATCGCCAAGGACGTCCGGGCCCTGGGGGTCCACAACAGACGGGGCACCCACTGCCGCAAGAGGTGGGAGGACATCCGCCGCGGGAGCAGGAAGACCGGCTCTGCTCTGCTGGGGATGGCCTCCCAACCTAGGAGGGGTGCCAGTCGTACCTTGACCCCCCTGATGTCCCGGATCCTGGCGGTGGCCTACCCCGATTTGGATGGGCGCTTGAGGGCATCACAGCAGACACAAGGGGGTGAGTACACTCTTTCTGCTGACTTGGCGCGCAGTGGAGGTGTCTGGGTGGGGGAGGAGGGCTGTGGGTATCCCTAGGCCAGGGCGATTTCTGTAGTCTAGGCCCCTCCGTGAGGCATGGCCCTGTGCCCCCGCCCCCCACCTCTGTAGGGTGCCTAGTAACGCTATTCATGGACCTGTGTATTCTGTGTGGGCAGTTGTCGCCCATAGGCTTGTAGGGCATGTCCCAGTGAATGAGTAGTGTACCCCAAGTGCGCAGCGTAGTGCAGGGGGCTTCTGTGTCTGTCTTCTCTGCCAACGGTGTCCCCAATGCATGCACTCAACTTGTCTTTATTTCTCCACCCCACCCCCATTTTCTTTGTTTATCTGTCAATTTGTGCATTAGCATCATCAGTCGGAGGAGAAGTGGCATCGTCGCAAGAGGGAGCTGCATCTCACATGGCCCCGGAGGCCCATGCAACGGACTCCGAGGTGACCAGTGAGACGGAGGGCGAGGGGGGCTCCACGACGGGGACCCGTGCTGATGTCAGTGACAGCGACACGTCCTCGGATGGGAGCTCCCTTGCGGTGGCGGCAACATCCGTGCCCACCGAAAGTACAGGTACAGCCGCCACCCAGCGCACCAGCTCTGCCCTCCCAGCAGCCCCTCGGCGTTCGGCCCGTGCCCGCACGGCCAGGAGGCCGGCCATCTCCTTCGCCCCAGGCACCTCAGGCCCTGCCCCAGTCACCCCTGCTGCCCTCAGTGAGGAGGTCATTGACCTCCTGAGGACCATCATTGTTGGGCAGTCTACCCTTTTGAATGCCATCCAGGGTGTGGAGAGGGAGGTGCATCAAAGCAATGCATACCTGGAGGGCCTTTATTCGGGTCAGGCTGCCCAGCAGCGATCGTTCAACGCTCTGGCCTCAGCACTGACGGCAGAGATTGTCCCTGTCTCCAGCCTCCCTCTTCTAACTGCCTCCACCCAGTCCCTCTCCCCTGTTCCTCTGCCTATCCCATCCACACCTCTGTAGCAGCCTGCACACACCTCAACACCCAAGGGAAGCTCTTCCAAACATAAGCACCACAAAACACACAAGCATTCACACAAGCAACATCCAGATGCAGACATGCCAACAGCCACTACCTCCTCTGTGTCCCCCACCTCCTCGTCTCCCTCCTCCCTCCCTGTGACGTCTCCACTCACACCTGCATGCACACCACCATCAGCCAGTACACCCATCACCAGCACACCCTCCAGACCAGTCCGCACACCTGCAGTCACCACCCCCACTGCCATGTACACTTCCCCTGTGTCCTCTCCCAGTGTGTCTGTCACCCCCTCTTCCAAACCACACAAACGCAGGCAGGCACCCACCCAACAGCCATCCACCTCACGACAGCCTCCAGCCCAAGCACCTGCACCCATTGACACCAGACATGACTCACCTACAACCACATCCTCTTCCTCCACTCCCATACCCACTCCAGCTACCCTTCCCATGCCTCCTAAAAAATTCTTCCTCTCTAAAGTTAACCTCTTTCCCTCACCTGACCCACCCCCTCCATCTCGTAAGGGTTCCAAGAACACCTCAGCCACCACCAGCCCAGCAACTCCCAAAAAGGTCGTGCCTGGCTTCTGGAGTCCGCCCTTTCCTTGTGCAGGGACATCGTCCAGCAGCATTCACACAGCCAGCCCCCCCCCTGGGAAAAGGACCAAGAAACTCAAGGGCAGGCGCGACAGGCCTGATACGCCTGCCCCCAAGGAGAGTAGCCTTGCCCCGTCACCTGCCACATCGGGGAAGGGAGCCAAGGGCCACGGCGAGTCAGCCAAGGAGGGCAAGGGCAGCAAGGCAAAAAAGGCAGGGAGCAGCAGACCTGGCCAGGAGGGCCCCACCAGCCCCATTCCGGGGGTATCGGAGGAGACCCAGGGCCCCAGGACTCCATCACAGGAGGGCCCCGCAACGGAAAGACCCGAGGCAGACTGAGCGGAAGGGATTGGCCAGGTGTGGTTCACTCCAAAGCCAAGACAAGCACCGCTGAAGAGGGCCCTTCAAGGCAAGCACCGCTGAACTGGGCCCCGCCAAGACAAGCACCGCTGAAGAGGGCCCTTCAAGGCAAGCACCGCTGAACAGGGACCGCCGTGGCAAGCACCGCTGAACAGGGCCCCGCCGTGGCAAGCACCGCTGAAGAGGGCCCTTCAAGGCAAGCACCGCTGAACAGGGCCCTTCAAGGCAAGCACCGCTGAACAGGGACCACCGTGGCAAGCACCGCTGAACAGGGCCCGCCGTGGGAAAGCACCGCTGAAGAGGGCCCTTCAAGGCAAGCACCGCTGAACAGGGACCGCCGTGGCAAGCACCGCTGAACAGGGCGCCGCCGTGGCAAGCACCGCTGAAGAGGGCCCTTCAAGGCAAGCACCGCTGAAGAGGGCCCTTCAAGGCAAGCACCGCTGAACAGGGACCGCCGTGGCAAGCACCGCTGAACAGGGCCCCGCCGTGGCAAGCACCGCTGAAGAGGGCCCTTCAAGGCAAGCACCGCTGAACAGGGCCATGCCAAGACAAGCACCGCTGAAGAGGGCCCTTCAAGACAAGCACCGCTGAACAGGGACCGCCGTGGCAAGCACCGCTGAACAGGGCCCCGCCAAGACAAGCACCGCTGAAGAGGGCCCTTCAAGGCAAGCACCGCTGAACAGGGCCCCGCCAAGACAAGCACCGCTGAAGAGGGCCCTTCAAGGCAAGCACCGCTGAACAGGGACCGCCGTGGCAAGCACCGCTGAACAGGGCCCCGCCGTGGCAAGCACCGCTGAAGAGGGCCCTTCAAGGCAAGCACCGCTGAACAGGGCCCTTCAAGGCAAGCACCGCTCCGCTGGCCCTTCCTGCCAAGCACCGCTCCGCTGGGCCCTCCTGTCAAGCACCGCTCCGCTGGCCCTCCTGTCAAGCACCGCTCCGCTGGCCCTTCCTGTCAAGCACCGCTCCTCTGGGCCTTCCTGTCAAGCACCGCTCCGCTGGCCCTTCCTGTCAAGCACCGCTCCGCTGGCCCTTCCTGTCAAGCACCGCTCCGCTGGGCCCTCCTGTCAAGCACCGCTCCGCTGGGCCCTCCTGTCAAGCACCGCTCCGCTGGGCCCTCATCTCAAGCACCGCTCCGCTGGGCCCTCCTGTCAAGCACCGCTCCGCTGGCCCTCCTGTCAAGCACCGCTCCGCTGGCCCTTCCTGTCAAGCACCGCTCCGCTGGGCCCTCCTGTCAAGCACCGCTCCGCTGGCCCTTCCTGTCAAGCACCGCTCCGCTGGCCCTTCCTGTCAAGCACCGCTCCGCTGGGCCCTCCTGTCAAGCACCGCTCCGCTGGGCCCTCATCTCAAGCACCGCTCCGCTGGCCCTTCCTGTCAAGCACCGCTCCGTTGGCCCTTCCTGTCAAGCACCGCTCCGCTGGGCCCTCCTGTCAAGCACCGCTTCGCTGGCCCTTCCTGTCAAGCACCGCTCCGCTGGGTCCTCCTGTCAAGCACTGCTCCGCTGGCCCTTCCTGTCAAGCACCGCTCCGCTGGCCCTTCCTGTCAAGCACCGCTCCGCTGGGCCCTCCTGTCAAGCACCGCTCCACTGGGCCCTCCTGTCAAGCACCGCTCCGCTGGGCCCTCATCTCAAGCACCGCTCCGCTGGCCCTTCCTGTCAAGCACCGCTCTGCTGGCCCTTCCTGTCAAGCACCGCTCCGCTGGCCCTTCCTGTCAGGCACCGCTCCGCTGGGCCCTCATCTCAAGCACCGCTGGCCCATTGGCAGCACCGGATCTGTGTCGTGCAGGCCTTCACGAGGCACTCTGCCCACCATGCCTCCTCCATGACCAGTGGAGTCTGTAATCCACCTGATGGACTGTGGCTTTGCACTCCCCAGGATGGCACAGTGGGCAAGCCACCCACTGTAGAGACTTGAGAGACTGTGGCTTTGCACTCCCCAGGATGGCACAGTGGGCAAGCCACCCACTGTAGAGACTTGAGAGACTGTGGCTTTGCACTCCCCAGGATGGCACAGTGGGCAGCCCACCCACTGTAGAGACTTGAGAGACTGTGGCTTTGCACTTCCCAGGATGGCACAGTGGGCAGCCCACCCACTGTAGAGACTTGAGAGACTGTGGCTTTGCACTCCCCAGGATGGCACAGTGGGCATGGAGGAGCTTCGTGGATCTGGCGTCGTGGACTCATGTGGCTGAGGTGCCCCCCCCTTTCCTTCCCCCTGAGGTGCCTGTTTTAATTTAGTGATGCCCCAGCAGTGTTCTCTCCAATGGAGTCTGTCTCGAGTGTGGGCTTTGCCCATGTGTTCATGCACATTGGCCCACGGACATTTGCAGTTGGATGACTGTGCCGGACTTTGGCTCACTGTATATATTTAGTTACAGATGTGTACATATTTATTTTTATATTGCTGAGTTCGCTATACTTAATTGCTGATATAATATAGTTCTATTTTTTCAATCATGGCCTTTTGTTGTTGCATTTTTGTTTTAGGGGTTTGGGGGTGTCACTCTGACTTTTTAATCTGCATTGGTGTGTAGGTATTTGGGTGGGGGTGAGGGTGGGGGTGGGTGTGTCGCGTATGTGTGTGCCCGTAACCTTTCCTCCTCCCCCCTCCCCTGTGTCGTAGGAGCTGTACTCACCGTTGTCATCTGCGGCGACCTTCGTGATCCTGGAAGAAGAGCAGGAAGGCAATGACTGGGAGGATGTGGAGTTCGGGTTCCATGCTGTCCGGATTCCGCGTGGAGTGTCTCGAGGTGAGCATTTTCCATTGAAAATGTCTGTTTCCGCCGTGTTTGTGTCGGCGGTGCTCCCGCCCCGGAAAAGGTGGCGGATTGGTGGGTCGTGATAGGGTGGGCGGTACATTGTCTGCCGCCTGGCTGTTGGCGGTGACCGCCGCGCTGTTTGTTTGTGCCGCTGTGGCGGTCGGAGTGTTAAAGCGGCGGCCTGTGTTGGCGGTTCCCGCCAGGGTCAGAATTCCATTTTTTGGACCGCCAGCCTGTTGGCGGGTTTGCCGCCGCTTTAACACCTACCGCCAGGGTCAGAATGACCCCCTATATTTCTTCAGCCCACAGTTGTTTTGATAAATGCTGTGATAAAATGCTATCGGTCACAACAGTGGGCAATACCTCGCCCTGGCAAAACCTGTGTCCGTAGTGGAGACTAAAATGCCTGAGGTTTTCATTAAAATTAGGTCCTTACGAATGAGGGAAAGGTATAACTTAAAATGGATTAATGTTTTAATGTGGCTTTCATGACAACTCCATAGAATTGGCTTTTGTGGCTAGGTCTTATAACATATCAAAGCTATCCTGTCTTTTGTTAAACCTATAATAACTGATAAAACCCCAACACAAAAGAGGAACAACTCCTATCAGTGTAAACATATGAACACATGCATATCCATAAGGTAAATTTACATTAGAATAAAGTAAGGTGACAGAGAATGAGCTGTTTCAATTTCTTTCTGAAGGGGCTGTTAACGCAAATATACTAATCAGAATTCTTTAATGAATGTTTATGTATTTTGAATAACTAAAAATGTAGAAAATGACTAATATAGAAAATAATGCGCATGTTTGAAATTGTTACCTCGGAGAGTGACTACCAAGATTCATGAATTATATTGAACGAACGACTAGCCTATGTGAAATATTTAAAATATATAATTGAATAACATAGTAATATATCATATTGAGAGATATAACTTATGTTTTGCATAAATCTGTAGAGCTTAACTTAAACCAAAGTCGTGGTCTAGATTTTCCAGGCCTCGTGCAGAAGCTGAATATTAACATTCAATGAAAGATGCTGACAAATCAGACTAACCGTAAACTGCTTATTGTTTAATAAAATTGTTTAGCTGAAACCTTTGCATAAACCGACGGACAGGAGACGATGGAAACCAGAATGTATCAACTACTGTGTAAAGTGCTCAGAGCATACTTTCCCAGGACTCGAACAATAGGGACCCTGACTGGAGAAGAAGATGCAACGTTTTTGATACCTGACGCGCCGGATGATGAGGACATTGCAAAGTGAACCCATCAACAATCTGAGAACTGTACAATATTAAAATTCATAGATTTGGAGTAAATATACAATTGGATAAAGTCATAACTGGTGATTAACTGACCAATTAGGAATTGGGGGATAGTCTGGGTGCCATTGATATAAAAACATGACAGAGGGGATAGTTTTAGACCTTTTTCCAATATCGAAGTGATATTGAGGGAGAAGAGACAAGATTCTGTCATTGGGCTCATCCTCTTGAGAGCCTGATGTGATGCTGATCGATTGATGGCCTGAGGACAAAGACTGCCTTGTTGCTGATCCATACTGAGGATAGGTAGATATAACAATGTGTTTGAATGAACTTTTGTGCCTTTTCTTTCAAGGTACCAACTGCGCTGTTTAAATAGTTTCCCTCTTAGCTAGATGTTTCCAAATTCATGTTCTAAACTGTTTGCGCATGATGTCCCGCATGCTGATGCTGATCTGGGTTAGGTGAGGTTCTTACCTTATGACATTGACAAACACAGAGACAAATGATTGACAAACTGAATTGATGAACTCTGTTACTCATGTTGATTTATTCATTCCTGATCGATTATTGACTTATGCTACTGCTTTAGAATGTACTCTTATGCAAGTTTTGATTGGGCTATGTTTTTGGCACCTTCTAATGAATTAATACAGATTTGTTGACTCGAATAAAGTTTGAACTAAGTTTAATGACTTAGTATGGGAACTCATAGGGAATTAAAACTACTAAAACGTATAATAAGTTGTGGTTATCCATGACTGGAGGGTCATGGGGTGTTATACTTTCTGATTCATTGATGATTGTTAGAAATGGGGTCTTTGGTTGGCAGTCAGGTTACCACCTGTCAAAGCAAGGACCCTCACACTAGTCAGGGTAAATCACACACAATCCAAATTATCCTGTGCCCACCCTCTGGTAGCTTAGCACTGAGCAGTCAGGCTTAACTTAGAAGGCAATGTATAAAGTATTTGTGCAATAGATCATACACTACCAACATTTAGCACCACAAAAATACACCACACAGTGTTTAGAAAAATATATAATATTTTTCTGGTTATATGCAGGTCAAAATGATAATAATCCAATAAGGATATGTTGGGATATCACTGAAAAGTGATATAAAGTGTCTTAATTCTTTTAAAAGAAAAAAGTCTCTTTCAAGTACAAAGTACTGGTTCGTGTGAAAAATCTCAGCAAAGAACCGCAGAGGAGGAGATGTGTGGAATCAAAGGGGGTGTGCATCGATTTCTCATGCCGCACACAGGGATGTGTTGTTTAGTTTTCACACAGGGACGACTGTGCGTGGATTTCCGGCGCTCGGTCGTGGATCATCTTCGAGTTGCGGGGTTTTCAGATGCCCCGGAGACGGTGCGTGGATTTCTTGAGCTGGCAGGACAAAGTGACAAAAGCTGCGTCGATCCGCTGGGCATTGCGTCAGATTTTCTACTGCATGGCAGGCGGTGCTTCGATTCCTCTCTAGAAGCTGGGCTGCATTGTTCCGGGCCAGCTGTGCGTCAATCCAGTGGGTCGTGCATCAAATTTGCGTTCGCTACGCTGGCACTGCATCGATCTTCTCATTACGAAGTCATGCTGCGTCGTTCCTGTTCGGCATTCAGTGAAATTTTCACCGCGGTGCAGGCTGTGCGTCATTTCTGGCAGGCTGTGCATCGAATTTTGCCACACAAGGAGTCGTTCTTGAAGAGATTAAGGTGGTCATTCTAACCGCCAGGGCGAATGACCGCGGTAGCACCGCCAACAGGCTGGCGGTGCACCGCTGGGCATTCTGACCGCGGCGCTTCAGCCGCGGCCAGAAACGGAAAGTCGGCGGTCTCCCGCCGACTTTCCGCTGCCCTTCAGAATCCTCCATGGCGGCGGAGCACGCTCCGCCGCCATGGGGATTCTGACACCCCCTACCGCCATCCTGTTCCTGGCGGGTCTCCCGCCAGGAACAGGATGGCGGTAGGGGGTGCCGCGGGGCCCCCGTAAGAGGGCCCCACTTTGTATTTCAGTGTCTGCATTGCAGACACTGAAATACGCGACGGGTGCCACTGCACCCGTCGCACCTTCCCACTCCGCCGGCTCAATTCTGAGCCGGCGTCCTCGTGGGAAGGCTGTTTCCCACTGGGCTGGCGGGCGGCCTTTTGGCGGTCGCCCGCCAGCCCAGTGGGAAACCCAGAATTACCGCCGCGGTACGGTATTCTGGCGGTTCCCTCCAGGCGGGCGGCTCCCGCCGCCCGCCGGGGTCTAAATGACCCCCTAAGTCTTTTTGGTCCTGAGACTTCAGGGAACAGGGGAGAAGCTCTATCCAAGCCCTTGGAGAGCACTTCTTCCCCTCAGTCAGAGAGCATCAAGGCAGCAGGGCCACAGCAAGGCAGCAGTCCTTCACAAAAAGCAGTCAGGTGAGTCCTTTGGGCAGCCAGGCAGTTCTTCTTGGCAGGATGCGGCTTCTGTTTCCAAGTTTCTACTCCAGGAAGTGTCTGAGTTGGTAAGGGCAGAGGCCCTGTTTACATACCCAAATGTGCCTTTGAAGTGGGGGAGACTTCAAAGAGTGGCTTGGGAGTGCACCAGTCCCCATTCAGTTCAATCCTGTCTACCAGGGTCCCAGTAGGGGGTGTGGCAGTCCATTCTGTGAGAACAGGCCCTCCACCCTTCCAGCCCAAGAAGACCCATTCAAAATGCAGATGTATGGAAGTGAGGCTGAGTATCCTGTGTTTGGGGTGTGTCTGAGTGAATGCACAAGGAACTGTCAACTAAACCCAGCCAGACGTGACTTGGAAGGCACAGAAAGATTTAAGTGCAGAGAATGCTCACTTTCTATAAGTGGCATTTCTAAAATAGTAATATGAAATTCAACTTCACCAGTCAGCAGGATTTAATCTGGCCATACTAAATATGACCTTCCTACTCCTTTCAGATCAGCAGCTACCACTCAAACAATGTATGAGGGCAGCCCCAATGTTAGCCTATGAGGGAGCAGGCCTCACAGCAGTGTAAAAATGAATTTAGGAGTTTTACACCACCAGGACATGTAAACTACATAGGTGCATGTCCTGCCTTTTGCCTACACAGCATCCTGCCCTATGGGTTACCTAGGGCATACCTTAGGGGTGTTTTATATGTAGAAAAAGGGGAATTTTAGGCTTGGCAGTACTTTTAAATGCCAAGTCAATTTGGCAGTAAAACTGCACACACAGGCCTTACAGTGACAAGCCTGAGACAAGGTTCAGGAGCTACTTAAGTGGGTGGCACAATCAGTGCTGCGGGCCCACTAGTAGCATTTAATCCACAGGCGCTGGGCACACATAGTGCACTCTGCTAGGGACTTATAAGTAAATTAAATAGTCCAATTGGGTATGATCCAAAGCTACCATGTTTAAAGGGAGAGAGCATATGCACTTTAGCACTGGTTAGCAGTGGTAAAGTGCAAGGAGTCTTAAAACCAGCAAAAACAGTGGCTGGAAAGTGGAGGGAGGCAGGCAAAAAGTTAGGGTGACCACCCTAAGGATGTCAGGTCTAACATGTGTCCCTCCCAGCTGAAAGTGGGGTGAGCTACCCAACCTCCTGGGAGTTCTCATCGCTAAGGCAGAAGTATCTGGAGAGACCATCACCGCTGACGTGGTCAATCCCCGGGCGATGCTCTACCGTAAAGTCCATCCCCTGTAGGGAAATGGACCACCTCAAGAGTTTAGGATTCTCACCCCTCATCTGCGTGAGCCATCTGAGGGGTCTGTGGTCTGTCTAAACCCAGAAGTGAGCCCCAAACAGCTATGGTCTGAGCTTCTTCAGTGCCCAGACCACAGCAAATGCTTCTCTCTCACTAGCACTCCACCTCTGTTACCGTGGTAATAGTCTTCTGCTAATAAAGACTACTGGTTGGTCTGAGCCCTCCTCATTTTGCTCTGCTAGAACAGCCCCTATGCCATGCTCTGAAGCGTCTGTCTGCACAATAAATTCCTGGGAGTAGTCAGGGGCCTTGAGCACGGGGGCCGTGCACATGACTGCCTTCAGAGAATCAAAGGCTTTCTGACAAGCCTCTGTTCAATTCATCAACCTAGGTTGCTTTTTGGAAGTAAGTACTCTCAAGGGTGACACAATGGTTCCATAGCCCTTGACGAATCTGCGGTAGTATCCAGTGAGGCCTAAAAAGGCTCTCACTTCAGTCTGTGTTCTAGGTGGTTGCCAGGCCTTGATAGTATCAATCTTGGCCTGGAGTGGCTGCACCTTGCCAACACCTACTAGGTGTCCCAAGTACAAAACGGAACCCTGCCCAGTCTGGCACTTACTGGCCTTGATGGTCAGGCCTGCCTGTTGCAGGGCCTGAAGCACCTCCTTGAGGTGGAGCAGGTTTTCCTTCCAGCTGGAACTGTAGACAGCTATGTCATCTAGGTAGGCTGCGCAGTAGGCATCCTTGCCAGCTAGGACCCCGTTAACCAACAGTTGGAAGGTAGCGGGCATTTTTCAACCCAAAGGGCATCACCCGGAACTGGTAATGGCCATCAGGTGTGGAAAATGCAGATCTCTCTTTAGCCCCCTCAGTCAGGGCGATCTCCAAGTACCCTCAGGTAAGATCAAACGTACTCAGGAATTTGGCAGCGTCTAACCTGTCAACAAGCTCAACAGCTCGGGGGATGGGGTGTGCGTCAGTCCTTGTGACTGAGTTGAGACCCCGGCAGTCCACACAGAACTGGAGTTCTGGCGCCTTAAGAAACAGCACTACAGGGCTGGCCCAGGGACTACTGGATTTCTCAATAACCCCTAAGGTCAACATCTAGGAGACCCCCTCCTTGATGCTGGCCTTTACCTTTTCCTAAAACCTGTAAATGTTATTCTTCATAGGGGGAATGTCTCCTGTGTCAATATCATGGACACATAGATGGGTAAGTCCAGGAGTAAGGGAAAACAGGGAAGAGAACTGCTCTAACAAATCATAGCAGTCTCCTCTCTGGTCTAGAGTCAGGGAGTCAGAGAGAATGACACCCTCCACTGACCCATCACCTTCTTAGGCTGAGAGGAGGTCGAGGAGAGGTTCACTCTCCTCTTCCATGCCCTCATCTGTGACCAGGAGCATACTGACCTCAGACCTATCAAAATGAGGTTTGAGTCTGTTATGATGGAGGAGCCTTAGGGGGTGCTGAGGGGTCTTGAGGTCCACTAGGTAAGTGGCCTCTCCCTTACACTCCTTAATCTCAAATGGGCCAGTCCAGCAGTCCTGGAGAGCACTAGGCTCTACTGGCTCCATCACCCAAACCTTATCTCCAGGTAAGAACTCAACCAGAGTGGTCTTCCAGTCGTACCACTCCATCATCACCTCTTGACTGGCCTCAAGGTTACTTTTGGCCTGCTTCCAAAAGCGTTGGGTTTGGTTGCGGAGGGCCAGCATGTAGCTGACCACACCCTGAGGAGGTGTTTTGGAAGCTTTCTCCCAGCCCTCTTTAACTATGCTCAGTGGTCCCCTGACAGGGTGACCAGAGAAAAGTTCAAAGGGGCTGAATCCCACCCCTTTCCGGGGCACCTCCCTGTAAGCAAACAGCAGTCATGGTTAGAGGATGTCCCACTTACGCCTCATGGCTTCAGTCAGGCCACTAATCATGCCCTTAAGGGTCTTGTTGAATCTCTCAATAAGCCCATTGGATTGAGGGTGACACAGAGTGGTAAACCGGTAGGTCACCCCACACTCAACCCACATGGATTTCATGTACGCAGACATGCAGTTTGTGCCCCTGTCAGACACAACTTCCTTAGGAAATCCCACACGGGTAAATATTCCCAGCAGGGCTATTCACCACCGGTGCAGTCACTGTTCTCAGAGGAATTGCCTCTGGATAGCAGGTGGCATGGTCCACCAAAACCAGGATAAACCTGTTGCCCAAGGCAGTTTTGGGGTCCAAGGGACCAAAAATGTTGATGCCCACCCTTTCAAAGGGGGTGCCAACGACGGGGAGTGGGATCAGGGGAGCTTTAAGCATTTTCCCTGTCTTCCCACCAGCCTGGCAAGTGGGGCAAGCTCTGCAGAAATTATCTGAGGCTACCCTCATTCTGGGCCAATGGAAGTGGGTGGCAAGCCTGTTAAAGGTCCTCCTCCTAAGGGGCCCCATCAACCACCATGGGAACTTCTGAGGTGGTTTTCCCGCGCCTCTTGCACTTCCTCTTTGCAGCTGTCTGGGCCATTGTGCCAGACGCCCTTGATGCCCTTCCCTTGCAGCCATGGACCTTGTGGGCATGCAGACCCACTCAGAGAAACCCAACATCTCCAGGTGGGATCTGAGCTCTACCTCCTTCCATGTGGTATGCTTATGATCATTGCCTAGCAGACAATCTACAGGCATGGCAGGACTCACAGCTACTTTCAGAGTACCAGAGACCCCTCCCACTCAAAGGGAACCAGAGCTACCGGTAGGTGACTCTCACAATTGTCAGCAACTATGACCTGGTGGAATGTATTACGGACTATCTGCTCTGCTGACACCAGCTGACTCTTGACAGTAGTCATACTGGCTCCTGTGTCACACAGAGCCTCCACCCTTTGCCCATCAATGGTGACCCACTGCCTATACTTTGAAGTATTTTGTGGCATGTGGGCTTTACTCACCATCTGTCTCTTTCCCAGGGACAATAGGGAAACCTCTGCCTGCCCCCCAAAGCTAACTGGGACAGTCTCCCCCCGAGCGCTACACTAGCCAACCCAGATGTCTGTCCAGTGGTGGACTGTGCTCTCTTGGATCACTGGGAGTCACCCTTAGAGTGTCCATGCTGGTAGGACTCTAAACACTTGGGGATGAATTTCCCTAATGTTCTATCAAAATACCCTGGCTTCTTCCCAAACCTAGAAGAGGAATGGTTACCACCCCCCCCCACCCCCCTTGGGAATTCTTTTGGGAGCCTTTTGAGAACTCCTTATCTTTACGTTTTTCTCCCCCCTCTTTCTTTTGTTGGGAACCCTGACCACCTTTGTGGGTATCCCCTCCAGATGCCTTCTTGGACACCCTGGTGCTAACCCAGATGTCCGCCTCTTCAGCAAGGTTCCTGGGATCAGTCAGCTTGCTATCTACTAAGTGCTGGCACAACTCTGTAAAGGAAATACTGAGCATATGCTCTCTCAGAATCGAGTCATATAACCATCATCTACTTTGCTGCCCCGCACCCATCCATCCAGTGCCTTATTGGAAAAATCATAACAATCTACCCAAGTTTGTGTTGAAAGTTTGGTGCCGTCCCTGAACCTCTGACGGTATTTCTCAGGGGCCAGCCCAAACTTGGCCAGTAAAGCGGCTTTCATGGGTGCAGAGACATATCTTTCTTGTGGAGCTAGGGTAAGACGCGTGTCCCTCCCCACTGGTGGTACATAAAACTACAAAGCCACCCCCCCAGTGCTCCAAAGAGGTCCAATGGGCCCTTAGTGCAACTTCATAGGCAGCCTGCCACTTGACAATGTCATCTCTCACCACAAAACTTGGCACCACATTCTTGGGGATACAAACCTTTTTCACCTCAACAGGTCCTGCATGTATGCTGCCACCATCACTGCTGGGTTCAGACTGTCTCACCTTGATCTCCAGCTCCTTGAGACTCAGTTCATGAGCCAACAAAAGGTTTTTTCTCAGCTAAGGCTCTCTCAGCTGCTTTTGCTTCTCTCTCTGCCCTCTTTTCCTCCTGTTGAGCCTCAATTTTCAGCCTTGCCATTTGCAATTGAAATTCCCTCTCCTCTCTCCTTTCTTCTGCAGTCAGGCCTTGATCAGGGACACTGCTCCGTGGTTTGGCAGGGGCCACAATTGCAGTGGTAACATCATCCACTGATGGCAAAAAATCTTCTGGGGAGCCATCTTCTGGCTCCTCCTCCTCAGCATCCTCCTCTGAATGGGCACCTGCCCAGGCCCTCAGTGCCATTTGAAATTCCTCCTTCCTGGAGGCACCATGTGTGGGTACTCCCATATCCCTGCAGATCCCTTTCAGCTGTTTGACAGTATATGTCTCCAACAGGGCCAGGTCAAAATCTCCTGCTTGAGACCCAGCCTGAGTGAGGATTTTGGTAAAAGAATTGACAGGAAAAACGAAATTGCAAAAAGAGATAAAAAGCAAGTTGACCTTCAATTGTGGGTAGGTAGTGAAATACTTAGCTACTGTATGTCACAGCACAAATACAAGTCCTATCCTCACCACTGATCGCCAATGTTAGAAATGGGGTCTTGGTTGGCAGTCAGGTTAACCCCTGTCCAAGCAAGGACCCTCACTCTAGTCAGGGTAAGTCATACACAGTCCAAATTATCCTGTGCCCACCCTCTGGTATTTTGGCACTGAGCAGTCAGGCTTAACTTAGAAGGCAATGTGTAAAGTATTTGTGCAATAAATCATACAATACCACCATACAGCACCACAGAAATACACCACACAGTGTTTGGAAAAATATATAGGCCCTCATTACAACATTGGCGGTTTATTCCCGCCAACACACGGCCACGGCTGCGGAATTCCGCCACAGCTATTATGACCCACAGCTCGGAATCCGCCAAAATCTAGACACCCACACAAGTCTGCCACACCAAAGGTCAGTGAAAAAATGACGATAACAAAACCTCCACCGTCACACCAACAGGAATACGCCCACACTATCACGACCCACGAATCCACGCGGCGGTCTTTCAACCACGGTATTCCATTGGCGGTACACACCGCCGCGCTCAAAATACACACACATTCACAAAACACTACCACATTGGACAAATCAAAATACACACACCTGATACACATACACACACACCCCTCCCACACACCCAATACAATATAAAACACACACCCACATTACCCACAAACCCTTACAACGAAAAATTTGGAAGAAGCAGGGAGACAGAAAGGCAAAGACCACACCAGCATACAGAGGCACGCAACACCATCACTCATACACATCCACGCACAAAACACCACACACCCCTAAACATCACCCCACACAACACAGACCACCTCACACATCACCCACACCACCCCATGGCACCGCAAAATACACCCCAGGTTTTCTGAGGAGGAGCTCAGGGTCATAGTGGAGGAAATCATCCAGGTAGAGCCACAGCTATTCGGATCACAGGTGCAGCACACCTCCATAGCTAGGAAGATGGAGCTATGGCGCAAAATCGTGGACAGGGTCAACGCAGTGGGACAGCACCCTAAAACACGGGATGACATCAGGAAGAGGTGGAACGACCTACGGGGTAAGGTGCGTTCCGTGGTCGCAAGACACCACATTGCGGTTCAGAGGACTGGCGGCGGACCCTCACCTCCTCCCCCACACTGCATCCTGAGGGCCTTGCAGGAGTAGCTGGAGGAATGGACTCTGGTAAGTCAAGTCTTTAACTACCATATACCCCATCCTACCTGCATGCTATCACATACCCCCACCCTCACCCTCATTCCCATCACTCCAACTCCTCACATATGTCCCACTATCACAAACCACACATCCCAACAACAAGCCCTGCATGCAACAACAGAGCATAGACACTCATCACCAATGCATGTCCACTACACATACCCACACAGATCCCCAAATCAAATATCACACAAGGTCCTGCACAAGAATGTAAGCACTGGGGTACAGGGTCACCCACCCATTGCACACCATGGCACACACAGATGCAATAATCATGCCTTTACACCCCTTCAGGACCCGTACCCAACGCCACCGGACAGGTGGTTCCAGACATATCCACTCCCCCCAAAGAAGAGGCCCACAGTGATGAAAACAGCTCTGTACAACTGGATCTAGATGACCAGCCTGGCCCATCTGGGACCTCAGAAGAGTCGGTTCCCATGACACAGTCACAGGCCACCAGAGAGCCTCCCCCTCAAGAAACACCAGCACAGCACCCAACCCAGCGGGCCCATACCTCTGTCCCCAGGACACGTCAAGCAGCAGTGTGTCCACCACTACAGGGACCCCCCACCCAAAGAACAGCAGGGACCTGAGGGCAGTGGCAGTGGGCACACGGTTCAGGAGACAGATGCCCAGAAAAACCGGGGAACTGGGAGGTCTGCTGTGCGACAGAGGGAGGACAGGCCCAGGGAACTCACTCTCCACAAGGTCATCTCCAACATCATGGGAGCATACCATCATTCCCAGGAGACGATGGCAATGGTACTGGCCAAGTTTCAGGAGACCCAGCAGCTACAGGAGGAACAGTATTTGGGGTTCAGGGAGGAACTCAAGTCCATCAACACCACCCTTGTAAGGGTGCTGAAGGACCTTGTGAACACCACGAGGGACACTGTGGCACAACAAGGGGCCCCTGACACTAGCCTGGACAATGAACTGCCCACCACCTCCGCCTGCGCTAGTGGACACGAGGCACCCCCACAGGACCACGACACCAGCACCCCACACCCTGCAGATCGAGAACCACCCCGCAATAGGTCCCTGAGATCCAGGACTAAGACAGAGAACAATGCCAAGCCCCCCACCAAGAAATGAGACGACCCTGAATGTCATCCTTCTGTCCCACTTTGTCACCCTGTTCATCCTTAAACTGCCCTAGCTCCACTTCCTATGCCCCTTTGGACAATGCACCTGTGAGACAAATAGACTGGACTCTGCCATGGACATTCCTACAACCCCCTCCACTATTTTGCACTTAAATAAACACCCTTGAATCACAAAACAAGCTGGAGTCAGTCTGTGCTTTCACAATTGTGTATTTGCAATAACTGAGGAAAAACCCAATGTCCATACTAATGTCTACATACCTAGGTCACACAGCTCTAGTCCATGAGGTAACATAGCAGAGGTCACACAGTGGGACCCACATCTGTGAAACTGAAAGGCAAAGTGACAAATCAGGGTCCATAAACTGGGTGAAAGTGACAGACAGATGATAGGTCGAACAATTTCATCAGATGTAGGAGGCAGTGGTGTCTTCTTACCTGTGTCTCACTGGAAGTATTGCTGGATCACGGTGTTTCTGTTGTCTATGTCCTCTTCTTCTGCCTCCTCTTCTTCACTGTCCACAGGCTCCACAGCTGCCAGAAGACCTCCTTCTGGACCATCCTCCGCAGAAAAGGCACCTGTCGTCGCAAAGCCAAGTTGTGCAGCATACAGCAGGCCACGATGATCTGGCACACCTTCTTTGGTGAGTAATATAGGGAACAACCTGTCATATGGAGGCACCTGAACCTGGCCTTCAGGAGGCCGAAGGTTCTTTCAATAATCCTCCTAGTTCGCCCATGTGCCTCATTGTGGCGTTCCTCTTCCCTTGTCCTGGGATTTCTCACTGGGGTCAGTAGCCATGACAGGTTGGGGTACCCAGAGTCACCTGCAAATGTCGAGGGACAACTGTGAGACACACACTAACCCTTAATGACAACCCCAGACCCACACAACTGTTCACACGGTATAGGGTCCTTGTCCTCACCTAATAGCCACACACGGTGCCTCTGGAGTTGCCCCACCACATAAGGGATGCTGCTATTCTGCAGAATGTAAGCGTCATGCACTGAGCCAGGAAACTTGGCGTTCACATGGGAGATGTACTGGTGAGCCAAACACACCATCTGCACAGTCAAAGAATGGTAGCTCTTCCGGTTTCTGTACGCCTGTTCACTCCTGTGGGGGGGTACCAATGCCACATGTGTCCCATCAATGGCACCTATGATGTTGGGGATATGTCCCAGGGCATAGAAGTCACCTTTCACTGTAGGCAAATCCTCCACCTGAGGGAACACGATATAGCTGCACAAGTGTTTCAGCAGGGCAGACAACACTCTGGACAACACGTTGGAGAACTTAGGCTGGGACATCCCTTCTGCAATGGCCACTGTTGTTTGAAAAGACCCACTTGCCAGGAAATGGAGTACTGACAGGTCCTGCACTAGAGGGGGGATTCCTGTGGGATGGCAGATTGCTGACATCAGGTCTGGCTCCAACTGGGCACACAGTTCCTGGATTGTGGCACGATCTAGTCTGTAGGTAACTATTACATGTCGCTCTTCCATTGTCGACAGGTCCACCAGCCAACTGTACACCGGACGATGCCGCCATCTCCTCACCTGCTCCAGCGGACGTGCCCTATGGATGAGAACAGAGAGCACAGAGTCAGCCAACGCTGAGGTAGGAAAAAAACAATAGTGTAGGAAGTTGGCTCTGTATGTACTATTTCAAAGTAAGAAATAGCATGCACAGAGTCCAAGGGTTCCCCTTAGAGGTAAGATAGTGGCAAAAAGAGATAATTCTAATGTTCTATTTTGTGGTAGTGTGGTCGAGCAGTAGGCTTATCAGAGGGTAGTGTTAAGCATTTGTTGTACACACACAGGCAATAAATGAGGAACACACACACTCAAAGACAATTCCAGGCCAATAGGTTTTTCTATGGAAAAATATATTTTCTTAGTTTATTTTAAGAACCACAGGTTCACGATTTATAAGTAATACTTCAAATGAAAGGGATTTCACTCAGGTATCTTAGGAACTTTGAATCAACACAATATCATGTACAGTTTTGGCAAAAATGGCAATAAGCAATTTTAAAACTAGACAGTGCAATTTTCAACAGTTCCTGGGGGAAGTAAGTATTTGTTAGTTTTTCAGGGAAGTAAAGCACTTACAGGGTTCAAAGTTGGGTCCAAGGTAGCCCACCGTTGGGGGTTCAGGGCAACCCCAAAGTTACCACACCAGCAGCTCAGGGCCAGTCAGGTGCAGAGGTCAAAGTGGTGCCCAAAACGCATAGGCTTCCATGGAGATAGGGGTGCCCCGGTTCTAGTCTGCCAGCAGGTAAGTACCCGCGACTTCGGAGGGCAGACCAGGGGGGTTTTGTATAGTACCAGGGGGGACACAAGTCAGCACAAAAAGTACACCCTCAGCGGCACAGGGGCGGCCGTGTGCAGAGTGCAAACAGGCGTCGGGTTTGCAATAGGTTTTAATGGGAGACCCAGGGTCTCTTCAGCGATGCAGGCAGGCAAGGAGGGCTAGGGGGAGGGCCACCTGGGGGTCACTCCTGCACTGGAGGTCGGATCCTTCAGGTCCTGGGGGCTGCGGGTGCAGTGTGTTTCCCAGGCGTCGGGTTCTTTGAACTAGGCAGTCACAGTCAGGGGGAGCCTCTGGATTCCCTCTGCAAGCGTCGCTTTGGGGAGTCAGGGGGGTCAACTCTGGCTACTCACGGGCTCACAGTCGGCGGGGAGCACTCCCTGTAGTGTTGGTTTTCCGCAAGTCGAGCCGGGGGTATCGGGTGCAGACTGGAAAGTCTCACGCTTCCGGCGGGAAACGTGTGGTCTTTAAAAGTTGCTTCTTTGTTGCAAAGTTGCAGTTTCTTTGGAACAGGGCCGCTGTCCTCTGGAGTTCTTGGTCATTTTAGATGCAGGGTAGTCCTCTGAGGCTTCAGAGGTCGCTGGACCCTGGGGGATGCGTCGCTGTTGCAGTTTTTCTTGAAGTGGGGGCAAAGCAGTTGGTGTCTCCGTCTTCTCTGCAGGGCTTCAGGTCAGCAGTCCTTCTTTGTCTTCAGGTTGCAGGCATCTATTTTCCTAGGTTCTGGGGGGCCCTAAATACTCAATTTAGGTGTGGGTTTAGGTCTGGGGGGTTAGTAGCCAATGGCTACTAGCCCTGAGGGTGGCTACACCCTCTTTGTGCCTCCTCCCTGAGGGGAGGGGGGCTCATCCCTAATCCTATTGGGGGAATCCTCCATCTGCAAGATGGAGGATTTCTAAAAGTCAGAGTCACCTCAGCTCAGGACACCTTAGGCGTTGTCCTGACTGGCCAGTGACTCCTCCTTGTTTTTCTCATTATCTCCTCCGGCCTTGCCGCCAAAAGTGGGGCCGTGGCCAGAGGGGGCGGGCATCTCCACTAGCTGGGATGCCCTGTGGCGCTGTAGCAAAGGGGGTAAGCCTTTGAGGCTCACCGCCAGGTGTTACAGTTCCTGCAGGGGGAGGTGAGAAGCACCTCCACCCTGTACAGGCTTTGTTACTAGCCACAGAGTGACAAACGCACTCTCCCCATGTGGCCAGCAACATGTCTGGTGTGTGGCAGGCTGGTAAAACTAGTCAGCCCACACTGGAAGTCGGGTATGTTTTCAGGGGGCATCTCTAAGATGCCCTCTGGGTGTATTTCACAATAAAATGTACACTGGCATCAGTGTGCATTTATTGTGCTGAGAAGTTTGATACCAAACTTCCCAGTTTTCAGTGTAGCCATTATGGTGCTGTGGAGTTCGTGTTTGACAGACTCCCAGACCATATACTCTTATGGCTACCTGCACTTACAATGTCTAAGGTTTTGCTTAGACACTGTAGGGGCATAGTGATCATGCACCTATGCCCTCACCTGTGGTATAGTGCACCCTGTCTTAGGGCTGTAAGGCCTGCTAGAGGGGTGACTTATATGTGCCATAGGCAGTGTGAGGTTGGCATGGCTCCCTGAGGGGAGCGCCATGTCGACTTAGTCATTTTCTCCCCACCAGCACACACAAGCTGGCAAGCAGTGTGCATGTGCTGAGTGAGGGGTCCCCAGGGTGGCATAAAACATGCTGCAGCCCTTAGAGACCTTCCCTGGCATCAGGGCCCTTGGTACCAGGGGTACCAGTTACAAGGGACTTACCTGGATGCCAAGGTGTGGCAATTGTGGAGACAAAGGTACAGGTTAGGGAAAGAACACTGGTGCTAGGGCCTGGTTAGCAGGCCTCAGCACACTTTCAAATCATAACTTAGCATCAGCAAAGGCAAAAAGTCAGGGGGTAACCATGCCAAGGAGGCATTTCCTTACAAATAGTATTGCACACATTTGTCAGTACGACATGTTCCTGTCTTTGTGTATATGCAAGGTCTACATATGTGTAACGCATTAAAAAATAATGCCATGTGGCCACCTGAAATGGTGGCTGCCTGACCTGTAATGTGGGACAAGGGGATATCCTGCATTGGTTAACATTGGGGCCTATGGGTCCCAGGAACCAATGACGATGTATGCCGGCAGTGACGGTACGCCCGCCGCAGACGTGACCACTATGTTCTCTCTGTTCACTCACTTGATACCTGATCTTCGACAGGAGAGGACCTACACTGCAAGTGCTGCTGTGACCTCAGTCTGGTAGTGACGATGGCTCCTGTGTCTGGGGAAAGGGCCCCTGCCTTCACATCGGAGGAGTTGGACAAACTAGTGGATGGGGTCCTCCCCCAGTACACGCTACTCTATGGTCCTCCAGACAAACAGGTGAGTACACTGTGAGCATACTGTACGGGCAATGCCTGTTTGGAGTGGTGTGGGTGGAAGATACAGTGGGGAGATGAGGCCTGCAGGATCGGACGGTGAGTGTATGTGCGTCAGGGCAAGGGTGGGAACGTGGGACAATGACTGTGATGGTCTGGAAGGTAAAAGTGTTCAATTTTCCCCTGAATTATTGCTCTAGGTCAGCGCCCACCAGAAGAAAGATATTTGGCATGCCATCGCCAAGGACGTCCGGACCCTGGGGGTCCACCACAGACGGAGCACCCACTGCCATAAAAGATGGGAGGTCCTTCGCCGCAGGAGCAAGAAGACAGCGGAGGCCCAGCTGGGGATGGCCTCCCAATGTGGGAGGGGTGCCCATCGCACCATAACCCCCCTGATGTTCTGGATCCTGGCGGTGGCGTATCCGGAGTTGGATGGGCGCTTGAGGGCATCACAGCAGCCACAAGGGGGTGAGTACACTCGCATTCAGCTGACTCTGCGCACATTGGAGGTGTCTGGTTGGGGGAGGTGAGCAGTAGGTTCCCCAAGGCTAGGGCGAGCTTTGTAGGCAAGGACCCTTTGTGAGGCAGGCTAAGTGGCACCCCATCCCCACCAGTGGTAAGTCACACCTAGTCAGGCTCCTGTGACTTCCATGTGTGCAGCAATCGGGCATAGGCCATGTACCCCATGTCCCTGTGATTAATTAGGGAACTCCAAGTGCATGGCGTAGTGCAGAGGGCTGCTGTGTCTGTAGTGTCCGCCAACAGAAGCGGTATTGTATGCACTGAACATGTCTTTCTTCTTTCTTCCCACCCCTTTTTGTGGTCTCCCTGTTCTTGTGTGCATTAGCATCATCAGGCAGAGGAGCTGTGCCACCAGAGCAGGAGGGAGCTGCATCTCACATGGCCCTGGAGGGCCAGACAACTGAGTCTAAATTCACCAGTGGGACGGAGGGGAGCTCCACGGCGGGGACAGGAGCTGAAACCATCGACACAGACGCTTCATTAGAGGAGAGCTCCCTTGCAGTTGCGGGGTCCTCTGTCCCCATTGCATATACAGGTACAGCCGCCACTCCCGTACCAGCACCGCCCTCCAAGCAGCCCCTCAGTGTGTGTCACGTGGCATACACCCAGGAGGGTGGGCATCTCCTTCGCCCCAGGCACTTCAGGCCCTGCCCCAGTCAGCCCTGCTGCCCTCAGTGAGGAGGCTATTGACCTCCTGAGATCCCTCACTGTTGTGCAGTCTACCATTCCGAATGCCATCCAGGGTGTAGGGAGGCAGTTGCAACAGACAAATGCATACCTGGAGGGCCTTCATTCTGGCCAGGCAGCCCAACAGAGAGCATTTCAGGCTCTGCCCTCTGCACTGATGGCAGCCATTGTCCCTGTGTCCAGCCTCCCCCTCCAACTTCCTCCACCCAGACCCAATCCCCAGTAGCTCAGCCTATCCCAAGCACACCATCAGACCAGCATGCACACACCTCAACACATAAGGGTGGCACTGGCAAACATAAGCACCACACATCCCACAAGCACTCACACAAGCATCATACCCATGCACACATACCAACATCCACTGCCTCCACTGCGTCCCCCTCCTCCACGTCTCCCTCCTCCCTACCTGTCACGTCTCCACTCACACCTGCATGCACTACATCTTCAGCCACTACCTCCATCACCATAACGCCCATCACCACACAACGCTCATGTGCACTCACCACCCCCACTACCATTCACACATCCCCAGTGTCCTCTCCCATTGTGTCTGTGAGCCCTCCTTCCAAACTACACAAACATAGTCACACACCCACCTAATAGCCATCCACCTCACAAGAGCCTCCAGCCCATGCTCCTTCACCCAAAGTCAGCAAACGAACACCTCCTACAACCACTACCTCTTCCTCCACTCCCAAACCACCTCCATCTACTCGTCCCAGTGTGTCAAGAAAGCTTTTCTTCTTAAATGTTGACCTCTTCCCTACACCTCCCCCTGTCTGTCCCCTAGGGCCCACCTTTCCAGGTCCCAACCCAGCACCTCAGCCACCAAATCACCGGGCACAGTGGTGCCAGCAATACCCGGTTTTGGAGTGCGCCAAGCAACAGGGCTGCCAGTGTCCCAAGGAGCGAGGCCAAGGACATTCCCCCACCTCCAAAACAGAAGAAGTTGCCCACATCCCGGAGGGAGAAGGCCAAAAACACCTGCCACCAAGGGCTCAGCCAAGACAAGTGTGGGGAGTGGCAAGACAGCTGTGCCTGCATCCAAGGTGAGGAAGGACCTGAAGCGGAAAGGCAAGTCAACGTCACTGCCAACCTGCACAGCGGACAAGACCACCACCAGCACCGCCACATGCACCGCTGCCAAACACACCTCCGCCAGCAGCCCAGATACAGAGCCCTTCAGCAGCACCGCGGTCAGTGAGCCAGCCACCAGCACCGCCATTACAGGCACCACCGCCAGCACCGTGGTCAGTGAGCCAGCCACCAGCACCGCCATTACAGACACCGCCACCTGCACCGCGGTCAGTGAGCCAGCCACCAGCACCGCCATTACAGACACCGCCGCCAGCACCGCAGTCAGTGAGCCAGCCACCAGCACTGCCACCACTGTGACCGCCGCAAGCACCATTGCCACAATGACCGCTGCAAGCACCGTCGCTAATGACACCGTCGCCAGCCCTGCCAGTGGCCCCGCGACAACCTTAGCCAGTGGCACCACCGCAGACATGGCTGCCATCCCCAGTGGTCATCCGTACGTGGCTGGTGGTAAGTTCCAGCGGCCTGGGCAGCTTCCATGTTGCCCCACCGTCAGTGGAGTATCACATCCACTACCTCTGTTCTTGGCAGGATGAAGCACTCTGGGCACAAAGCCCCCTCCAGAACCAGTGGAGAGATACATCTACTGCCTCTGTCCTTTACAGGATGAAGCACTCTGAGCACCAATGCCCCCTCAAGAACCAGTGGAGAGATACATCCACTACCTCTGTCCTTGGCAGGGTGAAGCACTCTGGGCACAAAGCCCCCTCCAGAACCAGTGGAGAATCACATCCACTACCTCAGTCCTTGGCAGGATGAAGCACTCTGGGCACAAAGCCCCATCCAGAACCAGTGGAGACTGTTATCCACTTGAGAGACTGTGGTTTTGCACTCCCCAGGATAAAGCAGTGGGCAAACCACCCACTGGAGAGACTTGAGAGACTGTGGCTTTGCACTCCCCAGGATAAAGCAGCGGGCAAACCACCCACTGGAGAGTCTTGAGAGACAGTGGCTTTGCACTCCCCAGGATACATCAATGGGCATGGAGCCCCCTCGTGGAGCTGGCGTCATGAACTCATCCAGCTGAGGTGCCCCCCCTTTCCTTCCCCCTGAGATGCCTGTTTTATTTCGATCTGATGCCCCTGCAATGTTCTCTCCATTTTGATCGGGTATCTTGTGTGGGCCTCGCCCATGCATTTTGGACGCAGTGGTCCATGGACTATATAGGTGCAGTACCTGGACTTGAATTCTTGGTGTACATATTTGTTTATAGTGTATATACATTTTTGACTAATGGATGTTTATTGATTACAATGGTTAAAATAATTTCCTTTTGTCATTGCATTCTTCCAGGGAGGCTTGGGGGGGGGTGGTGTAAATGTAATGTTTCAGCATGTATTGGTGTGTGTGTTGTTGTAGGTGAGGGTGGGGGTGGGGGTGTTGCGTGTTGCATGTGTGTGTCACTCTCTTTTCCCTTCCCCCTCCCCTGTGTCGTAGGTGCTGTACTCACTGTGGTCATCGCCGCCATCGGTCGTGCTCCTGGTAGAGGAGCAGGAAGACAATCGCAGGGAGTATTTGGAGTTCAGGCTCCATGGCATCCTGGTTCCTCGTGGAATGTGTAGAGGTGAGTGTTTTCCCTTCAAAGTCCTGTTTCCACCGTGTTTTTGTATGCATTGAATCCGCCACGGAAAAGGTGGCTGATTGGCCTGTCATAATAGTGTGGGCGGTACGTTGTCTTCCGCCTGTCTGTTGGCGGTGACCGTCATGCTGCTTGTTTGTACCGCCGTGGCGGTCGGAGTGTTAACGTGGCTGTCTATGTTGGCGGTTTCAGCCATGGTCATAATTCCATTTTTTTTACCATCGGCCTGTTGGCGGTAATAGCGCCGCTTTACCACCGACCGCCAGGGTTGTAATTAGGGCCATAATATTTATCTGGTTAAATGCAGGTCAAAACGATATCCATGCAATAAGTATATGTTGGGATATCACTGAAAAGTGTCTTAAGTCTTTTAAAAGCAAACAAAGTCTCTTTCAAGCAAAAAAGTACCTGGTTTGTGTGAAAAATCTCCGCAAAGAACTGCAGAGAGGAGATGCATGGAATCAAAGGGGTGTGCGTCAATTTCTCGGGCCACACATGGCGATGCGTCATTTAGTTTTCACGCAGGGACAACTTTACGTCAATTTCTGGCGCTCGGTCATGGATCCTCTTCGGGTTGTGGGGTTTTCAGACGACCCAGGGACAGTCTATGGATTTCCTGCACTGGCAGGAGGAAGTCACAGGAGCTGCGTCGATCCTGTGGCCGTTGCGCTGAATTTTCTACCGCATGGCAGGTGCTGCATCAATTCCTCTGTGGAAGTCTGGATGCGTCATTCCGAGTCGGCTGTGTGTCAATTCAGTGGGCCGTGCCCCGAATTTCCGGTCACTACGCTGGTGCAACATCGATTTTCTCGTTGCAAAGTCGGGCTGCGTCGTTCCGGTTTGGTGTGCAGTGAAATTTTCACTGTGGTGCAGGCTGTGCGTCGTTTCTGGCAGGCTGTGCGTCGAATTTCCCAACACAAGGAGTTCTTCTTGAGCAGATGAAGTCTTTTTGGTCCTGAGACTTCAGGGAACAGGAGGCAAGCTCTATCCAAGCCCTTGGAGAGTACTTCTTCATCTCAGCCAGAGAGCAGCAAGGCAGCAGGGCAACAGCAAGGCAGCTGTCCTTCACTGAAAGCAGTCAGGTGAGTCCTTTGGGCAGCCATGCAGTTCTTATTGGCAGGATGCAGGTTCTGGTTACAAGTTTCTTCCCCAGGAAGTGTCTGAGTTGGTAGGTGCAGAGGCCCTGTTTACATACCCCTATGTGCCTTTGAAGTGGGGGAGACTTTAAAGAGTGGCTTAGAAGTGCACCAGGTCCCCTTTCAGTTCAATCCTGTCTGCCAGGGTCCCAGTAGGGGGTGTGGCAGTCCTTTGTGTGAGAGCAGGCCCTCCACCCTCCCAGCCCAGGAAGACCCATTCAAAATGCAGATGTATGCAAGTGAGGCAGAGTATCCTGTGTTTGGGGTGTGGCTGAGTGACAGCACAAGGAGCTGTCAACTAAACCCAGCCACACGTGGATTGTAAGGCACAGAAAGATTCAAGTGCAGATAAATGCTCACTTTCTAAAAGTGGCATTTCTAAAATAGTAATATTAAATCCAACTTCACCAGTCAGCAGGATTTAATATCACCATTCTGGCCATACTAAATATGACCTTCCTACTCCTTTCAGATCAGTAGCTACCACTCAAACAATGTATGAGGGCAGCCCCAATGTTATCCTATGAAGGGAGCAGGCCTCACAGCAGTGTAAAAATGAATTTAAGAGTTTTACACCACCAGAACATGTAAACTACATAGGTACATGTCCTTCCTTTTGCCTACACAGCACCCTGCCCTATGGGTTACCTAGGGCATACCTTAGGGGTGTCATATGTGTAGAAAAGGGGGGGTTTAGGCTTGGCAAGTACTTGTAAATGCAAAAAGAACAGATGATGGACGGAATGCAGAGTAAATCAAACATTCACCCCCAGTCACAAAGATCTGGGTTTAATCCATCGTTTTTTTGCTCACCACCCCACCCCAGTTTGGACCCAGCCATACGCAAATCAGTCTTGACCCTGTTCCCCATGGGAACAGTGCAGCCCGAACAGCAAAGCCAGGTCCTCCCTGGACCGGAAACAAGCATCCCAGGAGCGGTTTCAGGATATCACCCTTCATCAGCTAGGCTAGCTTGAATCCAGTGGCGCAGTGAGCATGGGACCCACGTCTGGGCATATCTTTCCCACTTGGGGTGACAAATGCAAAAAGAACAGATGATGGACGGAATGCAGACCAATCATACATTCACCCACAGTCACAAAGATCTGGGTTTAATCCATAGTTTTTTTGCTCACCACGCCACTCCTTTTTGGACCCAGCCATATGCAAATCAGTCTTGACCCTGTTCCCCAGGGGAACAGTCCAGCCCGAACTGCCAAGCCAGGCCCTCCCTGGACTGGAAACAAGTATCCTAGGACCCCTTTCAGGATATCAACATTCATCAGCTAGGCTAGCTTGAATCCAGTGGCACAGTGAGCACGGGACCCACGTCTGGGCATACCCTTCCCACTTGGGGTGACAAATGCAAAAACAACACATGATGGATGGAATGCAGAGCAAATCAAACATCCCCCCCAGTCACAAAGATCTGGGTTTAATCCATTGTTTTTTTGCTCACCACCTCACCCCAGTTTGGACCCAGCCATATGCAAATCAGTCTTGACCCTGTTCCCCAGGGGAACAGTCCAGCCCGAACTGCCAAGCCAGGTCCTCCCTGCACCGGAAACTAGCATCCTAGGACCGGTTTCAGGGTATCATCCTTCATCAGCTAGGCCAGCTTGAATCCAGTGGCGCAGTGAGCACGGGACCCACGTCTGGGCATACCCTTCCCACTTGGGGTGACAAATGCAAAAACAACACATGATGGATGGAATGCAGAGCAAATCAAACATCCCCCCCAGTCACAAAGATCTGGGTTTAATCCATCATTTTTTTGCTCACCACGCCATCCCAGTTTGGACCCAGCCATATGCAAATCAGTCTTGACCCTGTTCCCCAGGGGAACAGTCAAGCCCGAACTGCCAAGCCAGGTCCTCCCTGGACCGGAAACTAGCGTGCTAGGACCAGTTTTGGGGTATCACCACTCTTCAGCCAGGCTAGCTTGAATCTGGTGGCATAGTGACCACGGGACCCACATCTGGGCATACCCTTCCCACTTGGGGTGACAAACGCAAAAAGAACAGTTGATGGACAGAATGTAGAACAAATCAAACATTCACCCCCAGTCACAGATCTGGGTTTAATCCATCAGATTTTTTTGCTCACCATGCCATTCCAGTTTGGACCCAGTTATATGCGAATCAGTCTTGACCCTGTTCCCCATGGGAACAGTCCAGCCCGAACTGCCAGACCAGGTCCTCCCTGGACCAGAAACAAGCATCCTGGTTATCTTTAAACCACAAGGAGGTAGATATCAGGTGGATTATTCTTGAGAAAGTACTGACAAGAAACGATGTGGACCCCGAAAAACAAAGGAAAAAGAAAGAAGTGTTTTGGATTTTTTCTTTAAACACATATGAGAATGGCCTGAACGAGGATCTCCCTTGGAGCAAGCCATCTGAGTACGTATGTACAGGATTGCCTGAGGGGTCAATATTTTTCCAGGTTCCTACCACAGGGCTGCACTTTGCTCTCCTGTGGTGGCCCTTTATCTTACTTTGAAGTGAATTCTTCACTTTATACGATAAAACTGTTTTCGGTTCCTTCTTATAAAACCTCATGTTATCGATTTGTATTATATACACGATACGTATTGTATTTTACTAACCCATTTTGTGCCTACCCTTGGGACATTGAGTACCCTGTACTTTGACGTTCCAAGATGGCGCCCACTGTTTTGGGCGTGCTGGTAAGTGATATCTACTCTTTGGCTTGATTTAGAACTGGCCATTATTATTTTTTATTTTTTATTTTTGGTTATTCCCTTTTGCCACTACTATATGGCTATGACTCTACAGTTTGATTGTACCTCTTATTCTCTGTAGATTTAGGCATATTTCATGCTGTTTTGATGGTTCTAAGATGGCGCATGTTTGACCATTTCTTTAGATGGCACCTATGGGCCTGTTTCTATGCTCATCACATCACCTGTGGTGATTTGGTTTAAATAGGAGGCAGCTGGGGAAGTACGGGTTATTGCTCCTCGAGAGATCATCGTGCTGGTCATATGTCCTGGATCCTACCGATACTGGTAGCTTAGCTTTGCTGAACCTTTGTAGATTGAATTATTTTATACCGTCTGGATTGTGTCATTTCTATCTGGCTCATGACTCCCCCCTGTTCCCTTGCAGTTAGCAAGTTGTTCCCTACAAGTTTGGTATCCTTGTGGGTTTCCCCCTGTGGATTACGTTTTTCAAACCATGTGAACTTGTAGGTAAGTCTGTAGTTAGCGATTGTTTCTTTTCTATCCTGTAGACTTTCCTGCCCTGTGCAAGCTAATGATTTAATTATGTTTGCTTTTAGAGTGAGAAAGCATAGCTTCATTTAGCTATATCCATGTGTTAGTCCTTCATTTTGGACTACAAATTTGAAGTTGGTGAGTGTTTAATCCAGCCTGTAAGGGATATCTAAGTTCTTTCATATCTAAGGTGTTTTATCTTATTTTAATATAAACAAACTAGTCTTTTACTATTCTTGACTAGTGTCTCTCGGTGGTAATCCAACACTTTTATGCTATAGGTGATTCTATTTCGGCACTTTATCTAGTATTTTGTTGATACACTTATGGTGCTTTCCTTGGATTTCTAGATTTATTTACCTTTATTAAGCATTGGTTTTATAGATTTTGATCTTGGGCACTTTATCAGTGTTTTTTCTTAATTAAGTCACTTGAGTTGGTCTGGTTGCAAATCTGACATGATTCGAGCCTTCCCCCTATGCAAAGAATTGTAATGAATAATTTTGATGTTTCTTTGATAGGCAGATTACAAGATGTACGTATGCCAATTATACTGAATCATAAAGTCCTGATGAAGGTGTATTTATATTTTTCTTCACTCACCGAAACGCGCGTCGGCTTGTAAATTGGCATGTCTTGAACATTGGCATGAAATGTTTGAAATTGGCAAATTTGAAGCCCTGAGCAGGATTGGCTACCATCAGGCCTGTAACACGAGAATTTGAATCAAGAAATTATAACCTAGAATTGGCTGTTATTATGTTGAATTTTATACAATCCAAACTACAACGCATAATTGTAGCATCAAAGCAGTAACTTTATTGTGCTGTTTAAATATCCTCTCATGTATGAGGTGGTTGCAAATTTGTATGTATACTATTTTGTGATTTTGTTGGTTCTGTGTTATTTGTTTATTTTTGCGTATTTACTGTTATGTTATTTATGTTTTCATATATGTATGTTTCATTTAGGTTAGGGGGTTGTATTACATTTTTTGGGTTGATTCTATGTTGATTATATTATGTGCGAACTGAATGTTTAATTAGCTATAATAAATATCTAAATTGAAATATATTGTATGTTGCATATTTGAATTTAAGATTTCCATTCCTATGTTTGCTATGTTAATGGAGAGTAAACTACGTTATACTCATAGTATTACTTCCCTGTGTGTTACTCTCTGTATCTAGCTCAGGGACCCTGTTTAGATACGAGGATTTGTTCCACATTCCGTCCATCAACTGTTCTTTTTGCGTTTGTCACCTCAAGTACTTGTAAATGCCAAGTCGAAATTGGCAGTAAAACTGCACACTCAGGCCTTGCAATGGCAGGCCTGAGACAAGGTTCAGGGGCTACTTAAGTGGGTGGCACAATCAGTGCTGCAGGCCCACTAGTAGCATTTAATCTACATGCCCTGGGCACACATAGTGCACTCTTCTAGGGACTAGTAAATTCAATAGTCCAATTGGGTATGATCCAAAGTTACCATGTTTAAAGGGGGAGGGGTTCAAAATTGAAAGCAAGGTGTAGTGACAAGTACCTGTGAAAAGAATGCTGTCACCATGCACATGGGATATTGGTAAAATATGACACAAGATTTTACCACATGCCAAAAAGGTAATTGCTGTGAGGTAGCCCATTGTTATGTGGAACCTCATCTAAGCCTGGATATTTACCCAAATGCACTGCTGGCAAATATGAGCAGTGCTCAGGAGATAATGTAACACTAGAAAGCCAGGGCAAATCTCTCCAGAATTCCGTTTTCACCCCTATTTGGATCAGGTTCCTTCCTAAAATTCACAACGTATAAAACAGATTTGTATTGTACAAAGGCAGCTCCAATCTGGGCAGTGAAAATGAAGTAGTGAACTTTTACAAGACAAGTTCAAATGTTGTGGTCTAAGTCAAAACTAGGGCAGGGACACTGTCTGTTTTTAATGAATTATTTCAAGGTGGGATAAGGAGGCTTTGACCAGCTCTTGCAAACAACTGCACGGGTCCTCCATCATGCACAAAAGATTGTTGTATGCAAATTTTGTTGCACTTCCCTACTTCCACTCCTTGGTGATGCAAATACTAACGATTCCACAAATCAACTTACTAATGCCACACATTTTCATAAAATAACAACTATGAACACATGAAAAACAAAAGGAAAACAGATCACACCATTTTACAACTCTATTGAAAGAATAGTGTTAACGCGTCCCTTTATGACTAATTTACTCACTTTGGGACTTGTTTTAGGCCAATGAATCTTTTGACCCTGATTGAAGACACCTTAGGACGAGAAAGCTAATCAACATGTCAATCAATATGTCAATAACGTCATAAATATTTATTAAAACAATGCAATTTACCTTAGTCAATGACATTTAATAAAACTCAGGAAACACCATGACCTTTCAGTCATGAATAATCACACCAGAATAATATGATTTTGTGAAGTTTATTCCCTATTGATTACAATTCTACTAGCAAGTTTATTAGTCTCAAAACCAAGAAACACATGATCATGGTCACACTATGGCAACTCTAATAAGATTTCATCAAAACAAGAATCACAAACATTAGAATATAACACAGCGTTAGCATAGGTTATCCTCAGCAGAATATCATTATCACGTTATTCAACAAAGCACAGATTCAGTCATTTGTCTATTTGCGTCAGTTTAGTGAACCCCTCTCAACTAACCTCTAATTAGCATTGGCATGTTGGGCTTCATGCAAAACAATTTAGTAACACCAATTTGAAAAAACATCTAACTATGGTCTCTGTCAAAAGAAGCAGTTGGTACCTAGATAGGAAAAGCAAACAGACAATCACAATTTCATTGTAATATAGTTAACCTCCGTTTGGGTCAGCACTCAGGTTCGGTCTTCGTCCCATCAGGAATTCAGCTCCGTTAAAAGGAGCACTTCCCTCATAAGGAGGTAAAGTGTAAACGGGCAATCTAAGGGCAAGGATGATTCTAAGTAAAATTAGCAAGTCACTAAGCAAAGTGACAAAGTGTCTGGATCATAGCAAATCGCATCAGCATCTCCTCTAACTCTCTCCTATCCCTCCTGTTCTAATTTATTTCCTGGTGTCAAGGGTTTTTATCCCCTTTCTGATGTACATTCCCCTAAAATTTGGTTGGACAAGGGGTTGCACCCCATTATCTTTAACCAATTATCTTCACGTTAGCTCATTGAATTTGTTACCCCATAACAGTTCTCACGTATTTTATTTGTCCTTATGATTGACGTCTTTAGCGGGTGGAATGTCCGGTATGATTTCATAGTCTTGTGGTCCTTTGCACATCTTCGGTCAGTGGCTCCATTGTCTGTACCGGTTTAGGCGACCTTGTACCTACGAGTGGTCTACAGTGTTGCATTCAGCTAAAATGTTTCTACACGCAAGTCGAATTTCATGAGAACGGATCTACTACAGTTACATTCAGCTTCTAGTTTGGAGAAAAAAACAAGAGTTCATGTCCTTCAGCAAGTCAGCACACTGCACGTTAGAAAAACACATTTAATATGAGAGTCAGGCAGCTAGGCCTCGACCCATGCTAACTAAAGCCTAATAATTTATTAGCAAAACCTTTACACCTATTATTACTAGTATAAAATCATATCATAATATAGCATTTCAAAATTATTAGTCAGTTTCATTAATCCCCGTATATATTGACGGCCACTCCCCGTGGGCACATTTCAAATGCACGTTTTAGCAAAATACATTAATACATTTTCTACGCAGCATTACTACACATTAGTTCAGAAACATTTCATGTTAATATAGATTATATAAGCTACGCTCTCTCAGTCACTCCTCTGATGACACTTGTAATCACACAAACCTTTCCCTTCTTAACCTTTCACTTTCCGCATAATGCACATTTCAACATCTTGCCCTTTGTGTGAGCTTTCCCAAATTTCATTAAACATTTTCTCTCTTTCATTTTATTCATTTCTTTTGTTTCGTTTTGTCAAATTTCTTTTAATTCTTTCATTAACTTTGCATTATAACCATAATCTTAATAAGCAAATCAGGACAATTAATAGACCCTCTAATATTTTTGCAAGAACCCCATTCCAAATATTACTAAACCAATTCCCTACTCTGGTAATTCCTTTCCCAACTTTCTCCCAAACTCCAGGTTCCTTCAGCTCCTTTAAATCTGTACTATCTCTTGTTAGGTTAGTAAGCATGCATCTAATCTTTTTGCTGTCATCTGGTATGAACGCACAACAATGGCGCTCATTAAGCATCTTACAGACTCCGCCACTCTTTGCTAAAAGAATGTCTAAAGCAAGCCGGTTTTGAAGAGTCATAGCTCTTTCCGCAGCAAGTTCAGTATCCATCAGGAGTATAGCCCGCATGAAGTTTTTCAGCATGTTATCCACAATAGTAGACAACTTTTGAATCTTTATGGAGTTTAAGATAACCCCTACTGAAGGAATTATGGCTCCAAATATATCACCAACGACAGCAGCCGCTGTCTCTCGCTTTTGTCTAGTATGTTGTAATTCAAACATTTTAGGAATTTGCTTTAAGTCATCAATCTAGTAAATCTTTGGGAAAACTATTCCCAAATAACATGTCCCATACCATCCTTTAGGAAGACGGTAATAAGCATTAAGTCCACATATATAATAGATCCCAGGGATTGCTGGATCCTGTCCATTTAACATGAATGTCCATTTACTCTGAAACAAAAACACATGCCTGCATTCAATCGTTCCCACAAATAAAGTGTAATGCTCAGATTTCGGCCTATATATACAAAGCCTACCTACATGTAATGCATCTATAGCTAATTTGCCCTGTGTCTTTATTGCAGTGTAAGCATAATCATTTGCAAGCGTGAATTTTTCTAATCCCTTTTCCAGCCTTTCCTTTAATGCCTTTCGCCTATCATCAGTGTGATCTAAGAAGCTCTTCTCTACAGGCGTTAGTAAGCAGGTTAGATTATTTCGGTGTGCATAAGCTGTCCCAAATGTCAGTGTCGGCTCAAAGAAACCCCTCACTAATTTTATGCTGTGTTCTTCAGCTAATTTGTTTAGAAACTCAATCACAGGCAAAAAAGAAAACACTACATCTAAGTTAGAGTAGAAGTATTGCACATGCTCTTGATCATAGAATATTGTTAACAGCAAACTACAGCTTATCCCGTAAATTAGCGGCAAGCTATGGTAAGTAACCCCTTCTTGTACTGACGAAGGAATCTTTGTGCACATATAACAATTCTTTGCATCCATTGTGTCAACATACTCATTCAACAAGTGATAGAAAACATTAGTAGATAGTTCCCCTTTTGAGTTAGTTCCCTCATGCAAGTATTTTGCATCCTGCTCAAACATCTCCCACGGTGTTAGTGTAGCAGCCTCATGTTTTGAAGCATTGTTAGTCACTTTCTTATCCATCCATGGCATTCCCACAATCACACCTATAATTATTATTGCACATACAATACCTAGAATAGCACTCAACCAACCACACATCCTACCCTTTTTACTCTTACTTTTAGTGTAACTCATGATCTGTAAAGAATCAGATAGCAGAATAATATAAAGCAAACAATCAACTTGAGGACGATATAAAAAGCTCTCTTTTTTTTTGTGCTAAAGTCTCTCTCTCTCTCTGCGAGTATTTACAGTGTTTCACTCACTCCAGGACCCTTTTGTCAAATCAGGTTTAGCAGCTTGTCATAATCGGTTTTCAGAGTCAATTCAACTTAACAGTGTTACATCCGGTAATTTATCAGTTTCTTTTCTCAGCTTCTCAGCTTTCAATTTCAATTTTAATATTTTAACACAGTCTCTTTCTAGAGTTGAATTCAGGTGCCGTAGTATTGACTTGGTACCTCTTGATCAAAACAGAACGCCAAGAATTATTTTTGCCATTCAGCTGTCGTTGCATACGCCCATTCAGGACCTACGTACGTTCTATTTGTGACTCTCTTTCTTTTCAATTTGCGTTCACTTTGTAACTCTCCTTCACTTAGATCCTCTTTTCTGGTAGTGTCAACTTCTTCCTCTATTGTATCACAAGGGACCACTTTCTCTCCTGCAGCTAATGGCTTTGGCCAGTTATCTCCTTTATGCGTTTTCTTTCTGCTTGGCCCTCAGAACGTTGAACAGCGCCCTCCTTTTGTGCTATAGTGTTTTCTCTTGATGGACCTGCAATCAGCTCAGGAGGAGTTAGTTCACTTTGACCCCCCTCTGCTTCTTCCCCCTACCCTTCAGGGTCTGTTACGGGCTCAACTTCAAACCTGCATCCGTCTGCTTCTGGGAGAACCTTTCTTTGTGTCGGTTCCCCTGTTACCTCAGCTGAGATAGGCTCACTGTCACCCTTCCCAAACTCACTTTGAGTGACTAAGCCGTCCTCAGCGGGCTCTCCTTCAGTCTCAGTTCCCCTTTGAATACTCTTCGGCCCTGAGACTTCCTTTTCTGCAGCTGTTGTTTTGGATACTTCAAGTTCCTCATCAGTCGGACACGTCACTCTCTTTGTGTGACTGGCATGTATCCAATTCGGAACGCATGCACATTTCACAGCAGTAGTGGTTGTCAGTATTACTTGACATGGCCCCTTCCAATGCGGCTCCAAACACGACTTCCTCACGTGTTTCTTGACAACAACCCAGTCACCGGCTTTCAGGGTGTGAGCTGGATCACTGATCGGTGGCAATGTGTTAGCCTCCACCTGGTGAGAAAAAGAGCAGTTCACATCAGCCAGACCCTTGCAGTAGTCCAACACCATATCATCCGTTATATTCACAAGAGCATTTGCAGGTACTGTGGGCAATCGCATAGCTCGACCCATCAGAAACTCATGAGGAGATAGTCCTGTTTTCTTGTCAGGTGTGTTTCTCATTGACATCAGTACTAAGGACAATGAATCTGGCCATTTCAGATTGGTAGCTGTGCTCATTTTTGCCATTCTCGACTTCAAGGTACCATTCATCTGTTCAACTAGTCCTGATGCTTCAGAGCGATAGCTACAATGCAGCTTCTGCTCAATGTTCAATGCGGCACACAAGAGCTTAATCACCTCATTTTCGAAGTGTCTGCCCCTATCTGATTCTAAAGAGATCGGGAATCCAAAACGTGGTATTAACTCCCTAAGCAACAGCTTTGCTACTGTGAGACTGTCATTCCTACGTGTAGGGTAAGCTTCAATCCAGTGACTGAAAACACACACAATCACCAACACATATCTCAGTCCTCCACACATAGGCATCTCAATGAAGTCCATCTGCATCCTGCTAAATTGACCGTCAGCTCTCTCAACGTGGCTCATATATACCACCGTCCCTTTTCCTGCATTCATCTGTTGACAGATGATGCACCTGTGACAGATAACCTCTGCAGCTTGTCTGAATTTTGGATTGAACCAATCGATTTTGAACAACCTGATCATTGCGTCACTCCCTATATGGGCTTGGCCATGATAGAACCTCACAAACTGTAACAGAAGACTGTTTGGCAAAACCATTTTTCCCTCCTCTGAGACCCATAAGTCATCAGCTCTTTGTATACAGTGCATTCTCTGCCAGGAGCGTTTCTCTTCTTTGCCAGCACGTCCCTGAAGTAATTTTAGCTCATCTAGTGTGTCAACCACCCTTAATGCAAAATTAAAACATGTTTCATTCTCAGTTTCAGGTAACAATTCCCACTGATCTCGGAACGATATACAGTTCAATGCGCAAAACCTTGTGACTTGATCTGCATAGCCGTTTCCCATTGACAAAAAAGCCCTCATTATGACCTTGGCGGGCGGCTTCAACCGCCCGCCAAGATCTGACCGCCGGGCAGCCACCAATGCGGCCGCACTCCCGCCGCGGTCATTTTGAGTTCCCCGCTGGGCCAACGGGGATCTCGGCCGCAACACAGGAGCCGGCTCCAAATGGAGCTGGCGGAGTTGCGGCCGTGCGACGGGTGCAGTTGCACCCGTCGCACTTTTCACTGTCTGCTATGCAGACAGTGAAAAGCTGCACGGGGCCCTGTCAGGGGGCCCCGGAACTGCCCATGCCAGTGCCAGGGGCCCCGCGACTCCCCGTACCACCAGCCTTTTCCTGGCGGTTCAAACCGCCATAAAAAGGCTGGCGGTCGGGGACTCGTAATCCCCTGGCCAGCGCTGCCCTGGGGCATTATCACCGCCGGGGTAAACGTGGCGGGAAACCGATGGCCCCGGCAGTGCGACCGCGGCGCAACCGCCACGGTCGTAATGAGCTTGGAAGCACCGCCAGCCTGTTGGCGTTACTTCCGTCACAACAACCCTGGCGGTCTTGGACCGCCAGGGTTGTAATGACTGCCAAAGAATTGTGACTTAATATGAGCATTGCATTTCACCACGGCAATTTCAAGAGGTAACTGAATCGCATGCAACAAATCCTTAATCTTTTCGCCATTTTTCACTGGTGATCCAGAAGAGGTCATGAAACCCCTCTGTGACCATAGTTGGCCAAAATCGTGTACAATTCCGAATCCGTCCTGCTATCAGTATAGATAGTGACTTTCAGGTTTTCAGCTGCGTGGCATGCCTCAGTAAGGGCAATTAATTCAGCCACTTGTGAAGAGTACACTCTTTCGAGCCAGGAAGCTTCTAGAATACTGGTGATTGTACACACGGCATACCCAGCTCTCAGTACTCCCACTGAGTCTCTCAAGCATGAACCATCAACAAACAAAATGTAATCATTTTCTTCTAACTGGGTATCTTTGATGTCAGGTCTTGGTTGGGTGCATAGTTCTGTTACCTCAAGACAATCATGTTCCACTTCCTCAGCATTACTAATGTCTGCATTTTCAATAGGAAGTAAAGTTGCCGGGTTCAATACAGTACATCTCTTGAGGGAAATATTTGGAAACCCCAGTATAATGGTCTCATACTTAGTTAACCTAGCATTTGTCATATGTTGAGTCTTGGTTCAGGTTAATAGAATTTCAACTGAATTAGGAACCATTACTGTTAAGGGATGTCCCATCACTATGCCTTCACACTGTGTGAGGCTTTGACCAACTGCTGCAACTGCATTCAAACAACCCGGTAAGGCTGCTGCGACTGGGTCCAAAGTAGCTGAAAAATATGCTACTGGGTGGTTTGCACCTCCATGGACCTGTGTTAAAACAGACAAAGAACATGCATCACGTTCATGGCAAAACAGTAGAAAAGGCTTTGTGTAATCAGGCATACCTAAAGCTGGTTCCCTGCACATACATTCTACCAATTCCATGAATGCCTTCATCTCTTTTTCGGACAAGATTATATTACCCGGGTCATCCTGCACTTCCTTGGCTGTCAGTTTTATCAATGGTTTAGAGATAATCGAGAAATTGGGAATCCACTGACGACAGTAGCCCATCATTCCCAAAAACATTCTGACATCTCTTTTGGTTGTCTAGGGATTCATCTGCAATATGGCTGTCACTCTCTCTTTGGATATTTTTCTCAACCCTTTCTCAGTCAGGTGATCTAAGTACTTCACCTCTCGCTGACAGTATTGCAGCTTCTTGGGGACACTTCGTGTCCGTTCTTTCCCAAATGGTTCAGTAAGGCAATTGTGTTGTACCTGCAGTCGTCTTTTGTTCTGGACGCAATTAACAAATCATCAATGTACTGTACTAGAGTCGAACTGAAAGGCAGTTCTAATGACTCCAAGTCCTTCTTCGATATCTGATTGAAGATGGATGGTGACTCAGAAAACCCTTGAGGAATTCTACATCAACTGTACACTTTATCCAGGAATTTGAAGCTGAAAAGAAATTGGCTGTCCTCATGAAGAGGCACCAGAAAGAATGCTTGAGACAGGTCCACAACTGTGAACCACTCTGCATCACACGGAACCTAAAACATGATTACTGCTGGATTTGGCACTATGGGGCAGCATTTTACCACAATCTTGTTTATTTTCCTCATGTCTTAAACAATTCAAACTTTTCCACCAGGCTTTTTCAGACCCATTATTGGTGAATTACACGGCTGCTCAGTACTTCTTTCAGAACCCCTTGCTTCACAAAGTCCGCAATTATCTGTGCTACCTGAATGAGGACATCTTGTGTCATGTGGTACTGCGGTACCTGCGGAAACACTGCATTTGGCTTAACCTGTACTTTGACCGGTTCTACTCCTTTTATCAGTCCCACTTCTTTTCCTGTCAGGTCCCACACTTTCTCTGTTACTGTCCCCTGCAACTCGGGTGGCAAGTCAAGTACTGTAAGCATCGAGAATAAGGTTATCAAAGGGTATTCCTCATTTGGGATCTCCGTCTCTAACTCTGAAAATTGGCCATCGTCTCCTTCATCATCACTGTTTGTCTGCACTTCAATCCCTTAATTTGAACAAGTAATCGAACATCTTGTTTTGCACAATAAGTCTCTTCCCAGTAGGGATAAAGGACTCGAATCACAGACTACAAATTTGTGTAATCCCTGGAAGTTGCCAATTTCAACTTGGACCGGGTCTGTAATCGGATTTGTCAAGAACTGATTTGCTATTCCTACCACCCTTATGGTACGCCCCAAAAGTGGTAATTTCGGAACCTCTGCGCTTCTGACTGTAGAGCGTGTAGCTCCTGTATCAACTAGGAATGAAACCTTATGACCCTTACCTTCCCTTCTACATAGGGTCCCCTCTGATCTACCTCTAGGGACGCTGCAAGCCTGCACACCTCGCTGTCTGAACAATCATCCAACCATTCATCGTTTATTCCATCCTCACCACGCAATGGGAACTGTTGTACTGTGTTATTTTGACTTAGCGTTTAGCCTTTGACCTGTTGAGGAAGCATCTCCTGTTCCTGTCCCATTGGAGCTAATGGCATTTGCATTTGCTGTCTAGGTACCATGGGAATCTTCTGTTGTACCTGCTGCATTTGTGCTGGTTGAACACGCAGCATTTGCATTTGCTGCATGGGCTGTAACCGATGCATCTGTACCATGTTATTCTGGAATTTCTGATTTTGACCCCTCATTTTTGGCCCCCTCATATTTTGAAAGGTACTGATATCATTGCTTTGTTGAACAACACCATCCTGCACCACCATTGGGCATTCCCGCTTCCAATGCCCCACGCCCCCGCACGCGTGCCATGGTGACACCTTTTTCATCCCCTGCACATCATTTTGAACCACAACAGTATTCAAGTCTGGACCAGGGTTCACAAACCCTCGACCTCTCGGTTGTGCCTGAAACATGCCCCTCCCTTGCGGTTGCTGTTGTACCACCTGCTGTACTCCATTTCCCTGCATCCCTGCTTGCGCTGCCTTAATCTGCATCACCATCACCTTCTCTTTCAACTTTCTTTGTTTCAACTCAATCTCGTCACTACAGTATTTTGCATACTGCAACACCTCATCAATCGGCTTTGCTTGCCAACAAATCAAATGATTCTTAATCATCTGGCTAATTTCTGGTCTCAGTCCTTTAACAAACGTGAACACAAGATGATTCATGTCTTTCCGCTCCACTGTAATGTTTGAATATTTTCAACAATCTCTCATAGTAAGCATGAATCGACTCTTTGGCCTCCTGTGACGTTCGATCGATTTTCTGCCAATCAGTCGCTTTCGGCGACACTTTCTGCTTCAAAAACTCAATCACTTTATGATAATACTTCATCACCTCCTCAGATGGTGCTCCAGTAACCTTATCCCTTGCCAGTTCCTGTGTCGGCCAATCCACACCTCTCTTGCACTCAAGCCATGAATCGGGTGGAACTATAATCTCAAACAGGGTACTCAAGTCCTCCCAGAGACATTTTGCCAACTTCACAAACATGTCCGTCTGTTGGTACCATTCTATTGGCTTGTCCCTCAACCTGGGATAATCATTTGTGAATGACAGGATGTCTCCCCTAGACCACGGTACATGGACTAGAACCCCTACGGCTATTTCTCTCATTGGTAACATTTTGATTGTCCCCGTGTCCGGTGTGGCTTTAGCCTGCTTTGGTTCCGGATCATCGCTTTTCTCTTTATCTCTTTTCTTTGCCCATCTGCCTTCCCTATTCTCTAAGGCTCCCCAAATCTGCGCACTTTGCAGTATTTCTTTAAGATGCGCTTTCATTCCGGCAGACCTCATGTGATCAAAATCTTTAGAATCGAAGTCTAATCTGTAGCTTCTTTTCAAATGTTTAGTATTCTCAATATCAATGTTGTATTTGTCTGCCAGGTTTGCCAACCTCTGATGCACCTTGCTCACTTCTTTAGTGATTTTGAGCCACAGATACCTCAATTTTGCTTCTGTGAATTACTTTAATCTGTTCACCCCCATTGTTCCTTCCACTAGTTCCGCAGCTTCCACACCCAATCTCACAAACTTCAAGTATTCATCCCTTTCTGACCTCTCTGCGGTCACTGCAGTAGTTGGTGAAACGCTGATCTTTTCTAACCACTCATTCAACTGTTGCACGGAAAAGCCTTGCAACAAAATGTTTCCTGACTGCATCAATGGTGACTGTGACTTATTTGTACTCAGTGTCTGTGGGGATAGCACACTCAGCCCTGCTTGCCTCATTGTCTCTAAAGGAGCCCCAATCGGACTGAGGTCTAGCAAAGACCTGAATCCTTCTGCTGCTTGTTCTCTTGGTGTCATTACTTGGGGAGTTCCTGTGAACCCTCCTCTTATTGACTCTTTGGTCATCACTCCCTGATCACACACACCAGACTTACCCTACACATACAGCGGTACTGGTGGACCAACAGTAATTGGTATTGATATGGCAGCTGGTGTCTTACCAGGTCCCAAACCCCGTGGAGCATTAACTCCCATAGCTTGGACCATCATGGGTGCTGTAGGTATTGACGGCGGTTTTGCAACTGGATTGTAACTCGGAATCAGCTGTTGCTGCGGCTGGGGCAGCAATTGCGGAGTTGGCTCAATCTGCACTAGCTTTGATCTTGTATATATTGGATCAGGCGGCACTATCAGACTTGTATTTGTCTCTAGTACTGGGACATCTGGATAGATCCTTTGAATCTGTGGCAGAGGTTGCAACTGTATCTGCGTGTCTGGTGCAGTGGGTACACTGACACCATTCTGTTTCAAAACTGTATCACTTGTCTGCACTGTATCTGTAATTCCCTTAGTCTGTGCCGGATCCTCAGGACCCGCACTAGTGCTTGGAGCAGTGTCATTTATAGCATATGGCGGCGGGCGATCGTGTAACAACTGATTAAGAAACTCTTTGTCATCTGAATCATCTTCATCTACCCAAGACCTCTGAGTCTCTTTTGACTTGCTAGGGCCGTTGTCTGTCTTACAGGTGGCTTTCTTTCCCTGCGTCTCATCTTCCTGGGTTATTGCCAGGAACAATTTAAGTCCGTCTACTATTCCCCTTTTCCACATTCTGCTCTCATCATCCCATCTAGCCTCAGCTAGAGTTTTCTCTGCCCTTTTTATTCTCCTTTCAAGTTTTTGCTGTCTTTGTTGTATGGCCATTAAATCCCAGACTGCTAATGCCTCATATTGAGCTGGTCTCGGAGGCGGTTTCTGTACACTTAACATCCACCTCAAGTTCTCTAAAATTCTTGTATTGAACGTTCCATGCTCCGGAAATGCTAAACATCCCTCCTTCTCTGTTAATTTGCGCCACTGCTTCATCCAAAGACATGGCGTGACTCTCTTTTCCTCCATTACAATACAAGCTGGAGTACCCTCAGGAGGTGTAGGCTCCCCTTCACTCGCCCTAATATATGTATCTCCCTTCCAGGCACTCTTTAAAGCCTGGAAAAACTTCATTTTTGCGTCTTTTTAATTTGCTTGGAATCTGATCAGAAAGTGACTTTAATTCCCAGAACACTCTTCACCCGCCTTTCTCCACCTATTGCCTCTCACGGACAGCTGCCAATCTGTGCGCGACCCCTCTCGGCAACTGACCTATCCCAGCGCGGCACCACTGACGTCACACTCACACACACTGCAGCTGACAAAGCCTTGTGGCTTGTCCTCCTCACACGAAGCTAATGCGATATATTGCGAGCACCTTTAACAACAAAACCAAATTTGCCGGTTTACTACAGGAAGGGTAACACAATTGCTTCAGAACTTTACAGAGATTTCACTTGAAGCCTAGGCTGCTACTCTCTCCTTCTCAGCTCCCACATACGCAAGCAGAATTCGACCCTGAAATCCTACTCTCGACTTGTCAATGGTTTGTTCTAGTGCACTTTAGAACTTGCCAAATCTCCATCGAAGGTTTCACTCACACAATTTGAGTCAAACTTGACTTGTCAACCACGCCCGATTGACCTATTAAACTGCGCAAATTACAACATAAACCAAAGTGTCTCCTACACTTGTCAATATACTCCGGAGTCTTAGAACATTACCTGACCTAAATCCACACAAACATCAGAAAAAACACATGCAATATGCATAAGCTGAGCAAGCACAAATTCTACACCACACATGCTAAAACGCCGTGAACATACCCAACTCACTTAGGCAGGCTCCGAGATTCTGGGAAAGTCATGGGGAATTTAGAAACACATCATACCTCCAATTTGCATTATCTCGAAAAACAATTTAAACAATAGTCCTCCGCCCTAGGGCCCCAAAGGGCCTAAACCATCCTCTGCTACCAGAACTGTTAGCGCGTCCCTTTATGACTAATTTACTCACTTTGGGACTCGTTTTAGGCCAATGAATCTTTTGACCCTGATTGAAGACACCTTAGGACGAGATAGCTAATCAACATGTCGATCAATATGTCAATAACATCATCAATATTTATTAAAACAATGCAATTCACCTTAGTCAATGACATTTAATGAAATTCAGGAAAAACCATGACCTTTCAGTCATGAATAATCACACCAGAATAATATGATTTTGTGAAGTTTATTCCCTATTGATTACAATTCTACTAACAAGTTTATTAGTCTCAAAACCAAGAAACACATTACCATGGTCACAATATGGCAACTCTGATAAGATTTCATCATAACAAGAATCACAAACATTAGAATATAACCCGGCGTCAGCATAGGTCAGCCTCAGCAGATTATCATTATCACGTTATTCAACAAAGCATAGATTCAGTCATTTGTCTATTTGCGTCAGTTTGGTGAACCCCTCTCAACTAACCTCTAATTAGCATTGGCATGTTGGGCTTCATGCAAAACAATTTAGTAACACCAATTTGGAAAAACATCTAACTATGGTCTCTGTCAAAAGAAGCAGTTGGTACCTAGAAAGGAAAAGCAAACAGACAATCACAATTTCATTGTCATATAGTTACCCTCCGTTTGGGTCAGCACTCAGGTTCGGTCTTCGTCCTCAGGACATCGGTTGATTCGCCATCAGGAATTCAGCTCCGGTAAAAGGGGCACTTCCCTCATAAGAAGGTAAAGTGTAAACGGGCAGTCTAAGGGCAAGGATGATTCTAAGTAAAATTAGCAAGTCACTAAGCAAAGTGACACAGTGTCTGGATCATAGCAAATCGCATCAGCATCTCCCCTACCTCTCTCCTATCCCTGCTGTTCTAATTTATTTCCTGGTGTCAAGGGTTTTTATCCCCTTTTCGTTGTACATTCCCCTAAAATTTGGTTGGACAAGGGGTTGCACCCCATTATCTTTAACCAATTATCTTCACATTAGCTCATTGAATTTGTCACCCCATAACAGTTCTCACGTATTTTATTGGTCCTTATGATTGACGTCTTTAGCGGGTGGAATGTCCGGTATGATTTCATAGTCTTGTGGTCCTTTGCACATCTTCGGTCAGTGGCTCCATTGTCTGTACCGGTTTAGGCGACCTTGTACCTACGAGTGGTCTACAGTGTTGCATTCAGCTAAAATGTTTCTACACGCAAGTCGAATTTCATGAGAACGGATCTACTACAGTTACATTCATGTCCTTCAGCAAGTCAGCACACTGCACGTTAGAAAAACACATTTAATATGAGAGTCAGGCAGCTAGGCCTCGACCCATGCTAACTAAAGCCTAATAATTTATTAGCAAAACCTTTACACCTATTAATATTAGTATAAAATCATATCATAATATAGCATTTCAACATTATTAGTCAGTTTCATTAATCCCCGTATATATTGCGGCCACTCCCCGTGGGCACATTTCAAACGCACGTTTTAGCAAAATACATTAATACATTTTCTATGCAACATCACTACACATTAGTTCAGAAACATTTCATGTTAATATAGATTATATAAGCTACGCTCTCTCAGTCCCTCCTCTGATGACACTTGTAATCACACAAACCTTTCCCTTCTTAACCTTTCACTTTCCGCATAATGCACATTTCAACATTTTGCCCTTTGTGTGAGCTTTCCCAAATTTCATTAAACATTGTCACTCTTTCATTTTATTCATTTCTTTTGTTTCGTCAAATTTATTTTAATTCTTTCATTAACTTTGCATGATAACCATAATCCCAATAAGCAAATCAGGACAATTAATAGACCCTCTAATTTTTTTGCAAGAACCCCATTCCAAATATTACTAAACCAATTCCCTACTCTGGTAATTCCTTTCCCAACTTTCTCCCAAACTCCAGGTTCCTTCAGCTTCTTTAAATCTGTACTATCTCTTGTTAGGTTAGTAAGCATGCCTCTAATCTTTTTGCTGTTATTTGGTATGAACGCACAACAATGGCGCTCATTAAGCATCTTACAGACTCCGCCACTCTTTGCTAAAAGAATGTCTAAAGCAAGCCGGTTTTGAAGAGTCATAGCTCTTTCCGCAGCAAGTTCAGTATCCATCAGGAGTATAGCCCGTGTGAAGTTTTTCAGCATGTTATCCACAATAGTAGACAGCTTTTGAATCTTTATGGAGTTTAAGATAACCCCTACTGAAGGAATTAGCCGCTGTCTCTCGCTTTTGTCTAGTATGTTGTAATTCAAACATTTTAGGAATTTGCTTTAAGTCATCAATCTAGTAAATCTTTGGGAAAACTATTCCCAAATAACATGTCCCATACCATCCTTTAGGAAAGACGGTAATAAGCATTAAGTCCACATATATAATAGATCCCAGGGATTGCTGGATCCTGTCCATTTAACATGAATGCCCATTTACTCTGAAACAAAAACACATGCCTGCATTCACTCGTTCCCACAAATAAAGTGTAATGCTCAGATTTCGGCCTATATATACAAAGTATACCTACATGTAATGCATCTATAGCTAATTTGCCCTGTGTCTTTATTGCAGTGTAAGCATAATCATTTGCAAGCGTGAATTTTTCTAATCTCTTTTCCAGCCTTTCTTTTAATGCCTTTCGCCTATCATCAGTGTGATCTAAGAAGCTCTTCTCTACAGGCGTTAGTAAGCAGGTTAGATTATTTCGGTGCGCATAAGCTGTCCCAAATGTCAGTGTCGGCTCAAAGAAACCCCTAACTAATTTTATGCTGTGTTCTTCAGTTAATTTGTTTAGAAACTCAATCACAGGCAAAAAAGAAAACACTACATCTAAGTTAGAGTAGAAGTATTGCACATGCTCTTGATCATAGAATATTGTTAACAGCAAACTACAGCTTATCCCGTAAATTAGCGGCAAGCTATGGTAAGTAACCCCTTCTTGTACTGACGAAGGAATCTTTGTGCACATATAACAATTCTTTGCATCCATTGTGTCAACATACTCATTCAACAAGTGATAGAAAACATTAGTAGATCGTTCCCCTTTTGAGTTAGTCCCTCATGCAAGTATTTTGCATCCTGCTCAAACATCTCCCACGGTGTTAGTGTAGCAGCCTCAGGTTTTGAAGCATTGTTAGTCACTTTCTTATCCATCCATGGCATTCCCACAATCACACCTATAATTATTATTGCACACACAATACCCAGAATAGCACTCAACCAACCACACATCCTACCCTTATTACTCTTACTTTTAGTGTAACTCATGATCTGTAAAGAATCAGATAGCAGAATAATATAAAGCAAACAATCAACTTGACGACGATATAAAAAGCTCTCTTTTTTTTGTGCTAAAGTCTCTCTCTCTCTCTGCGAGTATTTACAGCGTTTCACTCACTCCAGGACCCTTTTGTCAAATCAGGTTTAGCAGCTTGTCATAATCGGTTTTCAGAGTCAATTCAAGTTAACAGTGTCACATCCGGTAATTTATCAGTTTCTTTTCTCAGCTTTCAATTTCAATTTTAATATTTTAACACAGTCTCTTTCTAGAGTTGAATTCAGGTGCCGTAGTATTGACCTGGTACCACTTGATCAAAACAGAACGCCAAGAATTCTTGCTGCCATTCAGCTGTCGTTGCATACGCCCATTCAGGACCTACGTACCTTCTATTTGTGACTCTCTTTCTTTTCAATTTGCGTTCACTTTGTAACTCTCCTTCACTTAGATCCTCTTTTCTGGTTGTGTCAACTTCTTCCTCTATTGTATCACAAGGGACCACTTTCTCTCCTGCAGCTAGTGGCTTTGGCCAGTTATCTCCTTTATGCATTTTCTTTCTGCTTGGCCCTTCAGAACGTTGAACAGCGCCCTCCTCTTGTGCTATGGTGTTTTCTCTTGATGGACCTGCAATCAGCTCAGGAGGAGTTAGTTCACTTTGACCCCCCTCTGCTTCTTCCCCCTCGCCTTCAGGGTCTGCTACGGGCTCAACTTCAAACCTGCATCTGTCTGCTTCTAGGAGAACCTCTCTTTGCGTCGGTTCCCCTGTTACCTCAGCTGAGATAGGCTCACTGTCACCCCTCCCGAACTCACTTTGAGTGACTAAGCCGTCCTCAGCGGGCTCTCCTTCAGTCTCAGTTCCCATTTGAATACTCTCCGGCCCTGAGACTTCCTTTTCTGCAGCTGTTGTTTTGGATACTTCAAATTCCTCATCAGTCGGACACGTCACTCTCTTTGTGTGACTGGCATGTATCCAATTTGGAACGCATGCACATTTCACAGCAGTAGTGGTTGTCAGTATTACTTGATATGGCCCCTTCCAACGCGGCTCCAAACACGACTTCCTCACGTGTTTCTTGACAACAACCCAGTCACCGGCTTTCAGGGTGTGAGCTGGATCACTGATCGGTGGCAATGTGTTAGCCTCCACCTGGTGAGAAAAAGAGCGGTTCACATCAGCCAGACCCTTGCAGTACTCCAACACCATATCATCCATTATATTCACAAGAGCATTTGCAGGTACTGCGGGCAATCGCATAACTCGACCCATCAGAATCCCATGAGGAGATAGTCCTGTTTTCTTGTCAGGTGTGTTTCTCATTGACATCAGTACTAAGGACAATGCATCTGGCCATTTCAGATTGGTAGCTGTGCACATTTTTGCCATTCTCGACTTCAAGGTACCATTCATCTGTTCCACTAGTCCTGATGCTTCAGAGCGATAGCTACAATGCAGCTTCTGCTCAATGTTCAATGCGGCACACAAGAGCTTAATCACCTCATTTTCGAAGTGTCTGCCCCTATCTGATTCTAAAGAGATCGGGAATCCAAAACGTGGTATTAACTCCCTAAGCAACAGCTTTGCTACTGTGAGACTGTCATTCCTACGTGTAGGGTAAGCTTCAATCCAGTGACTGAAAACACACACAATCACCAACACATATCTCAGTCCTCCACACATAGGCATCTCAATGAAGTCCATCTGCATCCTGCTAAATTGACCGTCAGCTCTCTCAACGTGGCTCATATATACCACCGTCCCTTTTCCTGCATTCATCTGTTGACAGATGATGCACCTGTGACAGATAACCTCTGCAGCTTGTCTGAATTTTGGATTGAACCAATCGATTTTGAACAACCTGATCATTGCGTCACTCCCTATATGGGCTTGGCCATGATAGAACCTCACAAACTGTAACAGAAGACTGTTCGGCAAAACCATTTTCCCCTCCTCTGAGACTGTTAGAAATTGGGTTTTTGGTTGGCAGTTAGGTTGCCCTCTGTCCAAGCAAGAACCCTCACTCTAGTCAGGGTAAGTCACACACAATCCAAAATCAGCCTGTGCTCACCCTCCGGTAGCTTGGCACGAGCAGTCAGGCTTAACTTAGAAGGCAATGTGTAAAGCATTTGTGCAATAAATCATACAACACCATAGTATAACACCACAAAAATACACCACACAGTGTTTAGAAAAATATAGAATATTTATCTGGATAATTGTAGGTCAAAACGATCAAAGTTGCAATACGAATTTGTAAAGATATCACTGAAAAGTGATATTAAGAGTCTTTAAGTCTTTAGCAAGCAATAAAGTGTCTTTCAAGCACAGAGTACCTGGTTTCTGGTGGGAAATCTCCTCAGAGGGCCACAGGAGAAGAGATGCGTGGAAAAAGGGGTGTGTGCGTCGTTTTCCGCTCAGCACACACAGACTTGCGTCGTTCTTTTCCACGCGGGGAAGTCGGGCGTCGTTTTCCGGCGCGCAGACAGTCTCTTTTTGTGGATCGCGGGGATTACCAGATGTCCCGGGTCTGTGCGTGGGTTCTCCTGCTTATTTTCCGGCTGCGCGTCGTTCTGCGGGGCTGCGCGTCGAAGTTTCGATCTCACGGTAGGCGTCGCGTCGATTTCTCCTTGGAAGTCGGGCGTCGTTTTCCTTGCGAGGCCGTGCGTCGAAATTTTGGTCTCACGGCAGGCGTCGCGTCGATTTCTCCTTGGAAGTCGGGCGGCGTTGTCCTTGCGAGGCCGTGCGTCAAAGTTTCGCACTCACGGTAGGCGTCGCGTCGATTTCTCCTTGGAAGTCGGGCGGCTTTGTCCTTGCGAGGTTGTGCGTCGAAGTCTCGATCGTCCCGAGGGCGTCGCGTTGATCAGCGTCGGTGTGCGGCGTTTTTCTCGCCGCGAAACAAGCTGTGCGTCGGAATTTTCGGCGCACGGAGCGTCCACGTGAAAGGCAGAAGTCTTTTTGGTCCTGAGACTTCAAGGAACAGGAGGCAAGCTCTATCCAAGCCCTTGGAGAGCACTTTTACAGCCAGACAAGAGTTCAGCAAGGCAGCAGGCCAACAGCAAGGCAGCAGTCCTTTGTAGAAAAGCAGACAGGTGAGTCCTTTGAGCAGCCAGGCAGTTCAGCAAGGCAGCAGGCCAACAGCAAGGCAGCAGTCCTTGGTAGAAAAGCAGACAGGTGAGTCCTTTGAGCAGCCAGGCAGTTCTTCTTGGCAGGATGTAGTTTCTGGTTCAGGTTTCTTCTCCAGCAAGTGTCTGATGAGGTAGGGCAGAGGCCCTGTTTTATACTAAGTTGTGCCTTTGAAGTGGGGGTGATTTCAAAGAGTCTCTAAGAAATGCACCAAGTTCCCTTTCAGCTCAATCCTGTCTGCCAGAGTCCCAGTAGGGGGTGTGGCAGTCCTTTGTGTGAGGGCAGGCCCTCCGCCCTCCCAGCCCAGGAAGACCCATTCAAAATGCAGATGTATGCAAGTGAGGCTGAGTACCCTGTGTTTGGGGTGTGTCTGAGTGAATGCACAAGGAGCTGTCAACTAAACCTAGCCAGACGTGGATTGAAGGGCACAACAAGTTTTTAGTGCAAAGAAATGCTCACTTTCTAAAAGTGGCATTTCTAGAATAGTAATATTAAATCCGACTTCACCAGTCAGCAGGATTTTAGATTACCATTCTGGCCATACTAAATATGACCTTCCTGCTCCTTTCAGATCAGCAGCTGCCACTTCAACAGTGTATGAGGGCAGCCCCAATGTTAGCCTATGAAGGGAGCAGGCCTCACAGTAGTGTAAAAACGAATTTAGGAGTTTTACACTACCAGGACATATAACTACACAGGTACATGTCCTGCCTTTTACCTACACAGCACCCTGCTCTAGGGGTTACCTAGGGCACACATTAGGGATGACTTATATGTAGAAAAAGGGGAGTTCTAGGCTTGGCAAGTACTTTTAAATGCCAAGTCGAAGTGGCAGTGAAACTGCACACACAGGCCTTGCAATGGCAGGCCTGAGACAAGGTTAAGGGGCTACTGAGGTGGGTGGCACAACCAGTGCTGCAGGCCCACTAGTAGCATTTAATCTACATGCCCTAGGCACATGTAGTGCACTCTAATAGGGACTTACAGGTAAATTAAATAGTCAATCATGGATAAACCAATCAATAGTACAATTTACACAGAGAGCATATGCACTTTAGCACTGGTTAGCAGTGGTAAAGTGCTCAGAGGTCAAAAGCCAACAACAACAGGTCAGAAAAAATAGGAGGAAGGAGGCAAAAAGTTTGGGGATGTCCCTGTCAAAAAGCCAGGTCCAACATGACCCCCCACCAGCCTAAAGCCAGGGGAGAACAATCACTATCCTGATGTACTTCCCTGTTTGAGGCGACAGAACAAGGACCCAGGCCCACAACAGCAGGGGCATGCTCCAGTTCTTCGCCTTCCTGACTCCAATTGGATCCCTCTGTCCATACTCTCAGGGCCCACTAAGCCCATCCATGGGGAACCTTTCTCCTTTCCTGCGGATCCCATCTGTGCAGCACCTAACCTTACTTTGCTCACAGATGTATCCCCGGAGCAGGATAGTACCCCCATGACCAACATAGTGGTGTTGCCCACTCTACCCCTGGGGTGTGACACTTGTCCCCTCCCCAGGGATAACTCTGTCCACCCGGACAGCAAGCCACAGTGATTACTGACAGCTGCCAGGGATGAGAGCCAGGCCCCAGGCCTCTCAAAGCTCTCCAACCACTGTGGCTGTGGAGAGTGGGGGGCGGTAGCCCCAGGTGCTGGGCACCCTTTAACCACTCTCCCTTCCACCAGGTCAGGGATGACAGCCTGAACCTGGTCCTCCCCTCTGGGGCTTTGTACCCTCCTTCCTGGAGCGGTACCCCCAGAGTCCAACATGGCCAGGGGGCTTACAGAAGTCGCCCTGTACCATTCCTCCACCAGTGCAGGGCTGTTAACCTGCCACTGGCCCTCCAACCTGGGGTCTGTACCTTCAGGTGGGACTAGGGCCCGGGGTGAGGCTTCCCTCCCCCTGCCCTCCCTTCTGGGGTCCAGCACCCTCCAACTAGGAGTGGCCTCCTCAGAAGACAACATGGTAGGGGCACTGTTATCAGTAGCCCCTCCCTCCAGGTCCAGGGGGACACCCTGAACCTGGTCTTCCAGCCCAGGGTCTGTACCCTCAGACTGGATCACCGCCTGGCAAACCAGGACTTCCTGGGGGGCACGCCTACCCCCCATCAGGTCAGAGTTTAACCTCTGCACCTGCCCATTCAACTCAGAGTCACCACCCTGAAGTTGAGCAATTGCCTGGCACGCCAGGACTTCCTGGAGGGCACACTGACCCTCCACCAGGTCAGAGTTTAACCTCTGCACCTGACCATTCAACTCAGAGTCACCACCCTGAAGTTGAACAATTGCCTGGCACACCAGGACTTCCTGGAGGGCACACTGACCCTCCACCAGGTCAGAGTTTAACCTCTGCACCTGACCATTCAACTCAGAGTCACCACCCTGAAGTTGAACAGTTGCCTGGCGCACCAGGACTTTCTGGGAGGCACACCTACCTCCCACCAGGTCAGAGTTTAACCTCTGAGCCTGGTTCCCCAACCCAGGGTCACCACCCTGAGGTTGGGCAATTGCCTGGCACGCCAGGACTTTCTGGGGGGCACACCTACCCCCCACCAGGTCAGAGTTTAACCTCTGAACCTGGTCATCCAACCCAGAGTCAACACCCTGAGGTTGGACAATTGCCTGGCAGGCCAGGACTTTCAGGGAGGCACACCTACCTCCCACCAGGTCAGAGTTTAACCTCTGAGCCTGGTTCTCCAACCCAGGGTCACCACCCTGAGGTTGGGCAATTGCCTGGCACCCCAGGACTTGCTGGGAGGCACACCTACCTCCCACCAGGTCAGAGTTTAACCTCTGAACCTGGCCATCCAACCCAGAGTCGACACCCTGAGGTTGGACAACTGCCTGGCACGCCAGGACTTTCTGGGGGGCACACCTACCCCCCACCAGGTCAGAGTTTGACCTCTTCACCTGGTAAGCCAACCCAGAGTCACCACCCTGAGGTTGAGCCATTGCCTGGCATTCCAGGACTTTCTGGGGGGCACATCTACCCCCCACCAGGTCAAAGTTTAACCTCTGAACCCGGTTATCCAATCCAGAGTCACCACCCTGAGGTTGAATCTTGGCCTGGCATGCCAGGACTTCCTGGGGGGCACTCTCACCCCCCACAAGGGACACGCCGTCCCCAAGGGCCACACAAGAGTCTGGTTGGCGCAGGTCTCCCGACCTCTGCCCATCCGGCAGAGTCTGGGTTTCCCCCAAACCAGAAACGGTCTCACCTGGGTCATTCCTGGGGGGCTCTGCTCTCAGAGCTGACCCCTGACTTTCAAGATCCTCCACTGGGGTCTGCCACCCCCTCTCAACCCTATGTCTGGACTTCTGCACCCCCTCACTAGGAGTGGTACTGCCAGACACCAGAACTGTTGGGATGCTGTCTACAGTCATCCCCCCAAGTTCTTCTGACACTGTGGGGCTTCCCTCAAAAGGTGGCCCTACGGTACAGGTTAGGCTCTGAGACCTACCTGGGACACTACAATCCTCTCCCACCTCACTTGGTCGGGAACCACCTAGACCACTCCCTTCAGGAGCACCCCCAAATGCCTCTTCAGACTCTCTGGTACTCACCCAAAAGTCTGCCTCCACTGTAAGTTCCCTGGGGTCAGAGAACTCACACTCCACCTGGTGTTGGCGTAGCTCTGGAAAATAAGGACCAGACATATGCTCTCCAGCAATTACATCACTCTGCCCTTCACATGTATTAACCACAGTACCCTTCACCCAACCACCTAGTAACTCAGCCTTGGAAAAGCACTCTACATCACCCTCTTGAGACTGGTGAGACAGTTTCTGTCTGTCCCTGACACTCAACCCAAACTCTTCTGGGATGTCTCTACACTCTATATCCAGGACGTCCACCAGGGGGGAACCCTTTTCTCTGTCACTCTCTGCTAGAGTCAGTAAAGTGTCCCTCCCCCCAGTAGGAATATGACTCCCTGTGCCAGTTCCCCAATCCTTCTCAGGGACCCTGTGCATAACGGGAACTACCTCATACCCTTGAACCGCCTGGGGTGTGTCAACTCTCTTCTTCAAGTTGGGTACCACATCTCTGGGCTTGTGCCCTTCTTCAGCAGTACTAGATGCAAGATTTTTGCTGCCACCATCTGAACTGGACTCAGCCCTTCCGGCCTCCAGTTTCAGCTCTTTACAGCTCAGCTCTTGAGCTGCAATCTTTTCTTTTTCCAGGGCTAAAAGTCTTTTTGCCTCAACCCCTGCAAGATACTCCTCTAATTGTTGCTCCTGTCGCCTTTGACTTCGGAGCCATTCATCTATTTCTGGGTCACTGTCCAACTCTGAGTAGCCCTCCTCTTCATCTGAGTAGTCTTCCTCCTCATCTGAGGGGTACTTAGTCATTTGGTTTCTTGCTGCCTCTCTCTCTGCCCATCTTTCCTCCCCCCAGACTATGTAGTGATGGAGCATCTCCGCTTTAGTAGATCTCCTTGCTACAGGAAGGCCCCATTGTCTGCAAAGCTTCCTTAGGTCAGCCTTAGTGAGGTGGTCAGTACGAACAAAGCATGAGTTGGTAAGCAATCCCATTCTGATAAGATCTTATCCGCAAAAACCAAAATCCAAAGTCCAAAATATCACTAGTATATCCAGGAGGACATCAGAGAACACAAAGCCAAAAAAGATGAAAAATCAAGTTGACCTTCAACTGTGGGTAGGTAGTGAAATACTTAGCTACTGTATGTCACTGCACAAACACAAGTCCTATCCTCACCGCTGATCACCAATGTTAGAAATGGGGTTTTTGGTTGGCAGTTAGGTTGCCCTCTGTCCAAGCAAGAACCCTCACTCTAGTCAGGGTAAGTCACACACAATCCAAAATCAGCCTGTGCTCACCCTCCGGTAGCTTGGCACGAGCAGTCAGGCTTAACTTAGAAGGCAATGTGTAAAGCATTTGTGCAATAAATCATACAACACCATAGTATAACACCACAAAAATACACCACACAGTGTTTAGAAAAATATAGAATATTTATCTGGATAATTGTAGGTCAAAACGATCAAAGTTGCAATACGAATTTGTAAAGATATCACTGAAAAGTGATATTAAGAGTCTTTAAGTCTTTAGCAAGCAATAAAGTGTCTTTCAAGCACAGAGTACCTGGTTTCTGGTGGGAAATCTCCTCAGAGGGCCACAGGAGAAGAGATGCGTGGAAAAAGGGGTGTGTGCGTCGTTTTCCGCTCAGCACACACAGACTTGCGTCGTTCTTTTCCACGCGGGGAAGTCGGGCGTCGTTTTCCGGCGCGCAGACAGTCTCTTTTTGTGGATCGCGGGGATTACCAGATGTCCCGGGTCTGTGCGTGGGTTCTCCTGCTTATTTTCCGGCTGCGCGTCGTTCTGCGGGGCTGCGCGTCGAAGTTTCGATCTCACGGTAGGCGTCGCGTCGATTTCTCCTTGGAAGTCGGGCGTCGTTTTCCTTGCGAGGCCGTGCGTCGAAATTTTGGTCTCACGGCAGGCGTCGCGTCGATTTCTCCTTGGAAGTCGGGCGGCGTTGTCCTTGCGAGGCCGTGCGTCAAAGTTTCGCACTCACGGTAGGCGTCGCGTCGATTTCTCCTTGGAAGTCGGGCGGCTTTGTCCTTGCGAGGTTGTGCGTCGAAGTCTCGATCGTCCCGAGGGCGTCGCGTTGATCAGCGTCGGTGTGCGGCGTTTTTCTCGCCGCGAAACAAGCTGTGCGTCGAAATTTTCGGCGCACGGAGCGTCCACGTGAAAGGCAGAAGTCTTTTTGGTCCTGAGACTTCAAGGAACAGGAGGCAAGCTCTATCCAAGCCCTTGGAGAGCACTTTTACAGCCAGACAAGAGTTCAGCAAGGCAGCAGGCCAACAGCAAGGCAGCAGTCCTTTGTAGAAAAGCAGACAGGTGAGTCCTTTGAGCAGCCAGGCAGTTCAGCAAGGCAGCAGGCCAACAGCAAGGCAGCAGTCCTTGGTAGAAAAGCAGACAGGTGAGTCCTTTGAGCAGCCAGGCAGTTCTTCTTGGCAGGATGTAGTTTCTGGTTCAGGTTTCTTCTCCAGCAAGTGTCTGATGAGGTAGGGCAGAGGCCCTGTTTTATACTAAGTTGTGCCTTTGAAGTGGGGGTGATTTCAAAGAGTCTCTAAGAAATGCACCAAGTTCCCTTTCAGCTCAATCCTGTCTGCCAGAGTCCCAGTAGGGGGTGTGGCAGTCCTTTGTGTGAGGGCAGGCCCTCCGCCCTCCCAGCCCAGGAAGACCCATTCAAAATGCAGATGTATGCAAGTGAGGCTGAGTACCCTGTGTTTGGGGTGTGTCTGAGTGAATGCACAAGGAGCTGTCAACTAAACCTAGCCAGACGTGGATTGAAGGGCACAACAAGTTTTTAGTGCAAAGAAATGCTCACTTTCTAAAAGTGGCATTTCTAGAATAGTAATATTAAATCCGACTTCACCAGTCAGCAGGATTTTAGATTACCATTCTGGCCACACTAAATATGACCTTCCTGCTCCTTTCAGATCAGCAGCTGCCACTTCAACAGTGTATGAGGGCAGCCCCAATGTTAGCCTATGAAGGGAGCAGGCCTCACAGTAGTGTAAAAACGAATTTAGGAGTTTTACACTACCAGGACATATAACTACACAGGTACATGTCCTGCCTTTTACCTACACAGCACCCTGCTCTAGGGGTTACCTAGGGCACACATTAGGGATGACTTATATGTAGAAAAAGGGGAGTTCTAGGCTTGGCAAGTACTTTTAAATGCCAAGTCGAAGTGGCAGTGAAACTGCACACACAGGCCTTGCAATGGCAGGCCTGAGACAAGGTTAAGGGGCTACTGAGGTGGGTGGCACAACCAGTGCTGCAGGCCCACTAGTAGCATTTAATCTACATGCCCTAGGCACATGTAGTGCACTCTAATAGGGACTTACAGGTAAATTAAATAGTCAATCATGGATAAACCAATCAATAGTACAATTTACACAGAGAGCATATGCACTTTAGCACTGGTTAGCAGTGGTAAAGTGCTCAGAGGTCAAAAGCCAACAACAACAGGTCAGAAAAAATAGGAGGAAGGAGGCAAAAAGTTTGGGGATGTCCCTGTCAAAAAGCCAGGTCCAACAGAGACCCATAAGTCATCAGCTCTTTGTATACAGTGCATTCTCTGCCAGGAGCGTTTCTCTTCTTTGCCAGCATGTCCCTGAAGTAATTTTAGCTCATCTAGTGTGTCAACCACCCTTAATGCAAAATTAAAACATGTTTCATTCTCAGTTTCGGGTAACAATTCCCACTGATCTCGGAACGATATACAGTTCAATGCGCAAAACCTTGTGACTTGATCTGCATAGCTGTTTCCCTTTGACACAAAGGCCCTCATTATGACCTTGGTGGGCGGCTTCAACCGCCCGCCAAGATCTGACCGCCGGGCAGCAGCCAATGCGGCCGCACTCCCGCCGCGATCATTTTGAGATCCCCGCTGGGCCAGCGGGCAGAAACCTGGTTTCCACCCGCCGGGACAACGGGGATCACGGCCGCAACACAGGAGCTGGCTCCAAATGGAGCCGGCGGTGTTGCGGCCGTGCGACGGGTGCAGTTGCACCCGTCGCACTTTTCACTGTCTGCTATGCAGACAGTAAAAAGCTGCATGGGGCCCTGTCAGGGGGCCCCTGCTCTGCCCATCGCAGTGCCAGGGGCCCCGCGACTCCCTGTACCGCCAGCCTTTTCCTGGTGGTTCAAACCGCCAGGAAAAGGCTGGCGGTCAGGGACTCGTAATCCCCTGGGCAGCGCTGCAAGCAGTGCTGCCCTGGCGGAATATCACCGCCGGGGCAAACGTGGTGGGAAACCGCCGGCCCCGGCGGTGCGATCGCGGCGCAACCGCCGCGGTTGTTATGAGCTTGGAAGCACCGCCAGCCTGTTGGCGTTGCTTCCGTCACAACAGCCCTAGCGGTCTTGGACCGCCAGGGTTGTAATGACCGCCAAAGAATTGTGACTTAATATGAGCATTGCATTTCACCACGGCAATTTCAAGAGGTAACTGAATCGCATGCAACAAATCCTTAATCTTTTAGCCATTTTTCACTGGTGATCCAGAAGAGGTCATGAAACCCCTCTGTGACCATAGTTGGCCAAAATCGTGTACAATTCCGAATCCGTATCTGCTATCAGTATAGATAATGACTTTCAGGTTTTCAGCTGCGTGGCATGCCTCAGTAAGGGCAATTAATTCAGCCACTTGTGAAGAGTACACTCTTTAGAGCCAGGAAGCTTCTAGAATACCGGTGAATATACACACGGCATACCCAGCTCTCAGTACTCCCACTGAGTCTCTCAAGCATGAACCATCAACAAACAAAATGTAATCATTTTCTTCTAACTGGGTATCTTTGATGTCAGGTCTTGGTTTGGTGCATAGTTCTGTTACCTCAAGACAATCATGTTCCACTTCCTCAGCATTACTAATGTCTGCATTTTCAATAGGAAGTAAAGTTGCCAGGTTCAATACAGTACATCTCTTGAGGGAAACATTCGGAAGCCCCAGTATAATGGTCTCATACTTGGTTAACCTAGCATTTGTCATATGTGGTGTCTTGGTTCGGGTTAATAGAATTTCAACTGAATTAGGAATCATTACTGTTAAGGGATGTCCCATCACTATGCCTTCACACTGTGTGAGGCTTTGACCAACTGCTGCAACTGCACTCGAACAACCCAGTAAGGCTGCTGCGACTGGGTCCAAAGTAGCTGAAAAATATGCTACTGGGTGGTTTGCACCTCCATGGACCTGTGTTAAAACAGACAAAGAACATGCATCACATTCATGGCAAAACAGTAGAAAAGGCTTTGTGTAATCAGGCATACCTAAAGCTGGTGCCCTGCCCATACATCCTACCAATTCCATGAATGCCTTCATCTCTTTTTCAGACAAGATTATATTACCCGGGTCATCCTGCACTTCCTTGCCTGTCAGTTTTATCAATGGTTTAGAGATAATCGAGAAGTTGGGAATCCACTGACGACAGTAGCCCATCATTCCCAAAAACATTCTGACATCTCTTTTGGTTGTCTAGGGATTAATCAGCAATATGGCTGTCACTCTATCTTTGGATATTTTTCTCAACCCTTTCTCAGTCAGGTGACCTAAGTACTTCACCTCTCGCTGACAGTATTGCAGCTTCTTGGGGACACTTTGTGTCCGTTCTTTCCCAAATGGTTCAGTAAGGCAATTGTGTCGTACCTGCAGTCATCTTTTGTTCTGGACGCAATTAACAAATCATCAATGTACTGTACTAGAGTCGAACTGAAAGGCAGTTCTAATGACTCCAAGTCCTTCTTCAATATCTGATTGAAGATGGATGGTGACTCAGAAAACCCTTGAGGAATTCTACATCAACTGTACACTTTATCCAGGAATTTGAAGCTGAAAAGAAATTGGCTGTCCTCATGAAGAGGCACCGAAAAGAATGCTTGAGACAGGTCCACAACTGTGAACCACTCTGCATCACACGGAACCAAAAACATGATTACTACTGGATTTTGCACTATGGGGCAGCATTTTACCATAATCTCGTTTATTTTCCTCATTTCTTAAACAATTCAAACTTTCCCACAAGGCTTTTTCAGACCCATTATTGGTGAATTACACGGGCTGCTCAGTACTACTTTCAGAACCCCTTGCTTCACAAAGTCCGCAATTATCTGTGCTACCTGAATGAGGACATCTTGTGTCATGTGGTACTGCGGTACCTGCGGAAACACTGCATTTGGCTTAACCAGTACTTTGACCGGTTCTACTCCTTTTATCAGTCCCACTTCTTGTCCTGTCAGGTCCCACACTTTCTCTATAACTGTCCCCTGCAACTCGGGTGGCAAGTCAAGTACTGTAAGCATCGGGAATAAGGTTATCAAAGGGTATTCCTCATTTGGGATCTCCTTCTCTAACTCTGAAAATTTGCCATCGTCCCCTTCATCATCACTGTTTGTCTGCACTTCAATCCCTTCATTTGAACAGGTAATCGAACATCTTGTTTTGCACAATAAGTCTCTTCCCAGTAGGGATACAGGACTCGAATCACAGACTATAAATTTGTGTAATCCCTGGAAGTTGCCAATTTCAACTTGGACCGGGTCTGTAATCGGATTTGTCAAGAACTGATTTGCTACTCTTACCACCCTTATGGTACACCCCGAAAGTGATAATTTCAGAACCTCTGCACTTCTGACTGTAGAGCGTGTAGCTCCTGTATCAACTAGGAATGAAACCTTATGACCCTTACCTTCCCTTCTACATAGAGTCCCCTCTGATCTACCTCTAGGGACGCTGCAAGCCTGCACTCCTCACTGTCTGAACAATCATCCGACCATTCATCGTTTATTCCATCCTCACCACGCAATGGGAACTGTTGTACTGTGTTATTTTGACTTATCGTTTGGCCTGTGACCTGTTGAGGAAGCATCACCTGTTGCTGTCCCATTGGAGCTAATGGCATTTGCATTTGCTGTCTTGGTACCATGGGAATCTTCTGTTGTACCTGCTGCATTTGTGCTGGTTGAACACGCAGCATTTGCATTTGCTGCATGGGCTGTAACCGATGCATCTGTACCATGTTATTCTGGAAGTTCTGATTTTGACCCCTCATTTTTGGACCCCTCATATTTTGAAAGGTACTGATATCATTGCTTTGTTGAACAACACCATCCTGCACCACCATTGGGCATTCCCGCTTCCAATGCCCCACGCCCCCACACGCGTGCCATGGTGACACCTTTTTTATCCCCTGCGCATCATTTTGAACCACAACAGTATTCAAGTCTGGACCAGGGTTCACAAAACCTCGACCTCTCGGTTGTGCCTGAAACATGCCCCTCCCTTGCGGTTGCTGTTGTACCACCTGCTGTACTCCATTTCCCTGCATCCCTGCTTGCGCTGCCTTAATCTGCATCACCATCACCTTCTCTTTCAACTTTCTTTGTTTCAACTCAATCTCGTCACTACAGTATTTTGCATACTTCAACACCTTATCAATCGGCTTTGCTTGCCAACAAATCAAATGATTCTTAATCATCTGGCTAATTTCTGGTCTCAGTCCTTTAACAAACGTGAACACAAGATGATTCATGTCTTTCCGCTCCACTGTAATGTTTGAATATTTTCAACAATCTCTCATAGTAAGCATGAATCGACTCTTTGGCCTCCTGTGACATTCGATCGATTTTCTGCCAATCAGTCGCTTTCGGCGACACTTTCTGCTTCAAAAACTCAATCACTTTATGATAATACTTATTCACCTCCTCAGATGGTGCTCCAGTAACCTTATCCCTTGCCGGTTCCTGTGTCGGCTAATCCACACCTCTCTTGCACTCAAGCCATAAATCGGGTGGAACTATAATCTCAAACAGGGTACTCAAGTCCTCCCAGAGACATTTTGCCAACTTCACAAACATGTCCGTCTGTTGGTACCATTCTATTGGCTTCTCCCTCAACCTGGGATAATCATTTGTGAATGACAGGATGTCTCCCCTAGACCACGGTACATGGACTAGAACCCCTACGGCTATTTCTCTCATTGGTAACATTTTGATTGTCCCCGTGTCCGGTGTGGCTTTAGCCTGCTTTGGTTCCGGATCATCGCTTTTCTCTTTATCTCTTTTCTTTGCCCATCTGCCTTCCCATTTCTCTAAGGCTCCCCAAATCTGCGCACTTTGCAGTATTTCTTTAAGATGCGCTTTCATTCCGGCTGACCTCATGTCTTTAGAATCGAAGTCTAATCTGTATCTTCTTTTCAAATGTTTAGTATTCTCAATATCAATGTTGTATTTGTCCGCAAGGTTTGCCAACCTCTGATGCACCTTGCTCACTTCTTTAGTGATTTTGAGCCACAGATACCTCAATTCTGCTTCTGTGAATAACTTTAATCTGTTCACCCCCACTGTTCCTTCCACTAGTTCCGCAGCTTCCACACCCAATCTCACAAACTTCAAGTATTCATCCCTTTCTGACCTCTCTGCGGTCACTGCAGTAGTTGGTGAAGCGCTGATCTTTGCTAACCACTCATTCAACTGTTGTACGGAAAAGTCTTGCAACAAAATGTTTCCTGACTGCATCAATGGTGACTGTGACTTATTTGTACTCAGTGTCTGTGGGGATAGCACACTCAGCCCTGCTTGCCTCATTGTCTCTAAAGGAGCCCCAATCGGACTGAGGTCTAGCAAGACCTGAATCCTTCTGCTGCTTGTTCTCTTGGTGTCATTACTTGGGGAGTTCCTGTGAACCCTCCTCTTATTGCCTCTTGGGTCATCACTCCCTGATCACACACACCAGACTTACCCTGCACATACAGCGGTACTGGTGGACCAACAGTAATTGGTAATGATATGGCAGCTGGTGTCTGACCAGGTCCCAAACCCCGTGGAGCATTAACTCCCATAGCTTGGCCCATCATGGGTGCTGTAGGTATTGACAGCGGTTTTGCAACTGGATTGTAACTCGGAATCAACTGTTGCTGCGGCTGGGGCAGCAATTGCGGAGTTGGCTCAATCTGCACTAGCTTTGATCTCGTATATATTGGATCAGGCGGCACCATCAGACTTGTATTTGTCTCTAGTACTGGGACATCTGGATAGATCCTTTGAATCTGTGGCAGAGGTTGCAACTGTATCTGCGTGTCTGGTGCAGTGGGTACACTGACACCATTCTGTTTCAAAACTGTATCACTTGTCTGCACTGTATCTGTAATTCCCTTACTCTGTGCCGGATCCTCAGGACCCGCACTAGTGCTTGGAGCAGTGTCATTTATAGCATATGGTGGCGGGCGATCGTGTAACAACTGATTAAGAAACTACCCACTCTGAGTCTCTTTTGACTTGCTAGGGCCGTTGTCTGTCTTACAGGTGGCTTTCTTTCCCTGCGTCTCATCTTCCTGGGTTATTGCCAGGAACAATTTAAGTCCGTCTACTATTCCCCTTCTCCACATTCTGCTCTCATTGTCCCATCTAGCCTCAGCTAGAGTTTTCTCTGCCCTTTTTTTTCTCCTTTCAAGTTTTTACTGTCTTTGTCGTATGGCCATTAAATCCCAGACTGCTAATGCCTCATACTGAGCTGGTCTCGGAGGCGGTTTCTGTACACTTAACATCCACCTCAAGTTCTCTAAAATTCTTGTATTGAACGTTCCATGCTCCGGAAATGCTAAACATCCCTCCTTCTCTGTTAATTTTCGCCACTGCTTCATCCAAAGATATGGCGCGACTCTCTTTTCCTCCATTACAATATAAGCTGGAGTACCCTCAGGCGGTGTAGGCTCCCTTTCACTCGCCCTAATATATGTATCTCCCTTCCAGGCACTCTTTAAAGCCTTGAAAAACTTCATTTTTGCGTCTTTTTAATTTGCTTGGAATCTGATCAGAAAATGACTTTAATTCCCAGAACACTCTTCACCTGCCTTTCTCCACCTATTGCCTCTCACGGACAGCTGCCAATCCGTGCGCGATCCCTCTCGGCAACTGACCTATCCCAGCGCGGTACCACTGACGTCACACTCACACACACTGCAGCTGACAAAGCCTTGCGGCTTGTCCTCCTCACACGAAGCTAATGCGATATATTGCGAGCACTTTTAACATCAAAACCCAAATTTGCCGGTTTACTACAGGAAGGGTAACACAATTGCTTCAGAACTTTACAGAGATTTCACTTGAAGCCTCGGCTGCTACTCTCTCCTTCTCAGCTCCTTCATACGCAAGCAGAATTCAACCCTCAAATCCTACTCCCGACTTGTCAATGGTTTGTTCTAGTGCACTTTAGAACTTGCCAAATCTCCATCGAAGGTTTCACTCACACAATTTGAGTCAAACTTGACTTGTCAACCACGCCCGATTGACCTATTAAACCGCGCAAATTACAACATAAACCCAAGTGTCTCCTACACTTGTCAATATACTCCGGAGTCTTAGACCACGATGGGTCCGTACATCACCAACAACAACCACGTGGATAATTTTTAGCACAAAGCGCCACACTCATATGAAGTTCGCCGACTTCCCTACTCTCATACTGCGGAGTACGCCCAATCCTACTACAACAACATTACCTGACCTAAATCCACACAAACATCAGAAAAAACACCTGCAATATGCATAAGCTGAGCAAGCACAAATTCTACACCACACATGCTAAAACGCCGTGAACATACCCAACTCACTTAGGCAGGCTCCGAGATTCTGGGAAAGTCATGGGGAATTTAGAAACACATCATACCTCAAATTTGCATTATCTCGAAAAACAATTTAAACAATAGTCCTCCGCATTAGGGCCACAAAGGGCCTAAACCATCCTCTGCTACCAGAACTGTTAGCAAGTCCCTTTATGACTAATTTACTAACTTTGGGACTCGTTTTAGGCCAATTAATCTTTTGACCCTGATTGAAGACACCTTAGGACAAGATAGCTAATCAACATGCCGATCAATATGTCAATAACATCATCAATATTTATTAAAACAATGCAATTCACCTTAGTCAATGACATTTAATGAAACTCAGGAAACACCATGGCCTTTCAGTCATGAATAATCACACCAGAATAATATGATTTTGTGAAGTTTATTCCCTATTGATTACAATTCTACTAACAAGTTTATTAGTCTCAAAACCAAGAAACACATCACAATATGGCAACATCTGATAAGATTTCATCATAACAAGAATCACATACATTAGAATATAACCCGGCATCAGCATAGGTTAGCCTCAGCAGATTATTATTATCACGTTGTTCAACAAAGCATAGATTCAGTCATTTGTCTATTTGCGTCAGTTTAGTGAACCCCTCTCAACTAACCTCTAATTAGCATTGGCATGTTGGGCTTCATGCGAAACAATTTAGTAACAACAATTTGGAAAAACATCTAACTATGGTCTCTATCAAAAGAAGCAGTTGGTACCTAGAAAGGAAAAGCAAACAGACAATCACAATTTCATTGTCATATAGTTACCCTCCGTTTGGGTCATCACTCAGGTTCGATCTTCGTCCTCAGGACATCAGTTGATTCGCCATCAGGAATTCAGCTCCGGTAAAAGGGGCAATTCCTTCATAAAGAGGTAAAGTGTAAACGGGCAATCTAAGGGCAAGGATGATTCTAAGTAAAATTAGCAAGTCACTAAGCAAAGTGACAAAGTGTCTGGATCATAGCAAATCGCATCAGCATCTCCCCTAACTCTCTCCTATCCTCCTGTTCTAATTTACTTCCTCGTGTCAAGGGTTTTTATCCCCTTTTCGTTGTACATTCCCCTACAATTTGGTTGGACCCCATTATCTTTAACCAATTATCTTCACATTAGCTCATCAAATTTTTCACCCCATAACAGTTCTCAAGTATTTTATTGGTCCTTATGATTGACGTCTTTAGCGGGTGGAATGTCCGGTATGATTTCATAGTCTTGTGGTCCTTTGCACATCTTCGGTCAGTGGCTCCATTGTCTGTACTGGTTCAGGCAAACTTGTACCTACGAGTGGTCTACAGTGTTGCATTCAGCTAAAATGTTTCTACAAGCAAGTCGAATTTCATGAGAACAGATCTACTACAGTTACATTCAGCTTCTAGTTTGGAGAAAAAAACAAGAGTTCATGTCTTTGAGCAAGTCAGCACACTGCACGTTAGAAAAACATATTTAATATGAGAGTCAGGCAGCTAGGCCTCGACCCATGCTAACTAAAGCTTAATAATTTATTAGCAAAACCTTTACATATACCGATTATTATTAGTATAAAATCATATCATAATGTAGCATTTCTACATTATTAGTCAGTTTCATTAATCCCCGTATATATTGACGGCCACTCCCCATGGGCACATTTCAAGCGCACGTTTTAGCAAAATACATTAATACATTTTCTATGCAGCGTAACTAAACATTAGTTCAGAAACATTTCATGTTAATATAGATTTTATAAGCTACGCTCTCTCAATAGCATAACAAATTATTTTCATATCTTACTGGAGGTTCCCAGTGACTAAATAATTGTAACTCTTAAAACTCTGACCAACATTTTATTTTAAGACAAACTCTTTTTCACATGTGTCCCCAGAACGAAATGCGTATGTCCTTCATCTTTGCACTATAAGCTCTGTTACTTAACTATAAGGATTTGTTTCACAATAACAATACTTATGCATTTGCATTATACATACAGTATGGAGGCTGTAGCTGGGCACATGCTTATGTACCTGGAAAGTGGCTTTAATTGTGATAGATTAACTGTGGTGTGAATGCTGATGTGGTCATAGTAGTTGGGGCTGCAATTTAGGGAGGCCAGTTTATCCACCTGGGCATCTCATGCAACAATGTGGCATTTGGTAAAATGGTGTTTGAGGAAGTGCAATAATGTAATCAGGTAGCATTTGAGTATACACTGTAGAACCTCAGCATGTGAGGCAGCACTTGGGATATAAAGGCCATCACTCAGAATATAGTAATTTCTGCACCTAGCCAAATGTGTGTGTGGGCAGTACCATATATATACCTGTGTGGGAAAGTGGGCACATACAAACAAATGATCATAAACACATGGCTTAGACCTAAAGTGTAATTTTACTGGTAGTAAAGTTAGATTTTTGGTTTAAGTTTAGACTTACATCTTAAACCTTAAATCTACCTCTCAGTTTCCTGTGGAACTAAAAAATGAGGAGGTGACTCCGATGTGCAAAGGGAGTTCATTCCAGGTTTAGGTGTGATGTAGCAGAATGTGTGCCCTCCAGCTGTGTGTTTGTGAATGCTGGAGGTGTGTTTCAGTGAGGCTGAGCGCTGGTGCCTGGCTAGTGAAAGTATATTCACTTGTTTAGGTATGGTGGTCTGGTGTTGTGCAAGGCTTTATATGTGTGTGAGGAGTTTGAACTGGACGTGTTTATGAATGGGTAGCCAGTGTAACTGTCTGTGGTGAGATGTGGGAGTGGTGTGGGAGACTGAGTCTTGCAGCAACATTCTAGATTTTCTTGAGTCAACGTGTGAGTTGCTTGGAGATTCTGGTGTAGCATGCGTTGTCGCAGCCAAGTTTGCTCGTGATGAGTGCCAGTGTGACGCTTCATCTGGTGTTCTGTGGCAGACATCTGAAGATATTTTGGAGCATGCAATACATATTTGTGATGCAATGAATATTTATGAAGAGTGAAGCTACCCAAGGCTTCCCAGCGCTGAGTTCAAGCGAGCATGTGAGTGTAGGGACAGAACCTGGCCAACGTAGGAAGTGGATGCAGGCAGCACTCACTGCGTTTACTTGTGCTATCATGCTGAACTTTTTGTCCAGGATGATCTCTGTTGGACTTTTTTTCTTATGCAAGTTCATCCCCAATCTTTTTGCCTCCTGCCTCCTATTTTTTCTGAACTTTTGCTGTTGGCTTTTGAACTCTGAGCCATTTACCACTGCTAGCCAGTGCTAAAGAGCATATGCTCTCTGTGTAAAATTGTATGTAATTGGTTTATCCATGATAGACATATTTGATTTACTAGTAAGTCCCTAGTAAAGTGCACTAGAGGTGCCAGGGCCTGTAAATCAAATGCTACTAGCGGGCCTGCAGCACTGGTTGTGCCACCTACATAAGTAGCTCTGTAATGATGTCTCAGACCTGCCATTGCAGTGTGTGTGTGTGCACTTTTAACTGTAAATTCGACTTGGCAAGTGTACCCACTTGCCAGGTCTAAACCTTCCATTTTCTAACAGGTAAGGCCCCCCTAAGGTATGCCCTAGGTAGCCCCAAGGGCAGGGTGCAGTGTATGGTTAAAGTGGGACATATAGTAATGTGTTTTATATGTCCTGACAGTGAAATATTGCTAAATTCGTTTTTCACTGTTGCAAGGCCTGTCCATCTCATAGGTTAACATGGGGGCTACCTTTAAATCTGATTAAAGTGTAGACTCCCTTTGGGAGCGGATGGGCATGTGGAGTTAGGGGTCTCTGAGCTCACAATTTAAAAATACATCTTTTAGTACAGTTGATTTTAAGATTGTGTGTTTGAAAATGACATTTTTAGAAAGTGAGCATTTTCTTGCTTATACCATTTCTGTGACTCTGCCTGTTTGTGGATTCCCTGTCTGGGTCAGTTTGACAGTTGGGCTGGTTGCACTTCACACTAGATAGTGACACAAAGGGAGCTGGGGTGTAGTCTGCATTTCCTGATGAGCCATCTGTGCTAGGAGGGAGGGCAGGAGTGGTCACTTACACCTGGAAGAGCTGTGCCTGTCCTCACACAATGTCGTCTCTGACCCCTGGTGAGTGTCTGGGGCCTGGCCTTGGCAAAGCAGGATTTCACATTCAAGAGAGACTTTACTTTAAAGTAGGCCTACTTCAAAGGAGAAATTGGGTATAAGAAGGGCACCCAAAACCACAGACTTTAGAACACTTCTGGAATCAAGTGGAACTTCTGCCTGGAGAAGAGCTGAAGAGCTGAGGAAGAAGAGCTGCCCTGCCCATGACTGTGCTTTGTGGAGCTATCCTGCAGTTGCTGCTTCTGCCAGAATAAGAAGGCAAAGACTGGACGTTGTGTGCCTTCCCTCTTGTGAAGAACTCTCCAAGGGCTTGATTTAGAGCTTGCCTCCTGTTGTTTGAAGTCTCAGGGACAGCAAAGATTTCTCTCTGCCAGCACCTGGAGTCTCTGTAGAGACTCCTGCTCTGACAAGTGGTGCCCTATCCAGTCCCTGGGCCCTTGAAAGGAAAGCTGGTGGAAATTCAAGGAAATCGACTTAGGATGACTTTGGACCGAACGGCGCTACTGAATCCGGTGATGCCGCCTGCACCCGATTCCGTGATCTTCGCTGGAACGCGACGACCTTCGCAGGCCCGACATCGCTGCAGCCCCGCCGAAGTCCATGACTCTGTGGAAGTCGCTGCATCACGTCGTGACCAACGCCGCTCGAAGTGCACAGATTCAACATTTCGCACAGACTTCGTTCATCGACTTTTTTTCACTCTTCATCAAAGGTACTGTACTTGGGGGTCTACGCGACTCCGTGTCCGGTGCCACTGGTGTCGGCTTGTTGGGAACGACTCCGTCACGACGCCGTGTTAACACCTCATTGAAGCATTTTGTGTTTCTAAGCGCTATTTTTGAGTTTAATCTTTAAAAATTCATAACTTGACTTGTGTATGTCGGATTTTTGTCGTTTTGGTCTTGTTTTGTTCAGATAAGTATTTCCAATTTTCTGAACTGGTGTTGTGTCATTTTGTAGTGTTTTCATTAAGTTACTGTGTGTGTTGGTACAAATACTTTACACCTAGCACTCTGAAGTTAAGCCTACTGCTCTGTCAAGCTACCAAGGGGGTAAGCAGGGGTTAGCTGAGGGCGATTCTATTTTACCCTGGCTAAAGTGAGGGTCCTTGCTTGAACAGAGAGTAACCTGACTGTCAACCAAAGACCCCATTTCTAACAATCTCCAAGTGTCTGACTTGGTAAGTTGGCATTGGTCCCAGCTCAGATGGCCACTCAGTGGTATCCTAATTGGGAGGTCTTGTTTCTAAGACCAGTACTTCCGTCTTGTTGGGATTTAAGCTTCAGGCTGTTGGCTCTCATCCATTCTGCTACCATGGTTATACAGTACATATGTGAGAGTTACCCTTTTGAAAAGCATGATTTTACCCATCTGAACTGCTCTGGTTTAAACTAAGAGGAAACAATGCCAGAGAATGCAACACTTTCAGTCTGAGTAATGAATGTATTAAGGCACTTCCCAGATATCAAATAAAAGGCACACAAATATATAAAAATAAGCATTTAACTCAAATGAAGTAAAACGTGTCCATATACAAGAATAATCACAGCATCGACAAAATAGTTGCCTGTCCACGGGGTGGAGATAGGACTTTAATGTTTAGGTGTATGGAAAGTAAATGGATCAATAGACTCAGAGCGGCGGAAGAGGGTTTTAACATTGAGAGAGACGTCCATGTGTTTTTATGAAGCATGTATATTGAATGTTTAGCAATGGATGTTTCATGTTACATGTCATTGTATTTCCAGCTTTACACATTGTCTTTTTAGATCAGACATAACAATTGACGTAAGGTGTTAGAACCTATGCATTAACATCATCTGTCATTCCAAAATTGTGTTATGTTACAATGACGAATCACGGTCTATGCATCAGAGGTGTACTTATTTAACTGGTTATAGTGGTTTAACCTAAACATTACTTTGTCAGTGTCCTTACTTTTATATGTTACAATATTTATTGTACTATGGACCAAATTTATTTTAGATTGTTCACGTTATTACTGTACTGCTCTGTAATTACACTTGGGATCATATCAGGTATTTTTCTATTTTACCTAACTACTGTCAAAACATATGCTTATTTATGTTGTCTTTTGCGTTCCCCTTTTTTGCCACAGATGTAAATGCAGCACATTGAGTACTATATATTCACCACAATGATTTATGTAATTAACAGATCTTCACAACTGTGTAACGTTTTCAGTAGATGTACGGTTAATATTGTTTTTAATAGGCCCCTTCTATTTGAGATAGCCTTGGCTTCCATTTAGTTTTGTGTTGAGATGAATTACGAGCAACATGGGCCCCATTTGTTAATTGATCCCACACTATGATATACTCTGCTGTATTATTTTCATTTCTACAACCTTTGGTACACAATAATAGCTTTTCTTGGTATTGGACAGATTCCAAGATGGTTGCTGGTTCCTCGCTAACAGACTACATGGGTCCTTGTGCTAGCCTTAGTCCTCTTTCTATCAATATGGTAATGATATCTATTCGGGCACAATGGCATGTCATACACGACCATAACAAATCTCTTCCTGCTACACGGCACCAATTTTCCATGGTAAGTTCTTTGAGTTTTATCCTTATGTGTTTGCAACTTCAATAAGTGGCTCATGACGCTTCGTGGACGAATGGGGTGTTTGCATGTCCACTTACTACTTTTTTCTTCCTGCCCCAGGTGTTTCACTATTTCGGTGTGTTCTTTATTTTTACGGCTTCACAGTTACTGTTCACAATATCTGCCCTTGCCTCGCTTCCTTTTCTTTTCACTTATCACTACCTGTTCCTGCGAGTCCGGCACTTATGAGCGAGCATCTCGAACGCCATACGCATGTCCTGCTCGGTGGAAAAGGCTTTACTTGGACTAATGTATGGTTTACGCTTCTATTCAGACTGTGGACACAAACTATGGGAACATTTATAAATGTTTATTTGCTAAAGTATGCATGTATACACCACTTTGTTCTATCGTACCTTTCAATTTACGGCACCCTAATTTTATGGCAAGACCGGAGGCTCCTATTATGCTTTAGTCTTTTCTTTATTTTCAATAGCAGTTGCAGTCAAGAACAGAACTACTGATTCCATAAGGCCCACAACAACAGCCAATGAGGATCAAAATGTAGTTCTAAGAAAACGCACCAATCACTAACAACCTATCCTAATAATACCTATCTTGACTGGGAACAGCCCTCTTTTCTTGCTGCTCGCAGTCAAGATAAGTACATCTACTTCCTATGTCTACTGTATATTTAGGCTTATATGTATTCTCACGTGTATTTATACTTTAAATGTTTGTTACTTTTTTATTCTGTACTTAAAGTGCGTTTATTTGCATTAGCCGGCTTGTAGCCTCAATTTTAGTATGTTGGCAGCGCGAGCACGTCTCTTTTAAATAACCGTTCTTTCCTCAGCACGCGCTGTTATCTCAGCGCCCGCTGAGGAGAAAACTATTCTCCTTCCACGCTTCATTGAGCGCGTCTGCCCAAGCATTCTGTTGTTTTCACAGGAACGCTTGGAGGAAGGTTATCTCGGCGCCCGTTGGGGATAAAACTATTTTCCTTTCACGCTTCGTCGAGCGCGTCTGTCCAAGCGTTCGGTTGTTTACACTAGAACGCTTGGAAGAACTTCGCTAAGCTCCTGTCTTTAAAGGCAGCTTTCAAGCCTCAGTTATTGATTGACAGTGCCGGACTCCAAATTCTTTGGAGTTTCGGTTTCAGTTTAGATTTTTCTATTTTTTCCAACTTGGGGTAGAAAATATGAACTCTTTCTTGGGCAGTTATTTTAGTTGTCTTGCCCTATTACCATGGACAGCTCCAACCTTCCAATGCCGTCTCAGGAGGAGGAGGAAGACGTCCTCAAAGACAATCTGAATGACTTCATTCAGTCCTCAGTTGAGCAGGCCATGGCAGTTTCATGGCAGAAATTATCAAAAAATTTAGAAAATTCTGTGGTGTCTTTGGTGTCAAAAACCATGCTGGCCCAATCTGCAGGGGAAGGCAGAAAGCGTCTAAATCCTTCAAAAAATATTAAACCGACGCTAATGGCAAGTGACAAGAGTTCACACGTGGCAGAGGACGTGGCTCCTCAAAGGCCTCCAACAAAGGACGGTTTATTGAATAAAACACCTAAGAATTGCATGGTTAAAGCTAAACATATTTCTCCAATCCGTATATCAAAAATTTTGGACACCAATGAGGAAGTGCAAGACCATGATTCGGATTTGGATACTTTCGATAGGGACGTGGGAGATGTCTTCTCCCCTCCTCCTCCCAAAAAAGCCAAATGTGGGTCACAAGATTTTGCGGGCTCTTGCACGATTCTAGATGCCGAAGGGGTGCCAATGTTCGATCCTTCCAGCATTCAGCACCCTAACTCGATGGAATGGCTCCCTACGGACCATGTGGCAGAGTATGTTACGGCCAGACTGCGTACTCCCCTTGATAAACAGGTGCAGGCTAAACTCAAATAGGAATGTCCTCGTCCCGCCCTTTCCTAAAAAATTACTGCCACCCCATCCATTGATACTTCTCTCATAACCTTTTTTACTAAATATGGCAAGGACCCATGCAAGGGGGTTGATAAAGCATGGTCTTCTTGTCAAGACAAACTGTTAGACGTGGTAGGTCCCCTAACTCAGATTTTCGACCTGGCAGAATCAGCTCGATCGGAACAAGCTTCGGTCGACCCAGCGGAACTCTCCTTGTTGGCCCAACGTGCCATTTACTTACTGGGGAACGCCAACTCTTCCATTACGCACGAACGCAGGAAAGGCCTTCTTCTCAAACTTGACCCATAGCTGGTCAACTTGGCTGGTTCGGACCCCGGGGTCAAAGCGGAAGAAATGCTTTTTGGTGACTCCTTTATCAAGGAGTTGAGTAAATATGAGGTGACTTTTTCAACCCTTGATAAAGCCCAACTATCTTTGAAGAAGATGTTTTTGGCACGTGTTTTTGCCAGGGCTGGCAGAGGCAGGAACCGCTTTGCCGGCCGTACCTATGCCAACCAAGGTTCCCGGGGTTACTATGGCAACACAACATCTCAAGACTACACTCCACAATTCTATCCCCAAAGGAACAGGGGCTTCAGGAACAGAGGGAACCAAAGTTCCAAGTTCTCCTCTCAAACTGGTAAGTCAAACGATTGTTTCTCATGCTCTGGGGGGTCGTATTTCAACTTGCCTGTCAAAATGGAAAGAACTCACATCAGATCCTTGGGTGTTAAATACAGTTCAGGGATATGTTATAGAGCTATTTGCAGAGCCTTTGCAAACTGTTTTTCCTCCTCCACCTCAATTTTCTAGACCTAATTTCCTTAGAAATTCAAGCCTTACTTCAGAAACAGGCGATAATCCCTTGTCCTTTAGATCCTTCAGAGTTTCTCAGTTCAGTTTTTCTGGTCCAGAAAAAGAACAAAAAGATGATACCAGTTATCAACCTTCGGCAATTCAATCAGTTCGTTCTTTATCAACACTTCAAGATGGAAACCATCATACATCTCAGGAATACCCTTCTACAAGGAGACTGGATGGTAAGGTTAGATCTAAAAGACGCTTATCTAACTGTGCCCATACACCCCGTCTCTGAAAAATTCCTTCAATTCCAATGGGCCGGTCAGACTTTCCGGTTTACTTCTCTCCCTTTCGGTCTCTCTTCCGCTCCATGGTGTTTCACAAAGCTGATGAGACCAGTAGCAGCTTTTCTCAGGGCTCGGGGTGTCTGATTAATTATCTACCTGGACGATATTCTCATAATGAATCAAAATTGTTCCTCCCTTCTGGCTCAAGTGCGTCTTTTTTGCACGCTACTTGCAGACCTAGGTTTTATTATAAACTACGAAAAATCTTCCTTAGAACCGTCCCAAAAGATCGAATTTCTAGGTTTCCTCGTAGATTCCGTTTCGGCTTCTCTTCTTCTTCCCTCCTCAAAGATAAAATCTACCAAGTCAGAAATTCTGTTCATCCTTCGCAATTCTCAACTTTCTCTCCGATACCTTGCAAGAGTCGTAGGTCTTCTCTCTTCCTCAATTCAAGCTATTTTCCCAGGTCCTCTACATTATCAAGCATTGCAAAGGTTGAAAATACGCCACCTCCAAAGAGGGTTGGCCTGTTCAGATTCCATAAAGCTAGATCAGGACCCTCGGGCGGAACTCCAATGGTGGATAGACCATTTAGATGCCTGGAACGGCAGGACCATCTTTGCATCAGCCCCAGATCTAGTATTAGAATCAGATGCAAGCCTTCAGGGCTGGGGCGCCCGTTGTGGTACAGTCTCGACTGGAGGCTTATGGTCGTGAGAGGAGTCAAAACTGCACATAAATTGTTTAGAGATGCTTGCCGGCTCCTTTGCAATCAGAAGTCTTGCAAGAGACAGGGTTTCCTGTTCTGTTCTACTCAGGATGGACAACATTTCCGTGGTCCGCTACATCAACCGCTTAGGGGGCACAAGGTCCAAGCCTTAAGCGGAATTGGCGAAAGGGTTCTGGGAATTTTGTCTTCTAAACAGACTCTCAGTACAAGCGGAGTACCTGCCGGGCAACCTCAACGTGGTAGCAGATTGGTACTCTCGACATTTTCAGGATTCTAGCGACTGGATGCTCAATGTGCAGGTCTTCAACAGCATCCTTCAAAAGTGGGGTCCTTTCGACGTAGATCTCTTTGCATCACGTCTCAATGCACAACTACCAAAGTTCTTCAGTTGGCATCCAGACCCGCTAGCTCTAGCATTCGATGCTTTTTCTCAAGACTGGTTTTCTTCCCTCAATTACGCCTTTCCCCACCTTCATTTTGATTTCTAGGGTTATAGCACATTTCAGACGCCAACAGGCTTCCATAGTACTCATAGTTCCCTTTTGGCATGCCCAGGTGTGGTTTCCATCTCTCCTAGAACTATCAATAGAACCTCTATTCTTACTTCCTCCGATCCCAGGCCTTCTAACCAATCCTCAAGGCCTATCTCACAACCTAATTCTCCAGAATGCTCTCATTCTCTCAACTTGGAAAATTTCAGGGAATCCCAGCCTGGCACTTCCATTTCGACAGAAGCTTCGAATTTCCTGGACATGGCTAGAGCTCCAGGAACAAAGAAAGCATATCGATCAGCTTGGGATCTCTGGCATTGCTGGTGTGTGGGAAAACAGGTTGATCCCTTTACAGCAGATGTAACAATGATTATCAATTTTTTGGCAGCAGAAGCTTCGAAAAGTAAATCTTTCCGTACCATTAATTTGTATAGGTCGGTTATTTCTTCATCACATGTGTTTTTACAGGGGAAACCTGTTGGAGAACATCCCTTGGTATGTCGCCTTTTAAAGGGAGTAACATTTTCCAATCCTCCAAAACCAAAATATAGTTCTGTATGGGATGTTAATACTGTACTAAGATTGTTTGTGTCATGGCCTGATAATGCCTCTTTGAAGCAGCTTTCAGTCAAATTGACTATGCTTTTATGTCTGGTGTCTTTCAAACGGTTGTCTGATGTTAAAGCTTTGGACATTACAGCTCGTCAGTTCACTCCTTCTGGGGTTATGTTTAATGTGGTCAGACGTACAAAAACTAACCTTTCTTCAGTTTTTTACCCCTTTTTTTCAGATCAGCCTAAACTTTGTGTGGGTCAATGTTTAAAAGTTTATGAATAGCTGAAAGCCGGTCTGAGGAATTCCTTTTCTACCCAGCTCCTGATATCCTTCAGGAAACCTTTCAAACCGGGTCCTCCCCAACCTTAGCTCGTTGGGTCCGCTGGATTATGTCCTTGGTTGGTATTCATTTCTCCATCTTTGGGGCCCATTCGGCTAGGGGAGCCATGGCGTCCAAAGCTTTTTGGGCCGGTTCCCACTTAGAGGATATTCTCAGGTCAGCTGACTGGTCCAATGACAATGTTTTTAAAGTTTTCTATTGTAAACCGATTGAACATGCCTCTTTCAATGTGATTAATACGCTTTAAAATAGCATGATAGGAGCCTACGGTCTTGCCCTAAAATGTAGATTTTCCTAGTAATTTATGAAGGAAAGTCTTCATTTTATTAAAGACACAGGACATTTGTGCCCATAATCCAGCCTATTGTGGTACTAAAATAAAACCATTCAGCACAATTCTCTCTTTCTGTCTAAGTCATCTCTGGGTCCCCACACTAGGTTTGGGGGACCCCAAAATAGAAACCTCTCCCACTATTCAATATCCTTTAAAAGTCCCTCATGGCTGCAACTTTTGTTTTACAGCTGGGAGTAGTTTGTGTTTCAAGTGTCTTGTTTATAACAGTATTTCAGTAGGCCTGAAAATGTGTAAGGCACTGCAAATATATGTAGGGGCTACGTATATGGTTTCACTGCATTACTTTCTGCCTTTCTGTTTTCATGTTGTTAGCATCTCTAGTGGCTGACTATATGGTTACATGACCATGTCTCTTACAAATGCTATTTTTATTATGGAATTCTCGGGAGGCTGTTCTGAGCATTACAGTCAAGATTCGCTGCACTCGGAAACATGCCCCATAATACTTTGCAGGGCATTCGTTTTACAAAACATTTTTTTCTATAACTCACCACGTGGTGGTCCTAGGACAACGGGACAGCCATCAAAATGTTCAGCACGATACACTCTTTCTTTCTAGGTCATCTCTGGGTCCCCACACTAGGTTGAGGGGACCACAAAATAGTAACCTCTCCCACGACTCAATGTCTTTTAAGCTCTCTCATGGCTAGAACATTTGTTTTATAGTTGGGAGTAGCTTGTGTTTTAAGGGTCTTGTTTGTAATAGTATTGTAATAGGCATGCTAGGCCTGTAAATATGAAAGGCACTACTCCTTCTAGGGTCTATACATATGGTTACACTGCATTATTTTCTGCCGTTCTGTTTTCATGTCTTTATGCTCTCTAGCGGATGACTATATGGTTGCATGGCCATGTTTCTTACACATGCTGTTTTTATTAGGGTGGCCTGAAGGACTGTTCTCAGTATTCGCTGCTCTCGAAAATATGCCCCATAATGCTTTGCGGGTCTTTCCTTTTACAAAACATTTTTGGCCACAACTCTACGCACAACGTGCTCTTTCTGTCTAGGTCATCTCTGAGTCCCCACACTAGGTTGGGGGGACCCAAATATAATAATATAAAAAAATATAATAAATAACGGCAATATTTTCATTTTTATCTGTAGATAGAGGAAGAAGCAAATGGAAGTGCTTTAGTCCTATATGCAGGGCCACTGGAAGCATGTAGCAGAGAGGATCAAATTATGCAGCACGGTTGACCAATTTATGTGGCAAGGAAAGTCAAGTAATGAATTTGCAATGCCATTAGCTCTAACTCATGCAAATGCAAGACCTATTGCATTGCAAATGCTTGTTTCACTTTGTCACACAAAGGGTGGCACAACCAAGTGCTGGATTCCTGAGTGGACACTCTATCCTACATGCCCTGGATACCATATATCAGGGACTTATAAGTAAGTCAGTACATGCCTATTGGGGGCACCCCATTCAAAGATAACTTTTGTAATGGGACTGAACACTGTCTCTGAGGCCTGGACAGCAGCCCTCAGAGCACTCTCAGAGTCTAAAGACCAGCAATTAATAGTCCCAATGGGGGTAGAAAGTGTGTGGGGTTCTGCAAAAAGCATGTTTCTTTACAGTACCCTATCCTGCCTGCTTATATTTTATTTTTAACAGAGGCCTAACATGACAGCCACAACATTTCTCTTCATGATGTGGCCAGCCAATCAGATCGCATGGCTTGAGCTTGCTCTACCAAGGTACTCCGTGGTAGTACCACAAAGGTAAAGCAGCCTGAAATATCTATACATTTTGAAACTTAATTTCGCAAAACGTATTGAACAGATTTATACAAATCACATAAGCACACTTTCTAGATCAAGATCTTGATATCTGCCAAAACTGGTGTAATTCCTTCACCCGTTTTGACTAGCTTTTTCTAAAATTAATTTGGGAAATTACATGGTGGAAATGACTTTTGGGGCACCACTTTTTTCTTGGCCCCTGCTTGACAAATCACCTCAAAACTATCCAGGAAGGAGCTGAGGTGGATGGGCCTATTCTCCTTTTTTTGGGAAGGTTTTCTGATCATTCATCAAATGGAACCACAGGTATTGGCACATCAATCAATTTCCCAAGGAAACCTGGTCATGTGTCGTTAACACAGGGGTGACCTCCACTCTGTAATTAATATCTGTATGTGTGTATATGTATATCAAAATGCTGAAATCATGTACTTAATTTGACATTGGTTCCTAGAGGATATTATTTTAGTTCCCTGGTACCATTGTTTTCTTTGGGAGTGAGTTATAGTATGTGCGAGCGCCCACGTGTGGTGATTGACTTACTCCAAAGATGAGATGGAGTACATTTCATTTCTGTTTGTTTTGATGCCCTTAGTGCTCTAGTAATTTAGAAGTGTAGTTTGTGAATGGAAATCATTTTACTCCTTGGTGACTTAGCAGGGTTATCCTTAACCCCCCGCCCCCCCCCCCCAACGCCCATTTAGTAGCAACTATTCCCCATTTTGCAGCTGCTCCCTCTTGCTTCTTTCCACATTGCCTACAAAAACATATTCCTATATATGCAGAGATCTATGCACAAAAAAGGATAGGAGAGGCAGAGGTAATTTCGTAGGTTTGTGACTAGCATTTTGTAATACTCGAATAGTACTCCTGCAGTTTCACTTTACTTACTACAAAATGCAGTTTGTGCATTGTGCCCCGTTTGTTTATCATTACTTCCAACCCATCAATGAAATGCTAGTTGTCATTACACTTTGCCAAGATGATAGAACAGTTTCATGAGACTCGGGTACCCTCTTGAAGAGTGTGTGCTTATTTGTTGTTTTCCTTACTGAATGACACATGGTTTGAACACATATAGCAATTGCAATTTGTGTTTCTCTATGTGTCAGAAGTTATTTTTGTTTTGTTAAAGGGTTGCTCGTAGGTCACGGTATCAGTTTGATTTCTGTACGTATTAAAATGAGAATACTATGCACATACTGTAGCATTAAAATTTTAAATAATTCACAATGCATGCAGCCTGTCCCATTAAATTTTGAATAAAAAAATGTATGAGCAGATTGGGTACTAAATTTTACTGTTCATTCCTGCAGTTACACTACCTCATAAATGTCAAGACCAGAAGGCATGGACAATATATTTTTCAAGTTTTACAAATTTCATTTTTTTATTATATTGTGACCTCCAGAAGTTCCGTGACTACAGAAAGACTATTATTAAAGAGTGATATTTTCGGAATATTTTGATTGCTTTAATTTCAGTCCATGTAAATAGCTATCAATTGGTGATCCAGGTGATTGATTTAAAATAATCTGCTGCATTTACTCTGCAATAGCGAATGAAATGGCACCATAAACCAAACCTCTCTGTTACATGACTTTCTAATTTAGCATTGTTGCCTTTGTTGCCATGCTATACATTTACATGAAGCAGACCATCGTCTTGAGTGTTAACCAGACTGTACATTCTGGGGCGTATATTCATTGGATCAGTTACTGTGCAGTTTGGTGCGGTTTCAATGGTTAATCAGTGCAAGTACACCTTTTGCATCATGTTTAGCATAGCAGTGATTTAATTCAACATCTGTACTTCCACCGGGACTAAGGGGAGGGCGACCAGAGCCACATTTTACTCTTCTTCTTCAGATTTATTCATCTGGGTTCTTATTAAGGAACTATACATGCCTTGCATAAATATAGCATCTGCTACTGTATGAATAATCAGTAATTTTAGTACAGTGTCCTGTGTGGTATTATATATGTATGCTACTAGAAAACAATAACCAAAATATTGTCTGACAGAATTAGTATCCTAAATATTGTTTACAGAAATATCATCCCATTGGACTTCATAATAGAACATCTGCATACAGTGGCACAATTTGCATGTGATGCAACTCAACAGCTTGATCATTTTTGCCATGTGTACTGCAGTCAGACTTGTTCAACTAGATTAAGCTTATCTATTTACTGGCTTTTATGGTGAAACACTGAGCATAACGTATGATCCCTAATAGCAAATTTCACACTGACTAGTTTGTGAACAGGGATGGAATTTCGTATGAAACCTGTGTACTAAAAAGTTGCATCGCAAACTGCCCATTCCTAGGGAGGAAGGAGAGGTCCATATGCACGGCTAATTAATATTAAATAGGCAGATCACAATTTGTGACCTCCTGTGATTGACTGCGAATGCAAGAATAGATACCTGCTAGCAGACATCAATTCCTGCACTTGCATCGCAAATTAGAACATTTTTCTTTAAAAATGAATGTTGTAATTAATAAAGTGATTGGTCCTGTTTTTAAATAAAAAATCCTGCTTTGGAACTCAGCCCTTAACTCTGCTCCCTTTGCTGCTGCTTTGCTGCACAACACAACATTCAGGGAATGTTTCCTTGTGCTTTCTGCAAGATCTCATGCACTTATTCACACCCAGTGGTCACTGCACCTGCATCAATAACACCCAACTCCCCCTAACACTTACACAGTTGTGAAACCATCCACACACCACTCTGCATTCACATACATGCATACTCCTCAATACCGGTTCATTCACCAAACATGCCATGGAGATCTGGGACCTGCTACATGACAATACCCGGCCCCACTTTTCCTCATGGAACCAGGTTTAACTCCATATCAGCACCTGACATCACAACAGACCCCTCCTCCCTGCTAAAAGATTGCCAGACAGGACAAATTTCACAAGCCCAGAGGCAGAATAAGCATCATACACAAAAACCCCATCTGGTGCATTACCTCCATTGACGTCCTCAAACCTCGACCACCTCCTGTTCAAGCTTCACAGCCAACTTCACCCTAGGTGGCACTCTCATCTACAGACCATCTGGACTGCCTTTGACTCTAGCAGTTGCGTCATACCTGGATTCCTAACCTAAACGTCTAACTGGCAGACTACCTAACAAGTAAAAGGGCCTACCAACATTGCTGGACATATCCAGGTCCCTACGTTCACCATCATTGGCAGCAATTGAGGCAAATAACCCACACCAGTCTCCTGGATAGACTACACATTCAGCAAGTTCATCATTCCCGTCCCTGTCTAAGGCGCAGGCACCACCACCAGACCAGTCTACGTAAGTTGTATCAGCATCACTGACCAGGACTGTAACACAGCTCTCAACACCAGCCAAACCGAACACAGCAAAAGCCACTCTAAAGCCATCAAAAACTTCAAGAATTGAATCCCTCCTACACAGACTCCCCGGTCACCCTCAAATACAGCAAAACAACAAGCTGTAGACCACATGCCAACTAGTACATGCAGGAACTCAGACTGATGAAAAGCCACTAGGCCCGGGGAGAGCTCAAGTAGTCCTGCTTCATGGAACTCCGCAAAGTGGTAAAAAAACTCCACTTCGCCATGCAGAGTTTCGCAAGCGGGCGCTGTTTCTTACCACGCCTGTTGGCGTGGTGTTTTATGTCACTGGCAAGGCGAAGTGCGTTCTTGTGATGAAAATATTGCGTGAACGGCACCACGAAGTTCGCATGGGTGCAGCCATCTTGATTTTTTGCTTCTTTATGGTTCTTAGGGTTTAGTTTTAATCCCTTATAATATCTTCAGCTCTAAAATGTATTTTCCCCTCACTTTTATTTATTATCTTACCTCTTCTCTTGGTGTTTTTATATTTTATGTTTTTTCAAATTTTGTGGTGTCGTTTGTACTTTTTAAATTGTTTGCTTTATTTTCTTATTTTTTCCTTCCTTCCTTCTTTTTCCTTTCTTCTATCTTAGTATCTTCCACCCAGTGCCATGGCAGAGCAGGGGAGCAGCATCACTAGGCCCCCCCAAACCACCACCCACAGTGGCCTTCCTTGTGGGCAGCAACACCGTGAAGGGGTGCAGCCCCACAATATTTTCCTAAGGTGCAGGTGGCAGCAGTAGTTTCTTTTGTGCAGCACCTCCCCTCCACCGTGGCAGCAGGTGGCAGGCCCCGAGCGTTAGCAGCCCTGGGAGAGGGCGTGCCAGACTGTGCTCCACTGCTCTGGGGTCTGGTGCACCCAACAACGGCTGACGCACTGGGGGGCCGACATACCAGATCATGAGACCGCTGCGTGTTGAAGTTGCGGGGCTCGGTGAGTAATAATTAATTATTAGCTGTGTTCTATGCTGATATCTTTTCACAAATAGCAAATATGCTGCTCACATGCAGTTAAGTTAACTTTATGTTACAAATATTATGTGATCGTCATCTAGACAGGTGCTCAGCACTACCAAATCGTACGTGTTGTTGTTGCTCCCATGGGCTGATTATTTAAGAAGTAATGCAGATACTCCTCATGTCCTGTCCGTCACTAAGATAGTGACAGTTGTTAGTAATAGTGGGATACTCACTTCTCTGTGCACTTATATTTTGTAGCTCGTATAGTGCCAAGCAATTTCCCAGTGATGTGTAGTATGCATGCATGCATCCATCTATTTATTAAAAAACGCAGACTGAGTTGGCCTGTCAAAAGTGGTTGAGAGACTGAAATTGAGATGAGAAGCAAAAATGATTCATTGCAATTTATTGGTAATTCCAAAATGAAGTTTAAGAAATTTGGAATAGGAGTAGGTTTAGGAATTTTGGAATAGGATGGTCCATGATACTAGCACTTTACAGATGATCTGATTTTAAAAGTTCAATGTTACTGCATGCATTTGCCTTTTCTTGCCAAAAAATATTTTTGTAGGGATTATTATTACTGTACAACTAATCTTTTTTCTTTTTTTTCTTTATTTCTTACATCATTCAGCATCCCAGGGCAAGAAGAGGGCTGGTCAGGCGGATGACGGAGCTGGAGGTGCCCCCTCCACAAGTGCCTGCGCATATGGCTCTGCTGGCCTCAGTAAGTCCCCCTGTTGTTAATAATAATATTTATTTCCCTAACTTTTACCGCTCAACATTTAGAATGATTTTTACGATTTTACTGTGCCTGTCTCCTAATTTTTTTCCAACTCCTCTTCGATTTATCCATTTCCCAAATTCTTCTTATCCCTGCGTTTTCCTATTTACTTATTTTTTTCGATGCACAGCCTGCCAGAAATGACGCACAGCCTGCACTGCCATTTACCTCACGCCGGACCGGAACAACACAGCCCTACTTTGCAATGAGAAGATCGACGCAGCGCCAGCGTATTGACCGGAAATTAAACGCAGGGCCTCACCAGATTGACGCACAGCCGAGCCGGAACGACGAAGCCCGACTTCCAGAGAGGAATCAACGCTTTGCCTCGCTGTACGGTAGAAAATTAAACGTAATGCCTACGGATCGACACAGCTCCTGTGACTTCGTCCTAGCAGTGCCGGAAATCCACGCATCATCCCCAGGGCATCTGAAAACCCTGCAACCCGAAGAGGATACACAACCGAGCGCTGGAAATCAACGCACAGCCGTCCCTGCATGAAAAATAAATGACGCATCACCATGTGCAGCCCGAGAAATGGACACACACCCCTTTGTTTCCATGCATCTCCTCCTCTGCGGTCCTTTGCAGAGATTTTTCACGCAAACCAGGTACTTTGTGCTTGAAAGAGACTTTTAAAAAGACTTAAGACACTTTATATCACTTTTCAATGATATCTCTACAATTTCATATTGCATCTTTGATCGTTTTGACCTGCAATTATCCAGATAATTATTAAATATTTTCCTAAACACTGTGTGGTGTATTTTTGTGATGCTATATGGTGTTATTGCATGATTTATTGCACAAATACTTTACACATTGCCTTCTAAGTTAAGCCTGACTGCTCGTGCCAAGCTACCAGAGGGTGGGCACAGGATAATTTGGATTGTGTGTGACTTACCCTGACTAGAGTGAGGGTTCTTGCTTGGATAGGGGGTAACCTGACTGCCAACCAAAAACCCCCTTTTCTAACACACCCCACCAAGTGTGTGATCAATTAATGGTATAAAGTATGAGGTCACACCTCAATAAATCACACAGCCTAGGGGAAGAGGGCTAGGAATTTGATGAATGAATGGATGGGAAAGGGGATTTAGGAAAAGTTGTGATAAAAAGACAAACACTACACCAACACAATATTCACCTGGGCAATGATCAGCAGCCTGTTGTCGGAGGAATAGAAAGGAATGAGTATGACACAGTCAACTTAAATGCATTGCAAACAGTCCGTCAGCCCCAGAGAGACCCAAGTTATTATATATCTAAATGTTCTGTCATCTAGGTTTGAAAAATAGTAAATACAAATAATGTTGGAGTGAAGCAAACACACAGTTCTAAAAAAGATTATTAAAAGAAAAATAATACCTTATTGCTAAATTGGGTGACACATCTGCATTCTTCTTGGATTGCTCCGTCAATCTTGAGTGCTTGCCTAGCTGCAGTGGGCCGATAAGGTAAGCATGTATGTTATGGTGCTTTTGCCTTTTGTACAGGAGAAGAGAAGGCCTGCAGATTATAAAACAGAAATGATTATAATGATACTGTAGAATCAAGAAGAAAGATAGAATGGAAGGTAATCCTCATGAGAAATAGTTTACCAAGAAGACTCAGAGGAGGCAGCGCAAGAGCATAACAACAGGTTCCCCCACCCAACCACGTACTTTCAGCCAACAAATTTGAGCCAGGCACCACACACATGCAGCAGCATTGCATTTCCTGAATCAAGTAATCAATGTGCCTCTCACCAGTCCAGAGTTAAGTAGGTTTCTTAGAGTAATCATCCATGTCGATTTCCATGAGGTTGATAACTTCCTTCTTCTGGCAGTTGTTGAAGTTGTCAATTCACGTTCTGAGTTTTTCCTTCTTCCTCCTGACTCTGATTAAAGGTTATGTCCAACTTCGTACCGACTCCTCCAGAGAGTCCCAGTCTCCCGACCCAATGGAGAGTGAGTGTCCTGTAGCACAATGCTGTATTCAACAACCATAGAAACATTGAGTCATTTTTTTGAGTAGACTAGATTTGTGTTTGTTAGCTGAATGGACTGGTCGAGTGTCTGAGGAGTGTGAACCACATAACAAAGCATTGTGAAACCGGAAAACCAATCTCGCTAAGTGTCAAAGGGGAAGGAAAAAAAATCACCTTCAGGAAAAAAAAATGATCACCCATTAGACCACCAACATTGTAAATCAATCACAAACACTATCAAGCGTATTCATTATTTAAACAATAAACACCCACTCCCACTATCTGCCACCACATGAATGATCTCAACATTGAAAAAAGAATCATTTATATCGCTCATTGGTGCATAGCATTACTGACCTATTCCAATCAAGCACGGTAGTATATTGCTGATCCTCTTTGATTCACAAAATGAAACACACATTGGCCAGTAAGCTGTAAATCAAATATCTGTGGCAGTTCTGTTAGGGAATAACCGAAAGGATAGGCACAGGATAGGCATTGGCTTCCAAATGTCCTTGATGTATTTGGGGGAGGGGAGCTTCTTCACTGCACACTGGTCCAACTCAAATCGAGCCATATATTTGGCTAAAATGGTGGTGGTTCATTAGTCAATGAGACGCAAACAAAATAATATTGTTTCCCCAGCTAGCTATATCCTTTTTTTCTTTCTTTTTTTCTTTTCAAAGAAGTTTGTTGCTAGAAAGTCTTATGGTGGCCCAGGTCTACTCAGTAGTCAGGGAAGTAGAGTTCATCCTCAAACCCAGGTGGTTCACCAAGAAGTTGGTCAGATAACATAGTACCATGACCTGAGTCTGACCAATCACCCTCAACCTCCTCCTGTTGTACTTCAGGTATGCTGTAATTTGGGGCTATAAAGTGCTGATTCATTTTGATCATGGTCAATATCTCAACGTTTTGGAGCGAGAGACTGGTCCTTCTCACTGTGACACCTGCACCAGCTGAACTGAACACATGCTCAGCAGACACACTGGCAACACGACAACCCAGATACTTTATTGCCAGCCTGCTGAGCACTGGCCATTGGCGCCTCTTCCCATACCAATACACCAATAGGTTATGATCCAGATAGGCCTCTGTTGGGTCATCCAGGTAGAACTCGACCATCCTCTCAAAAGTCATTGGTGCGTCACCTTGCTTGACCTCTTTTGCCTTCACCTCTGAGGTAGACTTAAGCCCTGCCTTTAGAAACCAATCAAATGCAGATTTTGAGGCTACTGCTCCTGTTTCTGTTGTTGTTGCTGGTGTTGGTTTAGGCTGCTGTGAGCCAACAGTACTGTCCGCAGGCTCCAAGGAAGTTGTAGGCTGCACCCCAGTACTTCTGCCTATGAGTGGGCCTCTAATTCCCAGTATTTCCTTTTCTAGGTCACTGGCTTGCTCAGCAATCCACATTTTGTAGCTTGAAACATCACTGTCTGAAAAAAGAATGAAAGTGACCAGTAATTGTTTGTACACGTGGGTCAAGAATTGTGGCACAGATGTACTGTTTGGCTGATGCAATGTCTCTTTGCAGCCTTGTATTAACAGATAAGGGAAGGATTAAACTCTCTGGCAACTCCTGCTCGTTTGTTTTTTCATCCACACTTGCCTACATTTTAGACACCTCCTTCAGCTACTTCTAAAACATATGCAACAATGGGATAGTATGGCCCTTGGCTTACCTAGTCCTCCTTGCTGACTTCCCATGTGAACATTTCAAAATGAAGCAGCATCTCTCTCAGGCATTTGAGCAGGCCCCATTTGGTCCATCTCAGTGATCATGCCTTTCATAGTTGCATCCCCTCTTTGCATGACGTATTCATTGAATGCTCTGTACTGCTCAAACAGAAGTTGCAACATGTAATAAGTTGAATTCCAGCATGTTGGCTCCTCCTGTATGAGTGCTTTAACTGGCATTCTATTATCACATTGGATAATACTCAATAGCTTCCGGGCTTTAAAATAATGGCTGAAATGAGTGCAGATTCTTCTGCATGTGAATCGTAAGTTGCTGACGTGGGGTTCTTTTTTTAGGAAGTCGTGTACAATGATGTTTATGAAGTGCGCCAAACACAGGACCCTGAAATAGCCACCATCTGACATGGCCTTAACTATATTACTGCCATTGTCTGTGGCAACAAATCCAATGTTAAGCCCTCTTGGGCTCAGTCATTCAAAGACCTTGTTGTTAAAGTCATCCAAGATGCTTGTAGCTGTACGGCATTTCTCCATGGCAAACATAGCTGAAGTTGCGTGCTTCCGAGCACCATTAAAAACTTCAGCTGTGCCAGCACCTGCAGATATAATTTCTCTAATCCCCACAAAAGAGATCGAGTGTGTAGTGATGCACATGTAATCAGTGGCTTGGCAACTGGTCCACATGTCTGTCATCAGGTGGATTGTGTGGATAACACTCTGTTGCAAAGATTGTCAAACCAATTCCAGCACATTGTGATGTAGCACTGGAAGAGCAACTCTGGCAAAATAGGTCCGGTTGGGAACCTTTCATTTCGGGCAGATGGCTGCCACAAATTCTAGAAAACCCACTCCTCTTACAAAATAAAAAGGGAGGAGGTCCAGTCCTAACATTTTAGCCAGCTTCCCATTGTACAAATATGCTGTTGGGTGGTTGCGTTCGTACTGCCCCTCCTGCCTAAACATGCCAGTAATGGAAGTTTGGATTTTTTTCTTTACTCTTTACTGGTGCCACTGATGCAGGCCACCTCTTGAGGGCAGAAGGTGGTGGTACGCTCAATGTGTGTCTCAGTGGGGAAGCCACTATACGTTCTTGCCTTGGTATGTTGACCTGACTCTGAGCCTTCTTGTGCCATTGAGATGTTGCTGATGTGGGTGAAGATACTACTGCACTGATGGGGACAAAGCTGATTTGTGTAACAAAAATGTCACCCTCTCCTTTATTATCACCTTCTACCGTGATCGGATCAGATTCTTTGCTCTCATTACCTTCCTCAACACCACTTGCAGATTTTTGCCAGCTAAGGTGCGTCTCCCAGCAGATTGAATGGTGTTTTTTCAAATGGGTTGTTTGTCCTTCGGTACAATAGTTTGTAACAAGCTTATCCCGACTAACACCCGCTCTGCAAATGGAGCTTATGGCAATGTTTGGCTCCCTTTCCCTAACCATAAAGAAGTCCCAAACTGGGGAGATCAACTTTCTAACATTGGTGACACTGCCAATGTCAGAAGAAGTGGTGGTAGGTGGGTGTTTTAATAGTTTTTGCCTCTCTGCAGTGCCTACTTCTACTTCTACTTCTACTGAGGTGGTTGTGAATGTAGGTCGCATCCGGGGCCTGGTTGTAAATATGGAAGTGGGCAGTGGTGGTATCTGTGCCACATCTCTCAGAGCAGGATGAGAAGGTGGGGTAATGTCAGACTCCACTGGAGCTGGGCTAACATCCATGATGACGATGACTGGCTCATCGTAGTCATCCTCCTCTTCTTCATCCATAACTCTAAGGCTTTCAGAAACCTTCCTTTCCACTCCTTACCTCTCCTGGCATGTCTCAGACTGTGGTGGCATCCAAGTGGAGATTTGGTCATCAGAAGGGGAGCTTGAAGAAGAAGATGGTGGAGATCTGGAAGACAGTGGATCTTGTGAACAAGGGGCTTCTTCAACTTCCTCAGAATGGAGCTCAATATCAGATGTGCTCCTACTTTGGGAGGAACTACTATTCCTGGTTGCGGCTGTTGTTGTCCACTGATCTGAGTTTCCAGCAATGATTGGGTACTCCTTTGAGAAAGAGGTAAGTCCCATTCAACATCACTGCTCATCAGTGTTGCCATGATTAGAGAGGCTGCCTCTATGCACGACATGGACTTGGGCCTAGTTTGGAGTGGGGCCACTGATGCAGGAGTGCAGCTCTGAGTTTGCTCCCCAGTAGCCAGTGTGGCAGGCACACATTTGTGCCCGAAAAAGGTCTGGGGCAATATGCCAGTGTTGGGAAGTTCCTTCTTATCACTGGCAACTTTCTTGGTAGCACCTTTCTTTGTGGTCATCTTGAAGATGTCAGTTGGCAGTACCACTTAGCTTTACAAGCTGAATAGATATCCGTATTGTGAGTATGGTCTCTGTCACGTCATGCACAGGCCTTCTCTTTGGCAGTACTGGGGTTGATGTCTCTTTCTCTTCTCTTGTGCACCTAAAAGCAAATATGCAAGAAGAATACCAGTGAAACGTGGCACTGATGCAGTTTAATTAATATTTAGAGGTTACTTAAATTTTAAATAATTAACAACACCATGTACCATTCGTAAAACCACACCAACATAAACTCTCATCATCATGTACAGTCAGGAAGAATAAGAAAGAGCAAAAACTACAACATACAGATGTAAGAGCTAGCTTTATGTGCATCAAGTTGGTATGTGGCATTCAGTGAGGTGCTGGTGATAATGGAATAATCTTTGAATAATGTTGTGTAGCTGTGCGACTATGGCAGACATGGGGCTGATGGGGAAGATGGCAACATTTTTTTACAAAATTAAAAAATTAAAAAAATTAAACAATTTTCTTTTTAAATAAAAATGTCAAAAATTCTGAACAAAAAATTAAAAAATGTAACATTTGAAAAATAATGATTAAGTATTCATAATAATTAAATAACATAAAGTTTATAAAACGATTATTAAAAAAATAATACAAATTGAAAAATATATAATTGATGATGTACTCGGGAAGGGGACTACCATGAGAAACCACTGGGATTTGAGAGAGAAGGAGTAGTGCAGGGGGAAAAATTCAAACAAAGTATATAATATAAAACACTGTTCATACAGTACATTTAGTAATGAGCATTGATCTACTAGACCTCAAGGATAACACACAAAATGGCTACCAGCCACATGGTCAAACAACAACCAGCAAGGAGACATGGCTACAACAAAGAACATGTGCTTGCCTAAAAGCACAATGGCTGCCTACACAAAAAGGCCACCAGCCACATGGTCAAACAACAACAACCAGCAAGGAGGCATGGGCTCGACAAAAATACGTGCAGGCCTAAAAGCACACTGGCTGCTTCCACAAAATGGCCACCAGCCACATGGTCAAACCGCAACAACAACGAGCAAGGAGGCATAGTCACAAAGAACACGTGCAGGCCTAAAAGCACACTGGCTGCCTACACAAAATGGCCACAAGCCACATGGTCAAACAGCAACAACAATGAGCAAGGAGGCATGGCAACAACAACAAAGAACATAGACAGGCCCATGACAAAAGCACACTGGCTTCATTGCCCACACAAAATGTCCACCAGCCACATGGTCAAACAACAAGCAGGATGAAAACAAAAAACACATATAGGCCTATAACTGACTATACAAAAAGGGCCACTGGCCACAAGGCATGGGGAACAAAAACAAATGGCGGCCTATTGCAAACACTCACACACTGGCCAGACAAAAGAGGCATTGGTAGAGTAACACAGGAGGAAAAAAAACAGCATTAAGTCAGCAGTTCCCAAAACGAAAATTAAATGGGCTAAAAAAGTACATTTTACAACAACACACATCTTTCGAAAGCTTCAATTATATTAACGCACCATACACTGTTTGCAGAAAAAAAGTGAAATACTGCTAAACAATATTTTGTAATTTAATTGTTTAATCTAATGCCAACCATGGTCTAAATGATGTTTCATTTCAACAGACACCACAAAGACAATAGTTGTTTTATCCCATGATGACTAACACTGAGCTTACAGCTGGAAGGCCCATTAGCAGACTATGCCACGTAGTGATTTAAATGAATATTGCAAATTTGTTACAAAACATGGAGAAAAAGTACTGAACTGTGCAACATTTTTCCTTTAAAGAAGAAAAATGACAAGTAAAACAATAACTAGGTCCCCACTGAAACTGCATGCTCCGTTGCAGAGTCTATCGGTAACGCCTCATTCTCCGTTGAACGAGGAGTTGCCGAATTCCACAAACAGCACAAGCAGAGCAGAGTTTTATGCCCAGGCCTAAAATCCACTGCAAACAAGTAGAGCACAAATGAAAAATGAGCCAGCACAAGACACACAGGAGCACTTTCATACCCACCTTGCGATGCTACCACCAAATGACCTGGATCACTAAATGTATCACTGTGGCAGATCACATCAATGCTAGCACAAACCAGAAGCAAACATTATTTGCCACTGGGAAAGATTTCACCTCACCAGTGACTGCCTCACACTTGATCACTCCCTCACAGGACCTCTGCAATAGTCTCTCAAAATTCTTCAGTTACGAAATAACCACCATTTATAGCAGCTTCAACACACAATTAGAGGCAATAGTCCTTGCAAAATGTCTCCTGATCTTATCTTAATAGCTAAGGCTAACCATATAGCCTGCCTTAACCCTAGAAGAAACCACCGCCAACATGAAATACATCTACCAAGGTGCCCCCTCGGACTCCTGCCACCTCCACACCAACTTAAGAGGTCTGCTTCCTATCAGCACTATACTGCACTCATGCTGATTGCCTCCATTGCTTTTGTGATGTTCCCAGGTGCTTGGAAACATGCAAATGCGCCCCCCATTGCTGAAGAAACCCTCCACTGACTCTTCAATGCTTGTCAACTGCAAACCAATCACACTGCTACCATTCCTGGCCAAGGTCCTACAGAAAATAATCAACAGATACCTCATTGAATATCTCAATGACCACCTACTCCATGACACCACTCAGTTTGGTTTAATACTTAACCACAGCATGGAAACTGCCACAGATGACACCGCATTACTTTGGATGGATGAGACACAGAGGCCTCCCAGACCTCTCTGCAGTATTTGGCATATTGTCCCACTCCATCATCATCCAACACCTACACAATATCGGACTCCAAGGGCACATACTGCAATGGATCTATTCCTTCCTGACTGGAAAGTCCCAGCCAGTTTTCAGGGCATCCTAAACCTCAGACGCCCACTACCTCATCTGTGAAGTTCTGCAAGGATCCTCTCTGAGCCCAACCCTCTTCAAAGCATACATGATCCCTCTATCTTCATTTGCTCCCACAACATCAATGTCCTCTCCTACCTCGGTGACATACAACCCATTCTCCCCATCCTGGACAGATGCCTAATACCCATATAACGCTCAATGTCTGCATTACTGAATTCACCCACTATATGAAGATCAGCTGTCTGAAGGTCAACACCCACAAGACCAAAATTGTGATCTTCGGGAAGAACACTTCACAGTGAGACTCTACCTGGTGGCCAAAAGATCTGGAACCACCACTCAAGCTAAGAACCTCAGCATCGCAATTAACAGAAAATTCAACATGAATGCCCAAGCTAACGCCATCATCGCCTTATGCTTTCATACTCCTGATGATGGTGAGCATGAGTATCAAATAGCTCCCAATCTGCACCGTCATGCATGCCCTTATCGACAAAAGGCTTGACGTGATCACCCTATACAGCATCAACAAAAAACTCACCTGAAGGCTGTAGACTGTGCAGAAGTCAGCAGCCAGAATAACTCTTAAACTCCCATACCAAATTTGCATCACACCACACCTCAAGGAGCTCCACTGGCTCCACATACACAAATGAGCACAATTCAGACTCTTCACCCATACTGTCAAAGCACTACATGACACAGGCCCATCATACCTCAACAATTGCATCTGCTTTCATAAACCTTCCAGATACCTCCACTTGTCCAGACACCAACTTACACAAACCCCACAAACCCTACTGTGACAGGGTTAGAAAATGGAGGCAGGTAGGCATTATATTAGTTTATGATTTTTATTTCTTTTTCGTATATTTATGCTACAGTCCTTTGTTATTCAAGTGTCTCTTTTCCCTTTCTTCTTTTCTCTTTCTCTCGCTCCTTTCCTTTCTCTCGTATGTTCTTTGGTTTCTTTACTTTGTTCCATCTTCTTTTCCAGGTGGAGACTCAGGAGGCACATAGGAGGAAAGAAGAACATAGAAGGATTGGTTTAGGAGGTAGGTCATATTGGTGTTACTTTCTTTTCCTTTTTCCTCCCTCTGCCTTCTCTACCCCTTTCTTTTCTCTCTTCTGTCCTTTTCTTGGAGTTGTTTTTTACTCTCTGTTCTGTCTTTTCTTAAGGTGTAAGTCTTTTTCCTGACTTTTCTCTGTTCCTGTCTTTCCGTCTTCCTTTCTTTCTTTTCTTCAGTTCAAATCTTTTCGGTACCCTTCTGTCTCTTTCTTTTAATATTTTGTCCGTCTGGTTTTCTCCTTTTCTTGTATTTTCTTCTATAGTTCTGTACTTTGCTTTTCTTAGTTCTCCTTCACTACTTCTATATCTCCCCGAATCTCTCTTATTTCAACCACCCCTAGTGGCCTGTGAATTAGTGGACATCACAACGAAAACAAAAACAAAGCCTAAGTTGTGGATGTGCCCCAGGTTTAACTATCCCAATTCCCCACCTCCCCTTTTATTATATTAAGAAATAAACAAATGTCCATCTTACCCGTTTCCTGCTTTGTTTTGTCTTCGTACCTGACTGGGCCACGCTTTTCCCAGAGCGTGGCCGGTCTGTTTGCTCCTTCTCCCCTCCCAGTCGCCTTCCTCCGGCTGTTACGGTTTCGGGCGGGTCTGATCAGGACTCTGGTTGGGACACCCCTTGAGGTCACCGAATATTCTAAAGAGGTAGTATACTGGGGAAGAAGAGCAGCTAAAGGCATACACGGAAAGGACAGCTATGGACAGGCACAGGAAAGTAAAATCAGAGCAACCCTTGTGTGAACAAACAGGAAAGAGATTACTAATGGACAAACACGCTGGGGTTGTACACAGAGTAAGGCGCAGAACCTCCCACGGTGACAGGGAATGTCAATACCTCTGTGCAGTTTGCTCTTACAGATAGTCACCCTGCCAGCCCCATAGAAAGGAGGCAGCAGAAGTGATTCTGTCTCTGGACCCTAGAGCACAAACAAGGAAAGCACTTACATACACAAAACACGCTCTTGTGGGTCCAGCTGGAAACACAGTGGCGATTCCTGAGAAAACAGCAATAGCACACTGTCAATGTTAGGCACGAAAGACAACGTATAACAGTGGACAAGGATGGGGGCTGGAATTGCCTCCTGGAAACCAGGAGCCAACCCCAGTACAAAGGAGGACACTTATACACTGGTGAAGACTGATAGAACACTTACCAGACACAAATAACCAAGAAGAAACGGAAACAGAAGGGAACAAACTAAGAGGCAGAGGCAAGAACTGGGAACAGGCTCAGGCTGCAGCAAAGGCAGAACTAGGACTGGAAAACAGGGCGCAAACCTCTGGCTGGGACAAACAGAGACAGGACGGGGAAACTGAGAGCAGGCTCTGGCTGGAACAGGCAAGGACAGGGCTGGAATACAGGGAGTAGGAAAAAGCAGTAAACAGGACTGAGAAACAGAGAGCAGGTTCAGGCTGAAACAAGGCAGGAGCAGGGCAGAGAAACAAGGAGCTGGCTCTGGAATAAACAAACAGGTACAAGGCTAAGAGGTAGGGAGCAGGCTCTGGCTGGAACAATCAGGAGCAGGGCAGAGAAACAGGAAACAGGATCAAGCTGGAACAAAACAGGAAAAAAACTGGAACACCATCCGACAAACGGTCTGTAACACAAAGGAATCAAACTCCAATGCACAACAGGGATCTTGAGGAAATGGCTGCTTATAAGCAGTTCCAAGCTGGGCTGCACAGGAGAGGTCTCAGGTGTATGTAGTTTCAGACACTTGCAAGTCCTGGAGGAGAGGATCCAGTGAAAAGGAGCAACTGGACTTCTCCCATAGAAAACAATGGAAAACAGAATCCGGGCTTGCCTGACTACCAGGCTGTGCATTATGGGATTTTCAGTCCCAGGAAGCAAATGTAGTACTACACAAGTGTACCATGGAGAAAGGAGAAACAAACAGGAGTCAGCAAGGGACTCTAGATAAGTGTTTAAGGTGATTCCCAGGCTTCCGACAGTCCCCTTACAGCGCCCCCTAGAAATGGGACGACAGAGTTGTAACACCGGCTGCGCCCCGGGCTTGCTCAACTCCTCTTTTGGACTTTGTCGTCCTCCAGGCTTCAGTTCTGGCCACATCTTCTCTTCTGGGAGAAAACCCTTCCTATCGTTGCTCTTCCCGCACAGGTTTTAAAACCTTCTCTGCTTCCGCGTCCTTCTTCTGGAGAGCCGTCCGAGCCACACCCACTACTTCTGGGTCAGTGTGGACGCTCTCGAGTGTGCCCCCGGGGTACTTCCTGTCAGCGTCCAGGCAACCCAGATGCTCACACCTACACATACAGAAAAGCAGATACGGTTGTACAGCCTTCTCCAACATTGCTCCCAAAGCGTGAAACGATCTGCTGCTACAAATAGGAGCATCCTCCTCACTTCTTGAATTCTGCAAGAAGCTGAAGATCTGATTTTTCTGAGTAGTTGTTTCTTTCTTTTCCTTTCTTTTCTTTTGAACTTCGAATGCTGGGATCTTAAAATGCTGGATAAGTTGAGTCTAAAAATTACTTACACTTAAAAATAGTTTTTGGTGCAAACATGCTTGGTATCAAATGCCTAGTGCTGTGGAGTATTTTTTCTTCTTCATGAATGATTCCCAATATCTAACCTTCACTCTAGTTGCAGCATTCTGGCAAATGGAAGATGGATTATGCCAGTATTCCTCTAATCTGAGTAGTTCCACCAGGAAATTATTGATGTACCTCAGGCAGGGGACCTTTGCCAAACCTGATTGAGTGATAATATAATGAATTGTATTCCTAAATGAGCTTAACCTGTCATGCACCAAATGCAAATCCAATACATTATGGGCCTCAGTTTGGTGAGCTCTACAATGGCTTTTAATGCAAGATCTAATTCAATAGGAAAAGAGAGGGATATTCTGAGCAGGTTTTGTTAGTGGCCTTATCAATTTATTCTCATCAATCCCTAGGACTGAGGCATTGCAATGGCCCCAAAGTTCTGCTCCATAAAGGGCAGTGTTAATTGCTTGGACTTTGTAATTTGTTTTTACAATTGAGAGATTGAATAAGGGATGTACCTTTAGCATATGTAAGAACAGACGAGACCCTGTGTTTTATGAGAAGTTAACGTTTGGTCATTTGTGATCTTCATGAGTTACGGTTTGTTAGCCTAACCCCCAGACAATCAAATTCAATGACTTTCTTGAGGTGCTCCTCCCTCAACCTAATAAACCAGCTGAGCTTTTTCTTGTCAGTGAAACACATGAACTTAGCTTTCTGGGCATTTGCTTCCAGCCTGTGCATGTTGCAATAGGTGGTAAACCTAGAGGGCAAGGTTTGGAGACCCTTAAAGGATTTGGAGGAGAACAGAGTATCATCAGAAAAGAGTAAGGCTGAGATCTTACCCCCAGCTAGTCTTGGTGCATAATTTTTACAACCAGACAAAATATTTATGCAACCATTGATGAAAAGAACAAACAAAGTAGGGGCTAGTATACACCGCTGGTGAACACATTTGTCAACCCTGATTTTGGCTGTCAATTCCCCTGTTGTGCCTCACCTGACCTGATCAATGGTGTCTCCATAGAAATGAATTGTGATTTCTAAAAGGGCTGGCAGGACTCCCGGATTCCTATTTCATCAAAGACTTCACACACCCTCCTTCTGGGGACCAGATGATACGTGGCTCTGATATCTACAAAGGCAACACAAAAGTTCCCATCACCAATAACTACCATCTTCCATTTGATCATGAGAGATCTGAACACCTGATCAACGGTTCCTGTTTTCTTCCTGAAGCCTGTTGGTAGTGGCTTGGTATATCTTTTTCCTTAATCTAGTCACTTAGCTTGTCAAGAACTTGCTTAGCAAAGATCGTTTGGATATTAACCAAGAGGCTAATGGGGCAGTAATTTTCTGGCACATTTCCACATCTCTTTTTAAAAAGATCGACAGACTTTGCCTCCTTCCATTAGGGGGGGGGGGTTTGGGGCACCTGCAACAATGGCATTTGAAAGAAGGCTAATGTAAGGCACACAGACTTTGGCTTCAGAGTAGAACAAGTCTGTGGGCCCTGTCCAAGCCTGGGGCCCAGCCCTTCCCCTGGGATTTGACTGCCTTCTCAGTGTCTTGCAGTAAGAAGATGATAGAGTGAGAAATAGCATCGTCTTTAGAGTTGGTATTCTTTCCACGTAGAGTGTTTGGGTAGTGTTAGAGGGTTCGACAGGTGTAAAGAGGATCAACGTGGTTTAACCAATTATTGGGTTGCTTATGGATGTCTGACCTTGTGGCAATGTCATGGCCCCAATGGCTCACTATGTACCAGAATCTTCTTGTATCCTTGATCTTAGCAGCATTTAACAAGTCCTCCCACCTTTTCATTTCCCACTCCCTTTTAGCTGAGCATAGAATAGCCTTAAAGATGCCCTAGCTTCTGAGATCATAGCCCTTATCTCCTCTTAAATTGTCATCAGTGGCACATTCCTTGCAAATCTATAGGTTGGTGTGAACCATTTTTGTGACTTGGGGTTCAAAAACATGTTTAAAATAGTTTGGAACGTTAGTGTTTTGAAGAGGTTAGCATGAGATTCTAAACTAAAACTGCAGGGCTAATTTTGCTCCTGTAAACCAGTCCTGACAGTATTATAAAGGGTTGAAATTACCTTATGGGATTCAGCAATAGCTTTCTATCTGACAGTTCTGCGGTTATTACTAACTACCAGGGCATGCAAGTAGTTATTGAAAAACAGACCCTAGTCATTGCAGAATGTTGCTTGCTTTTGAAGGGATAACAGGTAGCGGTTGTTCTCTTCTCTTTGTAAGATCACCATGTCAGACATGGCGCTCCAGATTCTTATGTCCAAAATGATGTATGTTGCTACTGTAAGTCCCCCTTTGAAAGGTCGGACAAGCATTTGTGTAAGACAAAGAGTGCCTTTTGTGTGCACCCAGGCCACTAGTGAGTGTTATATCATTCATTTAAAAAGCCTGTTTATTCAATTCTTAGGTAGTGATGCTAAGTTTGGTATACCACACAACGCATCCTTGTCTTCCTTTAGATCACCTGACATTGACAGTGATTCATATGCTAAATCAAAAATACTTGCAACTAGAAGATAGTGACAGTAAGAATAATTGTCCAGCAGGGCATTGAGCAGTTGAAGTGTAGCTCATTCTGTTAGGAGATTTTTAACTCTAGTTACTAAATATGAGAAAGGGCAAATCCCGGTCAAATGTGACTCTTAGTCTGCGGGTATCTGGTAGATTCGTAGGTATATCTCTTGAAGAACACCACAGGAAGGTTTTTATACAGACCAGAAGGTCCCCTGGGTCCCAGAACATGCTGAACAGCTGTGAGAAAAACAATGTTCCTGAAACCAACCCTGAAAACATTGTCTGTAGCCCATGTCTTCCGAGACATTCATACATAATGATCATCAATAAAGTTCATCCAGTCATTATCATTCAGTTTGGATTTTAGTCCAGCTACATTCTAGAAGACTATGAATACAAGGTCTATGGAATGGGAAGAACTTTTAGAGTAGATCTCACCTGAGTTCATTCCTTGTGTCTGTTCAGCAACAATATCTTGTTTACTTTGGGTGCTGGCAGCCAGCCGCGTTCTCCCTTCCCAAAAATTAGTGGTAGAGATGAGTGGGTGGCGCTATAGGGAAAAGGGCGTGGAGGCTTTCGGGGAGACTTTGGGCCACATTTTGATCCTGGGGGTCTTAAGACAGATAGGGTCGCAGCGGCGGTCGGACCGCCACCAATGTGGTGTTCTGACTGCCACATTATGACTGTTTGAGCCAAGTTCGGACTGCTAGCACCGCCACTTCTCCTCCACTGGTGGGGATGGCGGTGCTGGTGGTCCTAATCTGCCAGGGCAGAGCCGCAAGCAACGCTGACCTGGGGATTGTGAGTCCCTTCTCCGGCAGCGATTACATGGCAGTAGTACATGGCCATGTAAAGGATGGCAGAGACAGGGGGCTCCAAGGGGCCCCGGCACTGCCCATGCACTTGGCACTTGGCATGGGCAGTGCAGGGGCTCCCATGGCCAGCCCTGTACTGGTGCACCCTACGAACTGCAGCATTGTTGCCAGCTCTATTATGAGCCGGTCTAACGTTGTGGGCTGTTTCCCGCTGGGCCAGCGGGCAGAAAGTTTGTTATAGAGCCTGTATGAAGGGGACCGCACTGGTGGTAACCTGACCGGGGGACTTTGGCAGACAGCCTTTTCTGTTCACCAAAGCAGTAATGAGGCCCTTTGTGTTATTAGGATCAAATGCCTGTAAACATAACCCAAAGATAGGAGCTTCACGGGGCCAGAATAAATAGAAAATTGCTGGAAATTATAAAAAAGCATTAAGGGGAAATCTGGGTTCTTAAAGTTAACAATAACGCAATCTCAGACAAAAATGGAACAACTCACCTTTTTTACTAATAAAATGTTGTTAGAAATTGGGTTTCTGGTTGATAGAGGTATTCACCCTGCTTAATCAGGAACCACAGTCCTAGTCAGGGTAAGTCTATCACAAACACACACTAGGTTACCTGTGCTCACCCTCTAGTAGCTTGGCACAGAGCAGTCAGGCTTAGATTAAGAGGCAGTGTGTAAAGTGTTTGTGCAACACTTCCAACAGTAAAGCAGTAAAATCACCACACAAAAATAATCCACACCAGGTGGGGACAATAGAGCTTAATTTAATGAACAAAACAAGACCAAAATGACAAAAATCCAATAAGTAGAACCAGAGTTATGAATTTTTAAAGATTAAAATGCAATATAGTGTTTGCAAGGGAAATAAAAGCAGAGGCTGCTGAACAGAAACACTTTTCTGTTCATATTCTCTGCAAGAAACATATTTAATTCTATTGGTTTAAGAGTGCAAATGAGGCAGGGTAACAACGATGAATCGTGTTCTGAAGATAATAGGGTTTGGGGGCAGCCGACCTCAGGGAGGTATCCCCCCTAGGGATTGGAGCAGTCTGTTACTGCTTGGGCTGCATTTGGGCTATTTTGGGTTATTTGTGACATTTCCGATATATATGACATTTTGTGATGCCGGCCACCATTTTAGTGAGGGGTCACGGTGGCTGGTCCTGGGTCAGCTTGTGTTTTTTTCCTAGTGGTAGCGATAGCTGTGTTTTCAACATGTAAAGCCATAGTGCTGTGGGGCTAGATATGTGATCCCAAATTATTGCCCGAGTACTCGTGGTGGTAGCATGTCTGTGTCCATTTTCATGAGGTTCGATAAGCCTACTGGTATGGCGTCAGGTGCTGAAAAAGTCTGCCAGGCCATGCCTGTTGGAAGAGGAGGGCAGGTTGAATTTGTTGGCACGGGCGCACTCTCGGATGTGCAGCCTGCGCGGAGGGCTGCAAATGGCATGGCAGCGACAATCCTGGCCTATTTGCCGCCACTCCAAGAAACAAACACCCCCAATCAGGTGAATGGTCAGGCCACTCTCGTGCGAGACAAGTGACCCCAGGAGAGCAGGGTGGATTGATCCAAGCTCGGTAGGGTGGCTGATGCAGGCCCCCAGCAATAAGTATGTGTCAGGAGACAGCATGGTGTTGATGGGCCCCACACAGTTAATTGATGAGGCACATTAGGTTGGGCAGGAGCTGGAGGACATCAACAGCCAGCAGCTGCAGTCAGGGGTACAAGGGGAAATTATGGGTCCTGCATCAACCCTAGTGGCCTCCCTTTTAGAGTGGAGTGAGGAGGAGGATGGGGAAGGGTCTCCTAAACTGGAGGCTGGGGAAAGGGAGGACATAATGGGGGAGGACCAGGTATGGCAATGAAGCCAACTCAGCGAGTTTATGGGAAGATGAAGAGCAGTGCTGGGGGTGAAAATAGTAGATTGGGTGTTGAACAGACAATAGGAGGAGAAGCATCAGGAGGGTTTGAATTTGAGGGGCTGCAGGGGTCACTGTGAGGTGGACTAAGGCCAACCAGTAGGGGAGGCTACCAACAAGATAGCACAGTCCTGGAGTTAGATGGTAGGGTCTTGTCTAGTATACTGGGCCTCTTTGAGGCAGACAGCGCAGCGGACTCTGGAGGGTTTGGCACATCTTATCAACCCCGAGATGAAGGGAGAGCAGGGCCCTGGGCAGCTAGCTATACAACGGAAGTAGAGGATCTTCTGAAGTATGCAGGGGAGAGCAAGACGGGACCCATGTTGCTGTGGGACCGTAGGTTGGGCACGACCTCCATTGTTACAGTGCATGAGGACACTCATGTTATGGCTGAGTGGGAGAGACAACACTATATAGCCCCTTGGAGACCACCATCAGATATAGCTGGTAGGAAGAAGCAGGTATATGGTGCACAAGAAGAGCAGACAGGCCCATCATGGATGGGTGCGTATGAGTCTGAGGATCATACTGTGTTGGAGTTCGATGAAGAGAGTCTGGAGGAGGGAGAACTGCATAATGGGAATGAGCTACATAAAGGAGCAGCATGGTGACAGGACAAGGAGGGATGGGGTGGGAGGGACGCTCATTACATTTCTGCTCATATATTACAGGTGTCAGGTACTGCAGGGATACCAGCAGTCACCAAGACACACCAAAGAAGGTCCAACTGGCAAAGCGGCAGATCCAGGAGTTTCCAACCTTGACATCAGGTAAGATGGCATATGGTAAACATGCTAGCAAGATGGTGTCTGTAGCAGTGGAAGCTATGGAGCCTCAAGGAGGTGGGGTGGCCCGCCTGAGGAAGGGAATATATATAGCAGATACAAGGATGGGTACTGACGATGGAGGTCCACAGGGTTAGGATACAAAGAGTCAGACTACAGATGTAGGTGCACAGTTGAACTCCACGGGGCAAGGGAAAAGTGGAAACACAGATTGATGGGGAGACTGGTGAAAGCAAAATGCTTTGAGAGTAAGAGGTAAAGGTGAAGAAGCTGCCCTATATGGGTATGTCTAAGCCACTGGGGACCCTTCTTATGTCAGCAATGAAAGAGAAAATTTGGAAAGGGGAGTATGTTGAAATGCCGAAACTTCTTCACAGGGAACTAAGGACGGCAAAAGGGTCCAAGGAAGAGGAATTTAAGTTAGCCAAAAGTTGGTGGGTACCGGTACTATTGAGAATGGGACCACTGCATTTTTTATATTTGCAAGTGTCTACTATGAGAAATACTTGGAGAGGTTGGTCGTGCTATTTAAATATATAGACGTCATTACGGGGGTATGCATGGGTGCAATACGATGGGGAAACATCCTGAACAACTAGGTCTAAACCACTACTTGCCTGAACCACTACTGCTAAACAACTAAAAAGTCTCTACAACTAAGCACTTAACAACTACTGTCTAAACAACAATTGTGCCTGAATAACAATTGCCTGAACAACTAATTTTAAGGTAAGGTTTTCTTTTTGTTTTTTTATGGTTTATTAGATGTTTAGAATATATATATATACATATATATATATATATATATATATATATATATATATATATATATTAGTTGTTCAGGCAATTGTCATTCAGGCACAATTGTTGTTTAGACAGTAGTTCTTCAGTACTTAGTTGTAGAGACTTTTTAGTTGTTTAGCAGTAGTGGTTTGGGCTATAGTTGTTTAGGACCTAGTTGTTCTGTCACATATTTCATACGATGAGAAGTTTAGGGCATGGATGGCTGTGGATCCAGAAGTTGAGTGGGGTGAGATTTACAATGACCTTTGGCAATATACCATGGGGCTAGCCAAATTTGTCAAGATAGTCTTTACAGTTAGCAGCCTTCCAATTGTGTATTACCCCTTTTGGGACCGTTCCACCCAGAGAAGGGTGGTTTCAGCAGGCAAAGGGCAACAAAGTAGACAGAGTAGCAGCAATACCCAAATAGGGGTATGTTGGGATTTTAATAAGGACCTCTGTACAAAGGAGTATTGTGAAGTTAGGCATGAATGCTCCAAATGTGCAGGCAAACATGCACTGGTCCATTGCTATGGGGGTGAGCTACAGCAGGAGGTGCAGGAGGGCAATGGCAACAACCGCAAGGGGGTGTCAGCGGTTCACAATTCTCTACCACTTCCAATACAAGGGGTGGCAGGGGTTCTTAAGAACCTTGAGGGAAAAGCTCCTACTACAGTTAAGGTTGTATTTTAGGCTGGAACAGTATGGCAGGACAGAGGACGTGGCCCTACTGCTAAACGGTTTCCAGCTGGGGTATAAAGGCCCAAGGGGGTGTTGGTGGGTGGACACTTTGAAATCAGCAGGGACACATAAGCAAGTGGTTCAGGACAAATTGAATAAAGAGATATGGGAAGGTCAAATGGCAAGCCCTATTCATGATTGCCTGCTGCAAGACCTGATTGTCTCCCCCACTGGAGTTGTCCTGAAGAAGGAGCCAGGACAATTCTGCTTCATCCAACAATGGAGGCACGCCTACCACAGGAAAGGAAGGTGGCAATGTCACTCTTGCTGGACGGGATGTTGGCTAAAGAGAAATTCACAGTGAAAGAAATACAGATTATGTTGGGTCACCTGAATTTTGCGTGCAGAGTAGTGAGGGCAGGGCACACTTTTTGCAAACATCTGAGGCTGTCTTTGTTGAGAAAACGTCTGCTGCATCACCATGTGAGGCTGTCAGTAGGTTGAAGGATTATCTTCGGATGTGGCATGTCTTTTTGGTAGCTTTTAATTGGGTACTGGTGCAGGGATGGCTGGATTTTGATTGGGATGCTTAGATTTTCTCTGACATGGTGGGAGGAGCTGGTTTTGGCTTGTATAGGCAGGGCAGATGGTGAGCGGAGGAGTGGACAATCAGCTGGGAAAGAGGGGGGCAGAAGCATAGCCTTTTTGGAGTTCTACCCTTTGGTGGTAGTGGTTACCCTCTGGGGCGCAGAGCTTGCAGAAAAAATAATTCTATTCCAGATTGACAATATGGCAGTGGTGCACATAGTCAATCCACAATCTGCCAAGGATGCCCAGGTGGCAACATTTCTGAGAGTCTTTATGCTGCTTTGCTTGCATTATGACATAGCTTTTAGGGCATGACACATTCCGGTTGTGGACAATGACATTGCAGATGCTTTGTCTCATTCGCAGGCCTACAGTTTTAATAATTTAAGCCTCGACTCAACCCTGGTAGGTGTGGCATAGGACAGACAGGATCAATTTATGACAATATGTAAAGCATTTAGCAACACATAAACAGTCAAAAAGTCAAAACACAACTCTATAAAACTCCCACATTCCATTTCCAAAGTATAACACAAATTTAGGGCCAGATGTACAAAGCATTTGTCAAGTTGCAAACGGTGAATAGGGCCCTTTGTGACTTGAAAAATGCTATTTGGAATGTACAGACCCATTTTTGAGATTCGGTAATCTATTTACAGAATTGCAAAAAGGTTTTGTGAGTCGCAATTAGGAAGGGGTGTTCCCTTCCTAATTGTGAGTCGCAGTCCCATATATGATTGTTTTGTGACCGCGAATGCGGTCGCAAAACAATCTCAGTTAGCACCAGTTTCAAACTGGTGCTAACGCATTCGCAAATGGGAAGGGGTCCCCATGGACCCCTTCCGCTTTGTGAATGGCAGCTACAATATTTTTTCAGAGCAGGCAGTGGTCCGTAGGGGTTGTCTGGGGTACTGAGAGGTCCTTTCCCACACAAATACTCCATACTGGTTCTGGGGCCATCTCCCTCCTCCACTGAACTAGAGCCAGGAGCCTAGAGTCTATTTTGTGTTCAAAACACCCCTCTTCTCCAGGCTTCCCTCACCAATAAAATATAAAAGTGCAATTATTCCCAAAGTTCCTGTTAAGTTAATTAATTTCTGGACACTCCTATACTGACTCACTGGTGTTAAGCTGAGTCACATTCTTCCCCCATGTGATCCTCTCAGACCTAAGCCATTGCCTCTGCTCTAAGAGCAGTACTTCATACCTCATCAAAGCTGCACTAACAGGGCAGCCAGGCTAATTACCCTGTAGGGACTTCAGCCAGAGAACGAATATCCTTTTAAAAGTTGTATATATATAAAAATCTGACTTTACCCTTTGATTGGATTTTTGATAAACATTACAAATAGAGGTTGAATCAACTTTTTAGCTTATTCCAAAGCAACGATACAGAATTAGCAGATTAACTGTAGTTTAGGTTTTTCTTCATAGAACCAGCTACAGTCCTAACAGTGAAAAGAGTGTTTGGGGGCCTAGTCACTCTAGGAACATACAGATAGTTCCACATGTGAATACCAGGCACCCTACCTTGTGACCTGCAAGGTCTACTTAGTGATGACTTACTTACTATTTAAAAGTAGAGTTTCCCCCTGTCAGATGTTTTTCGAGAAAAAGACTATAGTAGTGAAGCTATGCATGAAGCAATGTTTTCCTTGTCAGCTTATTTAATGGTACAATAAGTGCTACAGTCCACATGAGGCATTTAAACTTCCATGGTGCATTCTCCTGAACCACAGTCTGGTTTTACTGAAAAGTTAAATTATGCTAATTTGGGATTAGCTAATTTTACTGTGTTTTAGATTGCAGGTTACATACACTTAGGATGCAATAGTAGTACCTCAGTGTGCAGAGTTAAAACACCAGCAGCATTAATCTATGTAAAATAGAGGTGACATTACAAAAGGGGCATTTTCTCACACTGCAGGAATTGTGTGATCTCGTACATTTTGTAGAAAATGCAATGTTGCAGACGAGCTTTCAGAATACCATCCCTGAGAGTTCATAGGAAAGATGAGAAGACACTTTTTGAAATGCCAACTACTGTGCTACATGTACTTTGTAAGGATCCAGATTCCACAACATAGAATACGGCTACAAGCTAGACAAGTAACGGTATGGCATAAGAGTGGGCAGCTTTTGTTTCCAACATGCCTATTTCTCTAATACAATCATTATCATTTGAGCCTGCAAAACTTCATGAAGTCCTTGTCCCTTTGGTCAATCAGTGTGACCATCTCCAAGAAAATTGTCTCCTTCCTTTGATGCCATTGCATGTTCATTTGTCAAAATCTCACACTGTGGAACAGAATAGCAATCTCCATGGCTGAAGTTCAATGTGTGATGGATTGTGTAGTATTCTGTCCATACTGATAGTTTGTATTGCTCTTTTTGCCTAATTTGACTGTTGCTTAATTTTTCTATGCAATTTGACATTTGAGTTACCTTACATGACTCTGTGTGACAATACTAAGGGCCTGATTACGTGTTTGGCGGTCGAACCACCAGTCCCCAGTAGCGGCAGTCCTAAGTACACCACTCAGTTGGTTGTCTTCCGTACACCCAATTACGATGCATGCAGCCTGAAATGCCGATTGCAGCGATTTAGTGTGGCCCACCAGCAAAGTGGCAGACTGCAGTGTTGGCCAGACGTACTCTTTCGCTTTGCCGTCAGTTCAGTTTGTTCCTGCCAACCAGATAATGAAAAGACAGTGGCATTGGAGGTCCCCTGGTGGTGGCCCCTGATGGTGGTCGGCCACCACAGTATGCGATCAGCATTACACCAGAACAGTGGCCATAGTATGGAGACAAATACAGCACACCTGATGACCAACTGCAAGCTGGAAGCACCTCAAAATCACACTGTAGAAAGACACCCCATTCCAGACTGTAGGTCTTTGCCACTGTGCTGCAGCACAGCCATTCTGGCTGCATAGCTTGTTGAGAGAAGGCAGGCCTTTCTTTCCAATCCCATCCCTATTACTGCTTACCACACACCTTGCCTGCACCTTTCATTAAATTACCCTTTTGTGCAGATTTTTCACCTTTTTTTGCACTGTAACTCTATCCTGGGGACATGTCGCGGCCGAAAAACCTATGTTTTTCGAGGCAGAGATGACAGTCATGGTGAATGAACTCATAAGAGTAGAGCCACAATTGTATGGAACCTGAGTCAAAAATACAACTTTCAGTCGGAAATGTGGTCCAGAATAGACTAGTAGACAGGGTGAATGCAGTAGGCACCACCTTGGCCACACAGGAGGAAATTAGGATGTGGTGGAGTGACCTGAGGAGAAAGGAGCATTCCCTGGTGCCAAGGAACAACTGGAGGCCAATAGAAATGGTGGTGGACCTCCCAGCACCTTATCAGATGGTTCCCATGGGTGGAGAATGTCTGGCCATCCTGCATCATGAAGGTTTGGCAGGAATACCTGGGGAAGTCCACTCTGGCATATTACAGCTCACTAACTGTCACCCAATCTCAATGTCCTGTCTGCTCCCAATTCAGCTTCTGAAAATGTGTTAACCACCTAGTTTTACAACATGCAAATCACAAAGTAGCAGAGAGAGCTTGTCTTATCATTGCCAATGTGTGTTGTTGTAGATGGGATCACATATATCAATTACCATTAAAAGTAATTTTTTGGAACGGAGTCAGTAAGTGTAGTCCCACAACAAAAATAACAATTAGGAGTTATTATATTTGTCAATTGCTAACTAGAAGGGCTATACCAAATGCTGTTTGTGAACAGGGATGTTACAATAACCATTTTGTGACTGTTGGCAAGTAGACATTGAAATGACTTCAACTACCATGAGGCCTTGTTTTTGCAACTCAAAACATTCAAAAACTCTTCTGTGCCATCTTGCTGCCAATGCCAAACTGATAATCACAAGAGTATACCAGCGCTTAATAATCTGAGAGCCCCTCCTCAGTTCCTATTTTCCTCAGTTCCCATTTGACATGTGCTTACGACTACTCTCCTGCCGGCACTAAATTACGTCCAGGAAGCCCTCCCAGGGTAGATTATTAAAATTGTAGATAAATTCCAAGTCAAAGCCTACAAGAAAGTGTTTAAGTTACCTCAATGTATACGAGGCTCCTTGATAACGTTAGAACTTGGGCTGGAAGTGCAGAAGTGGGCCCAAATATGGGCGCTTTTAAAAAATATTCTTAAAGAGTTGCCAAGGTGCTCCCAATACACTAAAATCAGCTGTCAATCCTATTTTTAATTTAAAAATGAATCCTTGGTCACATTTCTTAACCAAAGCGCTTGAGTCCCTTAAAATTGATCAGACAGCAATTCATAATTTGGTGCTTTCACATACTGCTCTTAAAACAGTTTTGAAAAAATAGATAAGGTCGCTCTCCACGGCAACCGACCTGGCAAAATTGAACAGTACACCGGTGGTAGCGGCTGTGACATTGTCTTATGATAAATGCCTGTATCAATAGTCTGTACAGCTGTATCTAAAGTGTGCAATTGGGAAAGCCTGCTTGTCACAAATCATGGCCGCAAGATTGATGGCCCTTAAGATTAAAGAGGTGAACCCAAAATGGCACTCCCTTTCCATGATCATTAACTGCAGGCTTTGTGGTTATGAAATGGAATAATTTAATCATCCGTTATGCTGCTGCCTGGTAGGTAGGAATGCACACCACACTTTACTAAAGCCCCTTTTTCTACACTATGGGGCAAGAACTTGCAACAAGGCCAGGAAATTGGTCTTTGCTTCGAAAGAACCATCTGACCTGGCCACATTTGGAAAGCTTACCCATCAATTACAAAAGTTGCTGAATGAAAGCATTACGACTGTTTAGATTTCCCACTTTCTAAAAATTGATGTGTGACTGGCCAGGTTTCCCTTTTATTATTTGTCCATAGGCTGGTCTTTCTAGAACAGTTACCTGATAGTAGAGCAGTGGCTACAATAGAGGTGATGCACAGGTCACCTTAATACATTTGATTTGCATATCTGATCTGCACCGTTTGTATTTACTCTTTCTTTTACTAGATCATAATAAAAAGTTGGTGCTTTGTATTGTTATTCTCTGCTAGTGATTTTACCTGTTTTGTTTTATAATCATAATTTTTGTTATCAATTTGATTTTTTGGTTTATTTTTAGTCTATCAGAATTTTATGAACAATTGTGAATTTTCTTTTATTGGGTATGGTTTCCCTTTATAAAGATTTTGATTAATCACACAATAAACCTTTGTCATTGACAGTGACATTCAAAAAATTAGATTATGAACATTATCACTTGTCTGACATATTGCAGCTGATGTCCTCTTCACATGGAGTGGCTAACCAACAGACAATGCTCCATTCAGAGACATTTCTACCTACTCTGCTTCATGTTATTCTGCCCCCCCGTTTGAAAAAATTGATGGAAGGACTGACATCATAGCAAGTTTGTGGGCCAGAGTTTAGCTAGACATGAAATCAACTCAGTTCTCTACAAATTACAGGTGAGCCATTGTTACATTACCAGCCACATGACGCGTAATGTGAAATATGCAAACAAGTTGTGCTCTTGCCTGTACAGAACACAGCTAGGCCTAGTTGTTCTGCTCTCCCCAGTTGAAACAACTGATGGAAGGACTGACAACACAGCAAACATGTAGGCCAAAGATTAGCTAGGCATGAAGTCAACTTGGCCACATGTGAAATATGCAACCAAGTTGTACTCTTGCCTCTATGGTACACAGCTAGGCCTTTGAAATGGTCAGATAGAAATGTTAACTCTCGTCTGTGTTGGCTACAATGTTCGGGGATGATGTGCAGATATCAAAACAAAAGGGAAACACCTCAGGACATCCAAAGAGCTGCATGAATTACATAAGAGTCATATGTTGACAAATGTCTTCACAACAAAGTTTGAGACCAATTTAATATATTACAATATTAATCGCTACCTTTATTCTTCTCCGAGGTTTGTACTCACTTTGTCACAAAAGGCCAGAAGGTAGCCAACACACTTCCAACCATAACATTGTTCTTTATCTTACAACAGGTCTATTGGGCAGAACATCTGCCCCCCCCTCCATGAAGATAGAGCAAAACACCCACACCACCCCTGGACCAATCCTGCAGGGATGACAGCACTCCTGGTCATATGGATGCAGAGGACAGTTCTGGCCCATCTGGTCAGCATGGGTAAGCCTCAACTGTGAGTGTCACTGGGCCCGCAACAACTCCCACACCAGCGACAACTCAGCTACTATCATCCACCACAAACTGTGTACCTAGCACAGTGACCATCATTGTGTGCTTCCCTCATGCTGGATTCTGGTATGACAATCTCTACCCCTGTCACAGAGGAACCAGGAACCAGTGGGAGTGGGCACCCTGGGCCAATGGCATAGGCTTGTGGTGGGAGGAGTCGTGGGAGGGTAACTGTTGCCACTGGGGACACTAACAGCCAGGACACCATTTGCCATGTCTTGGGAGCCTGTCAGGAGTCCAAATGCATGATGGGCCAGGTTTTCACAGAAATCATAGAGAAGAAGCAGCTGCAGAGGCACATGCACCAACAGATGGACGCCCACAACTCCAACATGGGCTCCCTAATAGGGGTGCTGATGGACATCCATACCTACCTTTTCAGGACTTCCCAGCTCCATCAACCTCTACCTGTAGTCAGACTCCATCAGGATTGTCTACATTTGCAGGAGTGTAGGAAGTTGGCTCTGTATGTGCTATTTCAAAGTAAGGAATAGCATGTACAGAGTCCAAGGGTTCCCCTTAGAGGTAAAATAGTGGTAAAAAGAGATAATACTAATGCTCTATTTTGTGGTAGTGTGGTCGAGCAGTAGGCTTATCCAAGGAGTAGTGTTAAGCATTTGTTGTACATACACATAGACAATAAATGAGGTACACACACTCAGAGACAAATCCAGCCAATAGGTTTTGTTATAGAAAAATATCTTTTCTTAGTTTATTTTAAGAACCACAGGTTCAAATTTAACATGTAATATCTTGTTTGAAAGGTATTGCAGGTAAGTACATTAGGAACTTTGAATCATTTCAATTGCATGTATACTTTTCAAGTTATTCACAAATAGCTATTTCAAAAGTGGACACAGTGCAATTTTCACAGTTCCTGGGGGAGGTAAGTTTTTGTTAGTTTTACCAGGTAAGTAAGACACTTACAGGGTTCAGTTCTTGGTCCAAGGTAGCCCACCGTTGGGGGTTCAGAGCAACCCCAAAGTCACCACACCAGCAGCTCAGGGCCGGTCAGGTGCAGAGTTCAAAGTGGTGCCCAAAACACATAGGCTAGAATGGAGAGAAGGGGGTGCCCCAGTTCCGGTCTGCTTGCAGGTAAGTACCCGCGTCTTCGGAGGGCAGACCAGGGGGGTTTTGTAGGGCACCGGGGGGGACACAAGCCCACACAGAAATTTCACCCTCAGCGGCGCGGGGGCGGCCGGGTGCAGTGTTAGAACAAGCGTCGGGTTCGCAATGTTAGTCAATGAGAGATCAAGGGATCTCTTCAGCGCTGCAGGCAGGCAAGGGGGGGCTTCCTCGGGGAAACCTCCACTTGGGCAAGGGAGAGGGACTCCTGGGGGTCACTTCTGCAGTGAAAGTCCGGTCCTTCCGGTCCTGGGGGCTGCGGGTGCAGGGTCTTTTCCAGGCGTCGGGACTTAGGTTTCAGAGAGTCGCGGTCAGGGGAAGCCTCGGGATTCCCTCTGCAGGCGGCGCTGTGGGGGCTCAGGGGGGACAGGTTTTGGTACTCACAGTCGTAGAGTAGTCCGGGGGTCCTCCCTGAGGTGTTGGTTCTCCACCAGCCGAGTCGGGGTCGCCGGGTGCAGTGTTGCAAGTCTCACGCTTCTTGCGGGGAGTTGCAGGGTTCTTTAAAGCTGCTTCTTGAAACAAAGTTGCAGTCTTTTTGGAGCAGGTCCGCTGTCCTCTGGAGTTTCTTGTCGTCGTCGAAGCAGGGCAGTCCTCAGAGGATTCAGAGGTCGCTGGTCCCTTTGGAAGGCGTCGCTGGAGCAGAGTTCCTTGGAAGGCAGGAGACAGGCCGGTGAGTTTCTGGAGCCAAGGCAGTTGTTGTCTTCTGGTCTTCCTCTGCAGGGGTTTTCAGCTGGGCAGTCCTTCTTCTTGTTGTTGCAGGAATCTAATTTTCTAGGGTTCAGGGTAGCCCTTAAATACTAAATTTAAGGGCGTGTTTAGGTCTGGGGGGTTAGTAGCCAATGGCTACTAGCCCTGAGGGTGGGTACACCCTCTTTGTGCCTCCTCCCAAGGGGAGGGGGTCACAATCCTAACCCTATTGGGGGAATCCTCCATCTGCAAGATGGAGGATTTCTAAAAGTTAGAGTCACTTCAGCTCAGGACACCTTAGGGGCTGTCCTGACTGGCCAGTGACTCCTCCTTGTTGCTTTCTTTGTTCCCTCCAGCCTTGCCGCCAAAAGTGGGGGCCGTGGCCGGAGGGGGCGGGCAACTCCACTAAGCTGGAGTGCCCTGCTGGGCTGTGACAAAGGGGTGAGCCTTTGAGGCTCACCGCCAGGTGTCACAGCTCCTGCCTGGGGGAGGTGTTAGCATCTCCACCCAGTGCAGGCTTTGTTACTGGCCTCAGAGTGACAAAGGCACTCTCCCCATGGGGCCAGCAACATGTCTCTAGTGTGGCAGGCTGCTGGAACTAGTCAGCCTACACAGACAGTCGGTTAAGTTTCAGGGGGCACCTCTAAGGTGCCCTCTGGGGTGTATTTTGCCATAAAATGTACACTGGCATCAGTGTGCATTTATTGTGCTGAGAAGTTTGATACCAAACTTCCCAGTTTTCAGTGTAGCCATTATGGTGCTGTGGAGTTCGTGTTTGACAAACTCCCAGACCATATACTCTTATGGCTACCCTGCACTTACAATGTCTAAGGTTTTGTTTAGACACTGTAGGGGTACCATGCTCATGCACTGGTACCCTCACCTATGGTATAGTGCACCCTGCCTTAGGGCTGTAAGGCCTGCTAGAGGGGTGTCTTACCTATACTGCATAGGCAGTGAGAGGCTGGCATGGCACCCTGAGGGGAGTGCCATGTCGACTTACTCGTTTTGTCCTCACTAGCACACACAAGCTGGCAAGCAGTGTGTCTGTGCTGAGTGAGAGGTCTCCAGGGTGGCATAAGACATGCTGCAGCCCTTAGAGACCTTCCTTGGCATCAGGGCCCTTGGTACTAGAAGTACCAGTTTCAAGGGACTTATCTGGATGCCAGGGTCTGCCAATTGTGGATACAAAAGTACAGGTTAGGGAAAGAACACTGGTGCTGGGGCCTGGTTAGCAGGCCTCAGCACACTTTCAATTGTAAACATAGCATCAGCAAAGGCAAAAAGTCAGGGGGCAACCATGCCAAGGAGGCATTTCCTTACACAACCCCCCCCCCAAACGAAAGAGGATGAGACTAACCTTTCCCAAGAGAGTCTTCATTTTCTAAGTGGAAGAACCTGGAAAGGCCATCTGCATTGGCATGGGCAGTCCCAGGTCTGTGTTCCACTATAAAGTCCATTCCCTGTAGGGAGATGGACCACCTCAACAGTTTAGGATTTTCACCTTTGATTTGCATCAGCCATTTGAGAGGTCTGTGGTCAGTTTGAACTAGGAAGTGAGTCCCAAAGAGGTATGGTCTCAGCTTCTTCAGGGACCAAACCACAGCAAAGGCCTCCCTCTCAATGGCACTCCAACGCTGCTCCCTGGGGAGTAACCTCCTGCTAATGAAAGCAACAGGCTGGTCAAGGCCATCATCATTTGTTTGGGACAAAACTGCCCCTATCCCATGTTCAGAGGCATCTGTCTGCACAATGAACTGCTTAGAATAATCTGGAGCTTTTAGAACTGGTGCTGAGCACATTGCTTGTTTCAGGGTGTCAAAGGCCTGTTGGCATTCCACAGTCCAGTTCACTTTCTTGGGCATTTTCTTGGAGGTGAGTTCAGTGAGGGCTGTCACAATGGATCCATATCCCTTCACAAACCTCCTGTAATACCCAGTCAAGCCAAGGAATGCCCTGACTTGAGTCTGGGTTTTTGGAGCTACCCAGTCCAGAATAGTCTGGATCTTGGGTTGGAGTGGCTGAACTTGGCCTCCACCTACAAGGTGTCCCAAGTAAACCACAGTTCCCTGCCCTATCTGGCATTTGGATGCCTTGATAGAGAGGCCTGCAGATTGCAGAGCCTTCAAAACCTTCTTCAGGTGGACCAGGTGATCCTGCCAGGTGGAGCTAAAGACAGCAATATCATCAAGATAAGCTGTGCTAAAGGACTCCAAGCCAGCAAGGACTTGATTCACCAACCTTTGGAAGGTGGCAGGGGCATTCTTTAAACCAAAGGGCATAACAGTAAACTGATAATGCCCATCAGGTGTGGAGAATGCTGTTTTCTCTTTTGCTCCAGGTGCCATTTTTATTTGCCAGTACCCTGCTGTCAAGTCAAAGGTACTTAAGAATTTGGCAGCACCTAATTTATCTATGAGCTCATCAGCTCTAGGAATTGGATGAGCATCTGTCTTGGTGACAGAGTTGAGCCCTCTGTAGTCCACACAAAACCTCATCTCTTTCTTTCCATCTTTGGTGTGAGGTTTGGGGACTAAGACCACTGGGCTAGCCCAGGGGCTGTCAGAGCGCTCAATTACTCCCAATTCCAGCATCTTGTGGACTTCCACCTTGATGCTTTCCTTAACATGGTCAGACTGTCTAAAAATGTTGTTTTTGACAGGCATGCTGTCTCCTGTGTCCACATCATGGGTACACAGGGGTGTCTGACCAGGGGTTAAGGAGAAGAGTTCAGGAAACTGTTGTAGGACTCTCCTACAATCAGCTTGCTGTTGGCCAGAGAGGGTGTCTGAGTAGATCACTCCATCTACTGAGCCATCTTTTGGGTCTGATGATAGAAGATCAGGGAGAGGTTCACTCTCTGCCTCCTGATCCTCATCTGTTACCATCAACAGATTTACATCAGCCCTGTCATGGAAGAGCTTAAGGCGGTTCACATGGATCACCCTCTTGGGGCTCCTGCTTGTGCCCAGGTCCACCAGGTAGGTGACCTGACTCTTCCTTTCTTGTACTGGGTAAGGGCCACTCCATTTGTCCTGAAGTGCCCTGGGAGCCACAGGCTCCAGAACCCAGACTTTCTGCCCTGGTTGGAACTCAACCATTGCAGCCTTTTGGTCATACCAAAACTTCTGGAGCTGTTGGCTGGCCTCAAGGTTTTTGGTTGCCTTTTCCATGTACTCTGCCATTCTAGAGCGAAGGCCAAGTACATAGTCCACTATGTCTTGTTTAGGCTCATGAAGAGGTCTCTCCCAGCCTTCTTTAACAAGAGCAAGTGGTCCCCTTACAGGGTGACCAAACAGAAGTTCAAAGGGTGAGAATCCTACTCCCTTCTGTGGCACCTCTCTGTAAGCGAAAAGCAGACATGGCAAGAGGACATCCCATCTCCTTTTGAGCTTTTCTGGGAGCCCCATGATCATGCCTTTTAATGTCTTGTTGAATCTCTCAACTAAGCCATTAGTTTGTGGATGGTATGGTGTAGTGAATTTGTAAGTCACTCCACACTCATTCCACATGTGTTTTAGGTATGCTGACATGAAGTTGGTACCTCTGTCAGACACCACCTCCTTAGGGAAACCCACTCTGGTAAAGATACCAATGAGGGCCTTGGCTACTGCAGGGGCAGTAGTCGACCTAAGGGGAATAGCTTCAGGATACCTAGTAGCATGATCCACTACTACTAGGATGTACATATTTCCTGAGGCTGTGGGAGGTTCCAGTGGACCAACTATGTCCACACCCACTCTTTCAAAGGGGACCCCCACCACTGGAAGTGGAATGAGGGGGGCCTTTGGGTGCCCACCTGTCTTACCACTGGATTGACAGGTGGGGCAGGAGAGGCAAAACTCCTTAACCTTCTGGGACATATTGGGCCAGTAGAAGTGGTTGACTAACCTCTCCCACGTCTTGGTTTGTCCCAAATGCCCAGCAAGGGGAATATCATGGGCTAAGGTCAGAATAAACTCTCTGAACGACTGAGGCACTACCACTCTCCTAGTGGCACCAGGTTTGGGGTCTCTGGCCTCAGTGTACAGGACTCCATCTTCCCAATTGACCCTATGTGTTCCATTTTTCTTGCCCTTGGACTCTTCAGCAGCTTGCTGCCTAAGGCCTTCAAGAGAGGGACAGGTTTCTTGTCCCTTACACAGCTCTTCCCTTGAGGGTCCCCCTGGGCCTAAGAGCTCAACCTGATAAGGTTCAAGTTCCAAAGGCTCAGTTCCCTCAGAGGGCAGAACTTCTTCCTGAGAAGAGAGGTTCTCTTTTTCTGACTGTGTTGCAGTTGGTTTCCCAACTGACTTTCCTTTTCTCTTGGTAGGCTGGGCCATTTTTCCAGACTCCAGCTCTACTTTTTCACCCTGTGCCTTGCACTGTGCTCTTGTTTTTACACACACCAGTTCAGGGATACCCAGCATGGCTGCATGGGTTTTTAGTTCTACCTCAGCCCATGCTGAGGACTCCAGGTCATTTCCAAGCAGACAGTCTACTGGGATGTTTGAGGAGACCACCACCTGTTTCAGGCCATTGACCCCTCCCCATTCTAAAGTTACCATTGCCATGGGATGTGCTTTAGTTTGATTGTCAGCATTGGTGACTGTATAAGTTTTTCCAGTCAGGTATTGGCCAGGGGAAACCAGTTTCTCTGTCACCATGGTGACACTGGCACCTGTATCCCTCAGGCCCTCTACACTTGTCCCATTAATAAAGAGCTGCTGCCTGTATTTTTGCATGTTAGGCGGCCAGGCAGCTAGTGTGGCTAAATCCACCCCACCCTCAGAGACTAGAGTAGCTTCAGTGTGGACCCTGATTTGCTCTGGGCACACTGTTGATCCCACTTGGAGACTAGCCATTCCAGTGTTACCTGGATTGGAGTTTGGAGTGGAACTTTTCTTGGGACAGGCCTTGTCTCCAGTTTGGTGTCCAGACTGACTACAGTTTCGACACCAGGCCTTTTTGGGATCAAAGTTTTTACCCTTGTACCCAGGATTGTTTTGTGAAGAGGCTCTGGGCCCACCCTCCTGTGCAGGTTTTTGGGGGCCTTTAGAAGACTCTTGACTATTTTTATTTTTGGCTGTCTGACCACCTTTCCCCTGGGGAGGTTTTGTGACCCCTTTCTTTTGGTCACTCCCTGTGGAAGTTTTGGACACCCTAGTCTTGACCCAATGGTCCGCCTTCTTTCCCAATTCTTGGGGAGAAATTGGTCCTAGGTCTACCAGATGCTGATGCAGTTTATCATTGAAACAATTACTTAACAGGTGTTCTTTCACAAATAAATTGTACAGCCCATCATAATTACTTACACCACTGCCTTGAATCCAACCATCTAGTGTTTTTACTGAGTAGTCTACAAAGTCAACCCAGGTCTGGCTCGAGGATTTTTGAGCCCCCCTGAATCTAATCCTATACTCCTCAGTGGAGAATCCAAAGCCCTCAATCAGGGTACCCTTCATGAGGTCATAAGATTCTGCATCTTGTCCAGAGAGTGTGAGGAGTCTATCCCTACACTTTCCCGTGAACATTTCCTAAAGGAGAGCACCCCAGTGAGAGAGATCTGTTCACTTTTCTGGTTACACAAGCCCTCTCAAAAGCTGTGAACCATTTGGTGATGTCATCACCATCTTCATATTTAGTTACAATCCCTTTAGGGATTTTCAACATGTCAGGAGAATCTCTGACCCTATTTATGTTGCTGCCACCATTGATGGGTCCTAGGCCCATCTCTTGTCTTTCCCTCTCTATGGCTAGGATCTGTCTTTCCAAAGCCAATCTTTTGGCCATCCTGGCTAACTGGATGTCCTCTTCACTGGAGTTATCCTCAGTGATTTCAGAGTTGGTGGTCCCTCCTGTGAGGGAACCAGCATCTCTGACTATTATTTGTGGAGTCAGGGCTTGAGTAGCCCTGCTCTCCCTAAGTAGGACTGGAGGGGGGGAATTTCCCTCCAAGTCACTATCTTCATCCTCTGAGTTGCCACCCTCAGAGGGGTTGGCCTTTTCAAACTCTGCCAAAAGCTCCTGGAGCTGTACTTTGGTAGGTTTGGGGCCCATTGCTATTTTCTTTAGTTTACAGAGTGACCTTAGCTCTCTCATCTGTAGATGGAGGTAAGGTGTGGTGTCGAGTTCCACCACAGCCACATATGTGCTAGACATTTTGTTTCTAAAAGTTGGAATACTTTTTAAGAATCTAAAACTGGTTCTAGAATCTAATTCAAACTTTTAACAAACTTTTAAACTCTAAAAGAAATGCTAAACAGGATCTGACACAAGGCCCTAGCAGGTCTTTTAAGAATTTAGAAAACTTTTCAAATTGCAAAAATCAATTTCTAGTGACAATTTTGGAATTTGTCGTGTGATCAGGTATTGGCTGAGTAGTCCAGCAAATGCAAAGTCTTGTACCCCACCGCTGATCCACCAATGTAGGAAGTTTGGAGGAGTCGTGGGAGGGTAACTGTTGCCACTGGGGACACTAACAGCCAGGACACCATTTGCCATGTCTTGGGAGCCTGTCAGGAGTCCAAATGCATGATGGGCCAGGTTTTCACAGAAATCATAGAGAAGAAGCAGCTGCAGAGGCACATGCACCAACAGATGGACGCCCACAACTCCAACATGGGCTCCCTAATAGGGGTGCTGATGGACATCCATACCTACCTTTTCAGGACTTCCCAGCTCCATCAACCTCTACCTGTAGTCAGACTCCATCAGGATTGTCTACATCTGCAGGAGTGTAGTGGCTCTGTATGTGCTATTTCAAAGTAAGGAATAGCATGTACAGAGTCCAAGGGTTCCCCTTAGAGGTAAAATAGTGGTAAAAAGAGATAATACTAATGCTGTATTTTGTGGTAGTGTGGTCGAGCAGTAGGCTTATCCAAGGAGTAGTGTTAAGCATTTGTTGTACATACACATAGACAATAAATGAGGTACACACACTCAGAGACAAATCCAGCCAATAGGTTTTGTTATAGAAAAATATCTTTTCTTAGTTTATTTTAAGAACCACAGGTTCAAATTTAACATATAATATCTTGTTTGAAAGGTATTGCAGGTAAGTACATTAGGAACTTTGAATCATTTCAATTGCATGTATACTTTTCAAGTTATTCACAAATAGCTATTTCAAAAGTGGACACCGTGCAATTTTCACAGTTCCTGGGGGAGGTAAGTTTTTGTTAGTTTTACAGGTAAGTAAGACACTTACAGGGTTCAGTTCTTGGCCCAAGGTAGCCCACCGTTGGGGGTTCAGAGCAACCCCAAAGTCACCACACCAGCAGCTCAGGGCCGGTCAGGTGCAGAGTTCAAAGTGGTGCCCAAAACACATAGGCTAGAATGGAGAGAAGGGGGTGCCCCAGTTCCGGTCTGCTTGCAGGTAAGTACCCGCGTCTTCGGAGGGCAGACCAGGGGGGTTTTGTAGGGCACCGGGGGGGACACAAGCCCACACAGAAATGTCACCCTCAGCGGCGCGGGGGCGGCCGGGTGCAGTGTTAGAACAAGCGTCGGGTTCGCAATGTTAGTCAATGAGAGATCAAGGGATCTCTTCAGCGCTGCAGGCAGGCAAGGGGGGGCTTCCTCGGGGAAACCTCCACTTGGGCAAGGGAGAGGGACTCCTGGGGGTCACTTCTGCAGTGAAAGTCCGGTCCTTCCGGTCCTGGGGGCTGCGGGTGCAGGGTCTTTTCCAGGCGTCGGGACTTAGGTTTCAGAGAGTCGCGGTCAGGGGAAGCCTCGGGATTCCCTCTGCAGGCGGCGCTGTGGGGGCTCAGGGGGGACAGGTTTTGGTACTCACAGTCGTAGAGTAGTCCGGGGGTCCTCCCTGAGGTGTTGGTTCTCCACCAGCCGAGTCGGGGTCGCCGGGTGCAGTGTTGCAAGTCTCACGCTTCTTGCGGGGAGTTGCAGGGTTCTTTAAAGCTGCTTCTTGAAACAAAGTTGCAGTCTTTTTGGAGCAGGTCCGCTGTCCTCGGGATTTTCTTGTCGTCGTCGAAGCAGGGCAGTCCTCAGAGGATTCAGAGGTCGCTGGTCCCTTTGGAAGGCGTCGCTGGAGCAGAGTTCCTTGGAAGGCAGGAGACAGGCCGGTGAGTTTCTGGAGCCAAGGCAGTTGTTGTCTTCTGGCCTTCCTCTGCAGGGGTTTTCAGCTGGGCAGTCCTTCTTCTTGTTGTTGCAGGAATCTAATTTTCTAGGGTTCAGGGTAGCCCTTAAATACTAAATTTAAGGGCGTGTTTAGGTCTGGGGGGTTAGTAGCCAATGGCTACTAGCCCTGAGGGTGGGTACACCCTCTTTGTGCCTCCTCCCAAGGGGAGGGGGTCACAATCCTAACCCTATTGGGGGAATCCTCCATCTGCAAGATGGAGGATTTCTAAAAGTTAGAGTCACTTCAGCTCAGGACACCTTAGGGGCTGTCCTGACTGGCCAGTGACTCCTCCTTGTTGCTTTCTTTGTTTCCCTCCAGCCTTGCCGCCAAAAGTGGGGGCCGTGGCCGGAGGGGGCGGGCAACTCCACTAAGCTGTGACAAAGGGGTGAGCATTTGAGGCTCACCGCCAGGTGTCACAGCTCCTGCCTGGGGGAGGTGTTAGCATCTCCACCCAGTGCAGGCTTTGTTACTGGCCTCAGAGTGACAAAGGCACTCTCCCCATGGGGCCAGCAACATGTCTCTAGTGTGGCAGGCTGCTGGAACTAGTCAGCCTACACAGACAGTCGGTTAAGTTTCAGGGGGCACCTCTAAGGTGCCCTCTGGGGTGTATTTTGCCATAAAATGTACACTGGCATCAGTGTGCATTTATTGTGCTGAGAAGTTTGATACCAAACTTCCCAGTTTTCAGTGTAGCCATTATGGTGCTGTGGAGTTCGTGTTTGACAAACTCCCAGACCATATACTCTTATGGCTACCCTGCACTTACAATGTCTAAGGTTTTGTTTAGACACTGTAGGGGTACCATGCTCATGCACTGGTACCCTCACCTATGGTATAGTGCACCCTGCCTTAGGGCTGTAAGGCCTGCTAGAGGGGTGTCTTACCTATACTGCATAGGCAGTGAGAGGCTGGCATGGCACCCTGAGGGGAGTGCCATGTCGACTTACTCGTTTTGTCCTCACTAGCACACACAAGCTGGCAAGCAGTGTGTCTGTGCTGAGTGAGAGGTCTCCAGGGTGGCATAAGACATGCTGCAGCCCTTAGAGACCTTCCTTGGCATCAGGGCCCTTGGTACTAGAAGTACCAGTTACAAGGGACTTATCTGGATGCCAGGGTCTGCCAATTGTGGATACAAAAGTACAGGTTAGGGAAAGAACACTGGTGCTGGGGCCTGGTTAGCAGGCCTCAGCACACTTTCAATTGTAAACATAGCATCAGCAAAGGCAAAAAGTCAGGGGGCAACCATGCCAAGGAGGCATTTCCTTACAAGGAGCCACAGTAAGAGAGACCCTGCCAGAGGAGGGCACACCACCTGACACCCCTGTCCCCTCAGCTGTGGATCCCGCCCAGAAAATTACCAAGAGGTGAGGATGGCAATACCTCAACCACCAAGAAACCTTGTACCTAATTTCCTCCAGTGTGTGTCACACATTCACCCTATGGACTATTGCAGGGCACATATACCTTTCTGACAGCAGCAGTATTTTGGACTTTGGACTCTAAAGATTACGGCAACTACAACTATGGTTTCATCCACCATATTTGAGTTCTTCACTTTTGTTTTTTGTTATACCCAATGTTAGTTATCCTGTTCACTAAAATAAAAAATAGTATTAGGCACATTGTGAGACCTGAGAGCGTTAGGGTGGTCATCCCCTAACTTTTTGGCTGCCTCCTTCCACTTTTCTGACACTGTTTTTCTGGTTTTAGGACTCTGCACACTTTACCACTTCTAATCAGTGCTAAAGTGCATATGCTCTCTCCCTTTAACATGGTAACATTGGTTCATTCCCAATTGGCATATTTGATTTACTTGTAAGTCCCTAGTAAAGTGCACTACATGTGCCCAGGACCAGTGAATTAAATGCTACTAGTGGACCTGCAGCACTGGTTATGCCGCCCACATAAGTAGCCCCTTAACCATGTCTCAGGCCTGCCATTGCAAGGCCTGTGTATGCAGTTTCCCTGTACTTCGACTTGGCATTTAAAAGTACTTGCCAAACCCTTTTTACACATATAGGTCACCTTTAAGGTAGGCCCTTGGTAACTCATAGGGCAGAGTGCTATGTAGGGAACAGACAGGACATGTACATGTGTGTTTTATATGTCCTGGTAGTGGGAAACTCCCACATTTGCTTTCCACTACTGTGAGGCCTGCTTCTTTCATAGGATAGCATTAGGACTACCCTCATATACTGTTTGAGTGGTAGATTCTGACCCAAAAGGGGTAACCAGGTAATATTTAGTATAGTCAGAATGGTAATCGAAAATCCTTCTTATTGGTGGGGTTGGATTTTGCATTGCTATTTTAGAAATGCCACTTTTAGAAAGTGAGCATTTCTCTCCAATTAAAATCCATCTGAGCCTTATAGGCTGTCTCCAATCAACGTCGTCTGGGCTGGGCTGGTTGACAGCTCTCTTGTGCATTCCACCTAGACAACCACAAACACAGGACACTCAGTCACACCTGCACTCATCTGCATACTGAATGGGTCTTCCTGGGCTGGAAGGGTGGAGGGCCTGACACTTACATTTCAAAGGTTAGTGGCCTGCCCTCACACAATGAACTGCCAAACCCCCCACTTGGACCCTGGCAGACAGACCTATACTGAAAGGGGAACTTTCCCACTTCAAAACCACTCTTTGAAGTCTCCCCCACTTCAAAGGCATTTTTGGGTATATAAACTGGGTCCCTGACCCCACCAACTCAGACACTTCTGGACCTGAACCTGCAACCTGCCAAGAGGAACTGCCTGGCTGCCCAAAGGACTCATCTGGACTGCGTTGCTGGAAAGGACTGCTGCCTGCTGTTGCCCTGCTGCCCTCTGACTTTGCTGAGAAGTGCTCTCCAAGGGCTTAGATTGAGCTTGCCTCCTGTTTTCTGAAGTTTCAGTGCCAAAAAGACTTCGGGGGTCATTACAACAGTGGCGGTAAAAGCCGCTTACCGCTGTGCAGAAGACCGCTAACACACCGCCGCGGAATTCCGCCACGGTCATTATGACCCACAGCTCGGAATCCGCCAAAATCCAGACACCCACACAAGTCCGCCACACCAAAGGTCAGTGATAAACTGGCGATAACAAAACCGACACCATCACGCCAACAGGAATACGCCCACACTATCACAACACACGAATCCACGTGGCGGTCTTTCAACCGCGGTATTTCATTGGCGGTACACACCGCCGCGCTCAAAATACACACACATTTACAAAACACATCCACATTGGACAATTCCAAATACACACACCTGATACACATGCACACACCACTCCCACACATCCAATACAATATAAAACACACACCCACATCACCCACAGACGCTTACGACAACAATTGCGACTGAGGGCCAGAGAGAGACACCACCATCTACAAACTAGCATCCACAGGCATTCAACCCCATCACATCCACACACAAAACACCACACACCTCTAAAAATGACCCCACACATCACCACACACACCACCCCTCACATCACCCACACCACCCCATGGCACCGCAAAGACACCCCAGGTTCTCTGAGGAGGACCTCAGGGTCATGTTGGAGGAAATCATCTGGGTAGAACCACAGCTATTCGGTTCACAGGTGCAGCACACCACCATAGCTAGGAAGATGGAGCTATGGCGCAGAATCGTGGACAGGGTCAACGCAGTGGGACAGCACCCAAGAACTAGGGATGACATCAGGAAGAGGTGGAATTACCTACGGGGGAAGGTGCGTTCCATGGTCTCAAGACACCACATCGCGGTACAGAGGACTGCCGGCGGACCCCCACCTCCTCCCCCACAACTAACAACATGGGAGGAGCAGGTCTAGGCTATACTGCATCCTGAAGGCCTCGCAGGAGTAGCTGGAGGAATGGACTCTGGTAAGTCAAGTTTTAACTATTACATCCCCCACCCACCTGCATGCTATCACATACCCTCGACCGCACCCCCATCACTCCAACTCCTCACGTATGTCCCAATATCACAAACCACCCATCCCAACACCAAGCCCTGCATGCAACACCAAAGCATGGACACCCATCACCAATGCATGGCCACTACACATACCCATACACCACCCTAAACCATTATCACACAAGATCCTACACAGGAATGCAAGCACTGGGGTACACGGTCACCCACCCATTGCACACCATTGCACTCACAGATGCAATAATCATGCCTTTCCACCCCTGCAGGACCCCTACCCAACGTCACCGGACAGGAGGGTCCAGATATGTCCACTCCACCCACTGAAGAGGTCCACAGTGATGACAGAAGCTCTGTCCAACTGGATCTAGATGACCAGCCCGGCCCACCTGGGACCTCGGGACAGTCGGTTCCCCTCACACTGGCACAGGCCCCTACAGAGCTTGCCCCCTCTGGAAACACCAGCACAGCACCCACCCAGCGGGCCCATACCTCTGTCCCCAGGACACGTCAATCAGCAGTGTGTCCACCACTACAGGGAACCCAGGCTAACTCACCACCCCAACAACACCAGGGACCTGGGGGCAGTGGTAGTGGGCACATGGTTCAGGGGACAGAGGCCCAAGAACACAGGGGAACTGGGAGGGCTGCTGTGCGACAGGGGGAGGACAGGGAACCCACTCTCCACAAGGCCCTCTCCAACATCATGGGAGCCTACCACAATTCCCAGAAGACGATGGCAATGGTACTGGCCAAGTTTCAGGAGACCCAGTAGCTGCAGGAGGAACAGTATTTGGGGTTCAGGGAGGAACTCAAATCCATCAATTCCACCCTGGCCACCATTGTAGAGGTGCTGAAGGAACTCGTCAACACCAGGAGGGACACTGTGGCACAACAAGGGGCCCCTGACACTAGCATGGATGATGAACTGCCCACCACCTCCGCTGGCGCTAGTGGACAGGAGGCACCGCCACAGGACCACCACACCAGCACCCCACCCCCTGCAGATGGAGAACCACCCCGCAAACGGTCCCTGAGATCCAGGACAAAGACAGAGAACAATGCCAAAACCCCACCAAGAAATGAGACCACACTGATTGTCATCCTTCTGTCCCACTTTGTCACCCTGTCCATACTTAAACTGCCCCAGCTCTACTTCCTATGCCCCTATGGACAATGCACTGGTGAGACTAATAGACTGGACTCTGCCATGGACATTCCTCCACCATCACCCCTGACCATTTTACAACCCCCTCCACTATTGAGCACTTAAATAAACAACCTTAAATCAAAAAACAATCTGGAGTCAGTCTGTGCTTTCGAAAATGTGTATTTGCAATAACAGTGGCAAAATGCTATATCAAATGTAATGTCAACAGACCTATGTCACACAGCACTAGTCCATGCGGAAACAAAGCAGATATTACACAGTGGGACCCACATCTGTGAAATCGTAAGGGAAAGTGACAACTTAGTGACCATACACTGGGTGAAAATGATAGACAGATGAGAGGTATTAGAATTAAATCAGATGTAGCAGGCTGTGTTGTCTTCTTACCTGTGTCTCACTGGAAGTATTGCAGGATCACCGTGTTCCTGTTGTCTGTGTCCTCTTCTTCTGCTTCCTCGCCTTCACTGTCCACAGGCTCCACAGCTACCACAACACCTCCATGTGGACCATCCTCCTGCAGAAAAGGCACCTGTCGTCGCAAAGCCAAGTTGTGAAGCATACAGCAGGCCACGATGATCTGGCACACCTTCTTTGGTAAGTAGAATAGGGAACCACCTGTCATATGGAGGCACCTGAACCTGGCCTTCAGGAGGCCGAAGGTCCTCTCTATAACCCTCCTAGTTCGCCTATGGGCCTCATTGTAGCGTTCCTCTGCCCTTGTCCTGGGATTCTTCACTGGGGTCATTAGCCATGACAGGTTGGGGTAGGCAGAGTCGCTTGCAAATGTTGAGGGACGACTGTTAGACACACACTAACCCTTAGGGACAACCCCAGACACCTATTCATACTGTATTGGGTCCATGTCCTCACCTAATAGCCACACACAGTGCCTCTGGAGTTGCCCCATCACATAAGGGATGCTGCTATTTCTCAAAATGTAAGCGTCATGCACTGAGCCTGGGAATCTGGCGTTCACATGGGAGAAGCACTTTACTAGTCTGCCAAACACACCATCTGCACATTGAATGGTAACTCTTCCAGTTACTGTACACCTGTTCACTCCTGCGTGGGGGGACCAAGGCCACATGTGTCCCATCAATGGCAGCTATGATGTTGGGGATATGTCCCAGGGCATAGAAATCACCTTTCACTTTAGGCAAATCCTCCACCTGAGGGAAAACGATGTAGCTCTGCATGTGTTTCAGCTGGGCAGACAACACTCTGGACAACACGTTGGAAAGCATAGGCTGGGGCATCCCTGATGCAATAGCCACTGTAGTTTTAAATGACCCACTTGCTAGGAAATGGAGTACTGACAGCACCTGCACTTGAGGGGGGATTTCTGTGGGATGGCGGATAGCTGGCATCAGGTCTGGCTCCAACTGGGCACACAGTTCCTGGATTGTGGCACGATCAAGTCTGTAGGTGATGATCACATGTCGCTCCTCCATTTTCGACAGGTCCACCAGCGGTCTGTACACCGGAGGATGCCGCCATCTCCTCACATGCCCCAGCGGACGGTGCCTATGGAGGAGAACAGGGAGCAGAGAGTCAACCAACTCTGAGGTACGTAAACACATAATACTCAGAAATATTAGCAAATCGACATATGCCTGTATGAGTGTTTAGGCAAGGCCTAGATATGTGTGACGCATTTAAAATGAATGCCATGTAGCCTCCTGAAATGGTGGCTGCCTGACCTGTAATGTGGGACAAGGGGATACGAGGTAACTGCGCTGGCGTTGTACACTGTCACGGTAGGCGGTCGAAGACCGCGGCGCAATCCTGCATAGGTTAACATTGGACCTTATAGGTCCCAGGAGCAAATTACGATGTACGCCGGCGGTGATGGTATGCGCCGCCGTGGACGTGACTGCCATTTTCTCTCTGTTCAATCACTTGATACCTGATCTTCGACAGGAGAGGACCTACACTGCAAGTGCTGCTGTGACCTCAGTCTGGAAGAGACAATGGCTAGTGTGTCTGGGGAAAGGTCCCCTGCCTTCAGCACGGAGAAGTCAGAGAAACTCGTGGATGGGGTCCTCCCCCAGTACACGCTACTCTATGGTCCTCCAGACAAACAGGTAAGTACACTGTGAGCATGCTGTATGGGAAATGCCTGTGTGGAGTGGTGTGGATGAAAGATAGGGGGGGTGAGAATGAGACGTGCATGAAACGACGGTGAGTGCATGTGCGTCATGGCAATGGTAGGGATGCGGGCCAATGACTGTGACGGTGCAAACAGTAATAACTTATCTTTTTCCCCTGTACTATTCTTGTGGGTTAGCACCCACCAGAAGAAGGACATTTGGCATGCCATGGCCAAGGAAGTCTGGACCCTGGGGGTCTACCACAGACAGAGCACCCACTGCCGGAAAAGATGGGAGGACATTCGCCACTGGAGCAAGAAGACAGCGAAGGCCCAGATGGGGATGGCCTCCCAACTTGGGAGGGGTGCCCGTCGCACCATGACACCCCTGATGTTCAGGATCCTGGCGGTGGCATATCCGGACTTGGATGGGCGCTTGAGGGCATCACAGCAGACACAAGGGGGTGAGTACACTCTCATTCTGCTGATTCAGCACGCATTGTAGGTGTCTGGGTGGGGGAGGTGGGCTGTGGGTTCCCCTAGGCCAGGGCGAGTTTAGTAGGGAAGGACCCTTCTTAAGGCAGGCCCTGTGGTAGCACATCCACCTGTGTACAGTGCCAACTACACCTATTCAGGCTCCTGTGATATCCATGTGTCCAACAATTGGGCATAGTCCCTGGGATTGAGTAGGGAACTCCAAGTGCGGGCGTAGTGCAGGGGGCTTCTGTGTCTGTAGTGTCCGCCAACGGTAGCGGTATTGCATGCACTCAACATGTCTTTCTTCTGTCTTACCCCCCTTTTTGTGGTCTCCCTGTTCTTGTGTGCATTAGCATCATCAGGCGGAGGAGCAGTGGCACCGGAGCAGGAGAGAGCTGCATCCCAGATGGCCCTGGAGGGAGACACTACGGAGTCAGAATTTACCAGTGGGACGGAGGGCGAGGTGAGCTCCACGGCGGGGGCAGGAGCTGATACCAGCGATCCGGACTCCTCCTCCGATGGGAGCTCCCTTGTGGTGGCGGGCCCCTCTGTGCCCACTGCATCTACAGGTACAGCCGCCACGCCCCCTACCAGCACCGCCGTCCCAGCAGACCCTCAGCGTTTTCCCCGTGCCCGCTCACCCAGGAGGGTGGGCATCACCTTCGCCCCAGGCACCTCAATCACCTCAATCACTGCCCCTGTCACCCCTGCTGCTCTCAGTGAGGAGGCCATTGACCTCCTTAGGTCCCTCACTGTTGGGCAGTCTACCATTTTGAATGCCATCCAGGGTGGAGGCAGTTGCAACAAACCAATGCATACCTGGAGGGCATTCACTCTGGTCAGGCAGTCCATCAGCAAGCTTTTCAGACTCTGGCCTCAGCACTGATGGCAGCCATTGTCCCTGTCTCTAGCCTCCCCCCTCCAACTTCCTCCACCCAGACCCAAACCCCTGTACCTCAGCCTATCCCAAGCACACCATCAGACCAGCATGCACACACCTCAACACACAAGGGCAGCTCAGGCAAACATAAGCACCACACATCCCACAGGCACTCACGCAAGCATCACCACCCCCACTACCATTCACACGTCCCCTGTGCCCTCTCCCAGTGTGTCTGTGAGGCCACCTCCCAAAGTACACAAACGCACCCATCCACCTCATGACAGCCTCCAGCCCATGCACCTTCACCCAAAGTCAGCAAACATACACCTCCTGCAACCACTACCACTTCCTCCACTCCCAAACCCCCTCCATCTACCCGTCCCAGTGTTCCTAAGAACCATTTCCTGTCCACCCTTGACCTCTTTCCCTCACCTCCCCCACCCCGTCAGTCTCCTAGGGCCCGACTCTCCAGGTCCCAACCCAGCACCTCAGCCGCAACATCTTCGGGACCAGTGGTGCCAGTAGTAACCGGCTTCTGGAGTGTGCCAGGTAGCAGGGCAGCCAGTGTGGCAAGGAGCCAGAGCACGGACAGTCCCCCACCTGTAAAGCATAAAAAGTTGGCCAGTGCCTGGCAGGAGAGAGGAAAGAAACCAGCCACCAAAGCCGCTCCCAGGGGTACAGTTGGGGGTGTGGAGACAGCTGCGCAACCATCAAAGGTGGGGAAGGGGCACAGTAAAACCAGCAAGTCTGGGAAGATCTGCACGGCGGACAAGACCGCCAGCAGCACCACTACCCAGGACACCGCCGGCAGCAGCACCACGGCCCAGGACACCGCCGCCACCATCCCCGCTGCCCAGGACACCGCCCCAGCAGCACCGCTGCCCAGGACACCGCCGCCAGCAGCACCGCTGCCCAGGACACCACCGCCAGCAGCACCACTGCCCAGGACACCGCCACCAACATCCCCGCTGCCCAGGACACCTCCGCCACCATCCCTGCTGCCCAGGACACCGCCCCAGCAGCACCGCTACCCAGGACATCGCCGCCAGCAGCACCGCTGCCCAGGACACCGCCGCCAGCAGCACCGCTGCCCAGGACACCGCCGCCAGCAGCACCGCTGCCCAGGACACCGCCGCCACCATCCTCGCTGCCCAGGACACTGCCGCCAGCAGCACCGCTGCCCAGGACACTGCTGCCAGCAGCACTGCTGCCCAGGACACCGCCACCAGCAGCACCACTGTCCAGGACACCGCTGCCACCATCACCGCTGCCTAGGACACCAGCGCCACCATCCCGGCTGCCCAGGACACCGCCGCCAGCAGCACCGCTGCCCAGGATACCGCCACCAGCAGCACCGCAGGCCAATGAGCGCCATAGCTTCCGCCGCTACTGAGGCTGCCACAGGCCCCCTCCAGAACCATTGGAGAGATACATCCACTACCACAGTCCTTGGCAGGATAAAGCACTCTGGGCACAAAGCCCCCTCCAGAACCAGTGGAGACTGTTATTCACTTGAGAGACTGTGGCTTTGCACTCCCCAGGATAAAGCAGTGGGCAAACCACCCACTGGAGAGACTTGTGAGACTGTGGCTTTGCACTCCCCAGGATAAAGCAGTGAACAACCCACCCACTGGAGAGACTTGAGAGACTGTGGCTTTGCACTCCCCAGGATAAAGCAGTGGGCAACCCACCCACTGGAGAGACTTGAGAGACTGTGGCTTTGCACTCCCCAGGATTGAACAGTGGGCATGGAGCCCCCTCGTGGATCTGGCATTGTGCACTCATCTGGCTGAGGTGCCCCCCCCCTTCCTTCCCCCTGAGGTGCCTGTTTTATTTCTAGCGATGCCCCTGCAGTGTTTTCTCCGTCTTGTTTGAGTATTGAGTGTGGGCCTCGCCCATGCCTTTTGGGCCCAGTGGTCCACGGACTATGATAGTGGAATACCTTGGACTTGTATTCTTTGGTGTATATATTTGTTTATAGTGTTAATATCTTAATATATGTATATATTTTTGATTACTGACTTCGTATATATTACAATCATTCGACTAATTTCCTTTTGTCCTTGCATTCTTCCAGGGGAGGTTGGGGGGTGTAACTGTGATGTATCATGATGTATTAGTGTGTGTGTTGTTGTGGGTGAGGGTGGGGGTGGGAGTGTTGCGTATGTGTGTCACTGTTTTTTCCCTCTCCCCTCCCCTGTGTCGTAGGTGCAGTACTCACCATGGTCTTCTCCGCTGGTGTTCGTGCTCCTGGTAGAGGAGCAGGAAGGTAAGGGCTGGCAGTATCTGAAGTTCCGGTTCCATGGCGTCCTGGTTCCTCATGGGATGTGGGATGTGTAAAGGCAAGCGTTTTCCCTTCCAAGTCCTGTTCCTGCCGTGTTTTTGTTCTCGGTGTATCCGCCCCGGAAAAGGTGGCGGATTGGTGGCTTGTAATAATGTGGGCGTTACATTGTCTTCCGCCTGTCTGTTGGTGGTTACCGCCGCGGTGTTTGTTTGTACCGCCTTGGCAGTCGAAGTATTAAAGTGGCTGTCTATGTTTCCAGTTTCTGCCACGGTCGTAATTCCTTTTCCCCCCCATTGCAGTGAGGAACAAAAACTGCATGCCGAAAAATGATGCAAAGCCCCTTGAAGTGTGGAAAGAAACAACGCATCAGCTGTGAGAAAATCCGATGCACACCCGATTTTTCTATGCATCACCTCCGCTGTGGTATCCGTGCATGTAATTTTTAATGCAAACCAGGTACTTTGTATAATCAAGAGACAACTGTTGATTTCAAAGATTTAAAACTCTTTTCAGCTTGCAAAAGTGATATTTCAACTTGTGCTTATTGAATCTCTATCATTTTGACCTTAAATTAACCAGATAAATATATATTTTTCTAAATCTGTGTGGTGTATTTATGTGGTGCTTTCACTTTGTTACTGTATGATTTATTGCACAAATACTTTACACATTGCCTTCTAAGTTAAGCATGACTGCTCACTTTCAACCTACCAAAGGTTGGGCACAGGATAATTTGGATTGTGTGTGACTTACCCTGACTAGGATTGTGGTCCATACTTGGTCAAGGGTGTATACCTCTGCCAACTAGAGACCCAATTTCTAACATTGGTGATCAGCGGTGAGGATAGAACTTGTGTTTGTGCAGTCACATACAATAGCTATGTGTACATTACATACCCACAGTTAAAGGTCAATTTGATTTGTTCTCTTTTTTTCTGCAATTTTTCCTGCTTGACACTACACTGATGAAACACATCAACAGCTACAAACACAACACACACAATGAAGAGGTAGAAGAGCATGTTTGGACTCCAACACAACATCTAGTTGTAGCACATGCTGACACACACATTGCTTTACAACCACCGCATAACAAGGAACCATTCCAATGGTTTATACCTTTCCTCCAAAATATCACTGTGCAAGCTGTCCTGCTCCAGGATTCGTACATCCAAAGACGGTCTATGTCATACCACAGAACTACCCTTGTCCACATTGTACATCAAAACAGCACCAAATACCCATAAATGTCACAACTCTGAAATGTCCAAATGATGGTGCCATGGTGAGCGTACCTGAAACAGAATAGAAAAGAAAATTAGCTGACAACCCATAGAGGTATGACATTTAAGACAGACAAATCCTTGAGAATACAGTCCATTCCAATTTGAATGAGCAAAAGAAAGCAATGCTAAACTATTTACCATCTGTCATTCCTTGCTCCACAAACACCTTCAACCTCGATTAACATGAGCTTGCCTTCCATGATATTTCCCCTCAATATACTGCTTCTTCCGTCATCACTACAATAGTACTTGGCAAAGTCCAAGGCATCATATGTTGACAAAATACTCACACTCATGAGAAGAAGTTGCTGATGAAATCTTGATGCATATTAGCTCTTTCCTCCTCACCACTATCATCATCATTTGGCATTCTATGATCCTCACCCAGTGGTACTTCAGGCCCTCCACCCTTTGCGATATAAGGGATGTACTGAGGCAGGGGAAGGTTGTGGAGCATGCATCAGGCCACGGGGATCTGACAGAACTTTCCGGGTAAGTAGAGGAGGGCTCCTCCAGTTTTGTCCAGACAGCTCAATCTGGCCTTCGGGAACCCAAAAGCCTGCTTCACTTGCAGTCTTGTCCTTCCATGGGCCTCATTGAAGAAAACTTCCCCTGGAGTTGTAGGACTCCTCAGAGGGGCCAACAACCATGACCAGTTGGGATAGGTAAAGTATCCTAGATGGAAGACAGTTGGAAGTGCAACAATAAGTTGCACAGTTCCTGTTTATCCCACTTCACATCACCAACGCAAAGTTAGTGAACATCATACTTACCAACATGCCAGGCCCTCTCCGGTTGGAGTTGTGACATCAGCTGGGGTACGGTGCTGTTCCACATGACATAGGAATCATGGGCAGATCCAGGAAAGCTGGCACTGACATTGGAAATGTACAGATCAGACAAGCAGACAAATTGGACATTGATAGAATGGAAGTTCTTCCTGTTGCGGTAAATTTCTTTCCTGTTATGTGGTGGTACTAAGGTAATATGGGTGCCAACAATGACTCCCACAACATGTGGTATCCTTGCAACTCCATAGAATCCAGCATTCACAGTAACTAAATTCTGACGGCTGGGGAACCCGCTGCAGCTGTCCAGGTGTTGCATCATTGCTAAAAGCACATCTCTTAGCACATGACAGAACATTGATTGTGGCATGCCACCACAGAATTCCACTGTGTATTGAAAGGAACCTGTTGCCAGGAAATGCAATACTGCCATCACTTTCACTACTGGCATTACACAGGTGGGATTGGTGTTTTGAGGTGGGAGATCAGGCCCCAATTGATGATGTAGGTCCAGTTTGGATTGCCTATTCAATTGAAACTTGTGGATGATGTCCCTTTCTTCCATTGTGCGGAGGTCTGGGAATGGGTGGTGCACAGGAGGCTGTTGTCTTCTCTCTCCCACAAGGCAGCTATGTGTGAATTGAAAACAGTATATGAAGGCTGGTCAGAATGTCCACAGTAACGTATGTGAATAATAAGGGAAAAATCATGAGACCGTACATATCACTTTCAGATTTTCAGGAAGACATTTTCATCTAAATTGTATTTTGTGCTATATCCATTAACAATCCTCATTGTTGCCCTTACATGACATTTTCCCATTGATGGCCAAAGTGTTGTAGTTGGACTCCTGCTCTAGGCAAGACTGCTGGTTTGACGATGACAGTACTTATGTTTGTAGGTGACTATGCCAGTCCTACAACCGAACGCAACTGTCCTCCCAACCCTTCCGGCTCACAAGCATCACCTAACCTAAATCTCAAGCAGTTAAAGGTGATTTGTGGCAGCCTTTACGCATGGACTCAAAAGCGTGACATCTCACGGACCATCGTGTTTAAATGGAGATTACCACTTTCTCACATTAACAACATGTCTCAATCATACACATGCAATGAAGAAGATGCAGTAAAGTTTTGGTAATATTTTATTTAATCAAAACTGCAATCTACGATAAGTTGCATGGGCTGCAATGAGTAGGTTAATGAACAATGTAAGGAACAGAATTGTAAAGACAAGAGTCATTAACACAAAGACCCCCACCATCTCGCAATATCACTCGATATCATAAAGTGTGCGATATGTCCTAATACCCTATTCTGTAGGCCTAACCTATAACCCTGAAGAGAGCTAGGTATGTAAACCTCAATCTGACAATACCATGTCCATAAGAAGAGCCCCCCAACCCTTGTTACCTTGGAATGAGGTATCTAACTCAGACTCTGCAGGAAGACGAAGACTGGGTCAGTGTCAAGGCGATGTGCCACAGCGATAGCAGTATCTGGTCAGAATCCCTCTGCCTCTCTTGATAAAGTGAGGAGTATATATAGAGATCTGCCTGGACCCCTGAAGTGGGTTAGTTCCAAAACATAGATAACAAGGCGTGCTTGGGACGATAATTAGTATAAACAATGCCCTCAAAAGCATGAAGAGGGAAAGTACATATCGTGGACACCCTCAGTTTGTTTGTATTTGTCGCCTGATTTTGACGCCTTAGTGGGGTGGCACTGATAAAGAGAATCAAATCATGGGCCTTAGTCAAAACAAGGCAGCCATCTTAAAATAAATAATTAAATAAGTGTGCTAAAACAGAGCAGACTAAGTAGGGTAAAAGTCACTAGGTGACGGGGGCACGAGTCTGCAAGCCAACGGCTAAGCTAACTCCTGTATCCCTATTAAAACAAACTAGGATTCACCACACTGTCCCCATTGTCGTAACAAGTATGATGCCGCATCTAGATGCCACTGAGAATGAAAATAAATCCCAACGTTAAAAATGCTCTGGACTAAAAGCTAAACACATGAAAACAAGCTAAATAAATTATATTTAAAAATGGTTAAAAACAATAGCTAAAAAACATATCAAGACATATAGGCCCTCATTTTGACATTGGCTGTAAGTACCGTTTATCGCCATGCTGACTGCTGCCAACATACCGCCGCCGTAGCAGATTACCGCCAACCATATAATGACCCACATATAGCAATCTGTCACTATACAGCCACCCACACACAAGTCCGCCAGCCCAAAGGTCAGTGATAAACTGGAGGTAGCAAAAACCACACCATTACCCCAACAGAACTATGTCCACATAATTATGACCCACGAATCACCACGGCGGACATTCAATTACATGAAACCATTGGCAGTACATACCGCTGCGCTCAAAATACACACAACCGCACCACATTGGACAAATCAAACTACACACACCTGACACACATTCACCCACCACACCCACACCACTATAAAACACACACCCACATTACCCACAGCCCTTTACGATTACAAACAATTGCTACAAGAGAGATAGCAAGACCACAGCCACTCACCACCATCACCTATACACCATCTACGCACCTTACATCACACATCCCAACACATCACCCCACACACCCTCACCCACACCACTCACACTGCACCCATGGCACCATAATGACACCCCAGGTTCTCAGAGGAGGAGCTACGGGTCATGGTGGAGGAAATCATCTGGGTAGAGCCCCAGCTATTCGGATCACAGGTGCAGCAGACATCCATTGCAAGGAAGATGGAGCTATGGTGGAGAATCGTGGACAGGGTCAACGCCGTGGAACAGCACCCCAGAACAAGGGATAACATCAGGAAGAGGTGGAACGAGCTATGGGGGAAGGAGCATGCCACAGAAGCAAGACACCAGATAGCTGTACAGAGGACTGGCGGTGGACCCCCACCTCCTACCCCACAACTAACAATATCGGAGGAGCAAGTCTTGGCATTCATGCATCCTGAGGGCCTGGCAGGAGTAGGAGTAAGACTCTGGTAAGTCAAATCTCTATTACTATCACCCCCCCAACCTGTTTGCCATCACATACCCCCACCCTTACCCACACTCCCATCACTTCACCACGTCCCACACATCCCACCATCACAACCTACCCCTCCCAATACCAAGCCCTGCATGTAACACCAATCACAGATCTGCATGGACATCCATCACTAAAGCATGCACAATAGAGAGAATCACCTAGCACACAAAATAACTACTCACACAAGGCAAAGCTGACGGGCAATACCAACCATAGAGGGCAACACACCCATGCACAAGATGACACACAGAAACAATAACACTGCATTTACATCCCCACAGGTCCCCCACCCAACGTCACTGAAGCGGAGGTGCCAGCAACATCCAGTCCCCTCCCCCCAGAAGAGGCCCACAGTGATGACAGCAGCTCTGGATGCCTGGATCCGGATGACCACCTGGCCCATCAGGGATCTCCGGACAGTCGGGTACCCAGGCACAGTCCCATACCACCACAGAGCCTCCCCCTCAGGAAACGCCAGCACAGTACCCACCCAGCGGGTCCATACCTCTGTCCCCAGGATACGTCAATCAGCAGTGTGTCCACCAGTACAGGGACCCCAGGCCACCCCACAAACACAGGACGATCAGGGACCTGGGGTGAGTGGCGGTGGGCACATGCTTCAGGGGATGGAGGCACAGGACAACGGGGAAGCTGGGAGGACTGCTGTGCGACAGGGGGAGGACTGGCCCAGAGAACCCACTCTCCAGGAGGCACTCACCAACATCCTGGGAGCATACCACCATTCCCAGGAGACGATGGGCCAGATACTGGACAAGTTGCAAGAGACCCAGCGGCTGCAGGTGGGACAGTACCTGGGGATCAGGGAGTACTTGAAGGACATTCAGACCACCCTGGTCACCATTGCAGGGGTGCTGGCAGACATGGCCAACACCATGATGGAGACAGTGGCACACCAGCAGGCCCCTGACACTAGTCAAACCAATAAACAGCCTTCCACCTCCGCTGCCGCTAGTGGACAGGAGGCCCCGCTACAGGAACAGCAGGCTACCAGCACCCCACCTCCTGCAGAAGGAGAACCACCTCGCAAACTGTCCCTGCGATCCAGGCAGAAGCCAGAGTCTATTGCCAAGACCCCACCAGGTAATAAGACTCTCCTGATTGTCACCCTTGTGTCGCACTCTGTCACCCTGTCCACCTTAAACTGCCATTGCTCCACTTCCTATGCCCCCTTGGACAATGCACCTGTGATACAAATAGACTGGACGCTATCCTGGACTTTTCTCCACCATCACCCCAGCCCATTGCACATCCCCCTCTTCTTATTAGCACTTAAATAAACACCATTTAAATAAATACAAGTATGGAGTCTGTCAACTGATTGAACTATGTATTTGTTTAACAAGCTTTAAACACTGCAATACAACTGTACAGTAATGTATACATAGGAATGACCTGTAGTTGGCTGCAGTCAACACACCAGGAGCGATAGAGGGGCTCAAATATCTGCAAAAGGGTATAGTAAGTGGCCATAGAGGTGGGAAAATCAGTCTGCCAGTGACAATGTCAAACACAAAACTGCCAATGTAAAGTGAAATTACAGTGTCTTACCTGTGTGTCATTGGAAGTATTGTCGTATTATAGAACTTTCTGTTGTCCTCATCCTCATCCTCTGCCTCCTCATCTTCACTGTCCACAGGGTCCACTGCTGCCACACGGTCATCTCCAGCCTCATCCTCCTGCAGAAAAGGCACCCGGCACCCGGCAAGGTTGTGCAACATACAGCATGCCACGATGATCTGGCACACCTTCTTGGGTGACTAGTACAGGGATCTAACTGTTAGATGGAGGCAACAAAACCTGGCCTTCAGGAGACCGAATGTCCTTTCTATTATTCTTCTTGTTCGCCCATGTGCCTCATTGTAACGTTCCTCTGCCCTTGTCCTGGGATTCCTCACAAGGGTCAGTAGCCTTGAGAGGTAGCGTTAACCAGAGTCACCTGAAAATATAGAGGATCAACTATTAGACACACACTAACCCTTAGGGCTCACACCATACCCGTACACCAACACCTACTTGGTGGGAACCAGGGCTTACCTATTAGCCACACCCGGTGCCTCTGGAGTTGAGCCATCACATATGGGATGCTGCTATTCCTCAGGATAAAGGCATCATGCACAGATCTAGGATACTTTGTATTGACATGGGAGATCTACTGGTCCTCCAGGCACACTATCTGCACATTCATTGAGTGAAAACTCTTTCGACTTCTGAACACATGTTCATTTCTCCGTGGGGGGACAAATGCAATATGTCTACCATCTATTGCCCCAATAATGTTGGGGATATGTCCCATTGCATAGAAATATGCTTTTACTGTGGCCAAACCCTCCACCTGGGGGAAAACGATGTAACTGTGAATGTGTTTTATCAGGGCAGACAACACTCTGGCACAGCACTATTGAGAACATTGGCTGAGACATTCCTGTTGCCAAGCCCACTGTCACTTAGAAGGAGCCAGTTGCCAGGAAATGGACCACTGATAGCACTTGCATAAGAGGGGGGATCCTGGTGGGCTGATGGATAGCAGTTATCAGGTCAGGTTCCAATTGGGTACACAACTCTGTGATTGTGGCCCTGTCCAGTCTATAGGTGAGGATAATGTGCCTGTCCTCCATTGTTGCCAAGTCCACCAGGGGCCTGTACACAGGGGGATGTCTCCATCTCCTATTCATCTGCAGCTGTTGCTATCTAGGGGGCAGATGGTCAGTATTCCATTTTTCCAAACACTACACTATATTGCATGTTGTGACTGTAATAGTATATTATTGGATAGACCAAAATGGTGTCTATGTGTACTGTGACGCAGTTAAGTGCCATGGCCTGCCCCCACCCCTGAAATGGCATCCACCTGTCCTGTATGGAGGGACAGGTGGAAATGAGGTAATTCCGCTAATGTTGTGCGCCATTGCGGGAGGCGGTCGAGAACCGCCGTGCAACTCCTCATTGGATACCATTGGGCCCTATAGTTAACAGAGGCCAATGGTGATGTACGCCGACGGTACGCACCGCTGCACACATAACTGCCATTTTCTATCTGTTCACTCACTTGCTACCTGACCGTCAACAGGAGAGGACCTACACAGCAAGTGCTGCTGTGACCTGTGTCTGGAACTGACCATGGCTCGAGTCACTGGGGAAAGGGCCCCTGCCTTCACCGCAGGGGAGTTAGAGAGACTGGTGGATGGGGTCCTACCCCAGTACCGAATGCTATATGGCCCTCCAGTCAAACAGGTGAGTACACTGTGAGCACGATGCATGGGGCATGAATGCATGGAGCGCTGTGTGTGGGGGCTTCATGTGGGGGGGTTGGTGGAAGGGCCCTGGGCAGCGTGCTGCATGTATGGTGGGCAATGTATGTGCGTAAAGGGATGTGAGGGCTATGGTGGGCCATGAGTGTAATAGGCAGGACGGTCTGACTGATACCTTTTCCTATGTGTATTTCTCTGCAGGTCAGTGCCCATCAAAAAAAGGTCATTTGGTGTGCCGTTGCCAGGGAAGTGCAGACCCTGGGGGTCTACGGCAGGCAGAGCACCCACTGTCGGAAACGGTGGGAGGACCTGAGACTCTGGGCATGGAAGATGGCGGAGCCCCAGCTGGGGATGGCCTCCCAATGAGGAAGGGGTGCCCGTTGAACCCTGACCCCACTGATGGCCCACATACTGGCGGTGGCCTATCCGGAGCTGGATGGGTGCTTGGGGGCATCACAGCAGCCACAAGGGTGTGAGTACAGTGCCCCAATATATCATTTGCGCATGGTGGGGTGGCATCTGGGTGGGGGATGTGGGCCTGTGGGTGCCTCTAGGCCAGGCCAGGCATTGCAGGGTAGGTCCCGTGTTGGGCAGGGTCTGATGTACACCTTCTCCAACCAAGCTAGTAGGCATCCACCACTGGGCAGGGGTCTGTGGGCCTCAGCTATGCTGCGATTGGCATTAGGTATCTCTGTCGATGGGCTGGTGACTAGCATTGTGACTATTAGTGCATTGCCTAGTGTGTAGGGCTGTTCCCTCTGTGTGTGTGTCGTGTACACCAACAGTGGTGTTGTTGCCACCATTGACCAAGGGTATTCTTTGTCAATGGGGTACCCCGTTTTTGTTTTGACACCCTGTCTTTATGTGCATTAGCATCATCTGGCGGAGGAGCAGAGGCACTGGTGACGGGGAGAGCTGCATCCCACATGGCCCAGGAGGCTGAATCCACTGACGGTTAGGGCACCAGTGGGACGGAGGGTGAGGGGAGCACCACGGCGGAGACTGGAGGGGACAGTTCTGACAGTGATACCTCCTCCGATGGAAGCTCCCTAGTGGTGGCGGACACCTCTATGCCCACCCCAACCACAGGTACAGCTGCCACCCCCGTACCGGCATGCCCATCCCAGCAGCCCCTCAGCGTGTTTCCTGTGCCCGCTCACCCAGGAGGGTGGGTATCTCCTTCACCCTAGGCACCTCAGGACCTGCCCCAATTAGCCCGGCTGCCCTGAGTGAAAAGGCTATTTACCTCCTGAGATCCATCTCTGTTGGGTAGTCAACCATTGTGAATGCCATCCAGGGGCTGGCAGCCCATGTGCAACAAACAAATGCATTCCTGGAGGGCATTCACTCTGGCATGGCGGCCCAACAGAGATCAATCCAGGCTCTCCCCTCCTCCCTGATGGCAGCCATTGTTCCTGTTTCTAGCCTCCCCCCTCCAACTTCCTCTGCCTAATCCCATTCCCCTCAACCCCAACCTATCCCAAGCACACAGGCAGACCAGCATGCACCCAGGACAACACACAGGAGTGGTTTAGGCAAACACAAGTGCCACACATCATCCCACAGGCATTCACACAAACACCATACAGAATCAGACATACAAACATCTACTGCCTCCATTGTGTCTCCCTCCTCCTCCTCCTCCTTCGCCTCCCTCCCAGTAGCGTTTACACTCACACCTGCATGTACTACGTCCTCATCCATTACCACCATCACTCCTATCACTACACGCCCCTCACTGGCAGTCACCACCCCCACATCTATGCACACATCCCCTGTGTCCTCTCCCACTGTGTCTGTGCCCCCTCCTCTGATAGTACACAAACTCAAGCACTCAGACACCCAACAGCCATCCACCTCACAACGACATCTCGCCCATGCACCTGCACCCAAACACAGCAGACAGATACCTCCTACAACCACTTCCTCTTCCTCTGTCAGAGTCACCAGATCCTCAGGGTCTGTGCACATTCCCAACATGTCCACCACTGAACAGCTCCAAGACTCTGATAGATAAATCACAGAGACTGAGAGAGTTCAAGAGGGGAAGAGGGGAAGAGGGGATTAGGAAAGGAACAGCTGGGAAGGAGACCTGTAGTAAGAAAAAGGTTAGAATCCACAATATGAAAATTATATCTCCTGAAATCTATACTAGACTATGATTCTAAGCCTAGTAACTCTGAAAACATGAACAATCTAAGAGTTAAGTTTAAAATGACTAAGTTTCAAGATGGCTGGATACCTGTAGGGGAATCAGGATGAATTAAATGAAAACTTTCTTATTCAAGTACTTTCCTTTACATGAGGATCAGAAAAACATTCTGACTAAATTTTAAACCAGTCATATAAATCCTGTTTTGAGAATGTATACTAGGACCATGCAGTATTGCATCTAGAAACTCTGGCCTTCTGTGTACTCTTAAAATGTTTCAACACAAATTGCGCATATTGCAGATATATATATATATATATATATAGTAAATACCATAAAAGGATTGTGCACCATAAATAACACAATATGGATTCAGGAAACAAATCACATAACTTGTCAACTTGAATATTACATAATAAATATCTTAGAATAGTGGCATACAATAAACAACATGAAATAAACTCGAGGAGAGAATCGTGCGTCTTGCCGATTCGAGTGTCACCATGTAAAATATCAAGAAATGGTAGCACACAATGAATATCAAAGTCAAATCATCATTAATCGAATCACGCGTCTTGCCGATTCGTAAAACACGATGTAAATGTCAAAAAATAACAGCTCACAATAAATAACAAGATCAAAGTACAATGAAACGAATCGTGCTTCTTTTGCCGATTCTTAAGCCACCATGTAAATGTCAAGAAATGGTAGCGCACAATGAACAACAAAGTTAAATCCTCATGAAACGATTTGCGCGTCTTGCCAATTCGTAAAACATCATGTAACTGTCAAGAAATAGTACCGCGCAATGGACAACAATGTTTAAACACCATAAAACAAATTGCGCATCTTGTCGATTCTTAAGCCACCATGCCAATGTCAAGAAATGGTAGCACGCAATGAATAACAAAGTCAAACCTTAATGAAACAAATTGCGCGTCTTGCCCATTTGTAAATTACCATATAAATGTCAAGAAATGGTAGCGCGCAAGTAATCTGTTACTCTTTTAAGAATTAAACCAAGAATATGAAAATTCTCAATAACGGTGTTGGGACAGTCCAACCACCGTCTTACCGCCTGGAACAATGATCACCAATGAAGGATGAAGGGCAGAAGACTGGAAGATCCAAATAGGCCGCCGGGACAGGAGCTCAGGAAGAAGCTGCTGCTTTGCACTGGGACCTCTGAATAGTGAGCACTGGGAGTTGGGCTGGCTCTCTTTTATAGAGTCTTGGCCCAGCCCAGAACCACACCCAGACATGTTGCAGGGAAAGTCTCTGGAAGGCCCTGGAAAGGGGCCACACCCTAACACACTCTGAAAACCTGCAGCAATACATTGCAAAGGAACAGTATTTGTAAGCATATTAAAAATAAGTTTTCAGGATTGAACTCTGAAATGCAAAAGGTTAAACCACAACATATCAGCACAATGCATAAATTACGTTGTTTTGAGAGTGCTGGGTTTTTGCATTTATGTCGCCAATAGAGAGCGTGCTGCTCTGGTGTTGACAGTACACCCCTCTCCCAGACGCGCTCTAGGGCCTGGTTTGCTTGGATTAAGACGATTAAAGCGTCTCACAAGTACTGGAGCATGAACATCAGATGCGGAAACCCATGAGTTACTTTCAGGACCATAACCTTTCCATGAGATTAAGTACCATAGATTACGCCCTCTCAGTTTAGAATCCAACACTTTCTTGACTTCGTATTCTTCATCCCGTTGTACTAGAACAGGAGCTGGATGAAGGTGGACCTTTTGGACTGCCTTTTTCAAGAGGGAAGTGTGGAACACTGGATGAATCCGTGAGGATCTGGGCAATTGTAGTTTATAGGTCACCGGATTGATTTGCTGAAGGACAGTATAAGGACCTATGAATTTGGGGTTAAACTTGTGCTTCTTCTTGAAGTCTATATGTTTTGTGGAAAGCCACACTTTGTCACCTGGTTGACATTGCGGTCCCTCACAATGTTTCTTGTCATAATGCCTTTTATATTTTTGTTTGGCTTTTTCTAAATGCTGTTGAATCAGTTTCTGGGTTTGATGTAAATGCGGAATGGTTTCTGACACAGCTGGAGTAAGAGAACTTTCTTGAGGAATTGTGATGGGCAAGGTGTCAGGATGATAGCCAAATAAACCACAAAAAGGGTGTAACGCCAATAGAAGTGTGGAATGAGTTATTGTAAGCTAACTCAGCTAACCAGAGCATAGATGTCCAAGAATGAAGTCCCTTTTCAGCGTAGGCATGTAGGTATTGTTTAAAAGTCTGATTTAGTCTCTCCGTTGGACCATCTGTTTGAGGATGGTGACTAGTAGATAGCGTAGATGTCACTTGGAGTGTTTTACACCATGTCTTCAAGAAATTGGAGGAAAATTGTGACCCCCAATCGGAGAGGATAACCTTTGGCAGTCCATGATAACGAACCACTCTGTTCAGTAAAATAGTTGCCAATTCACTAGAAGTGGGCAATTTTGTACAGGCGATGAAATGTCCATATTTCTTGAGACTATCTACTACCACCAGAATTACTGAATGCCGTTGAACCACTCACAGTCCGGTAATAAAGTCTAAAGAAATGTGCTCCCTGGACGACTTGGAGTTGGAAGTGGATGTAACAACCCTTTTGGTTTTGAATGACTTGTTTTAATGCGAGCACAAACTTCACAGTTGTTTACCATAACTTTTACATCTTTTGTTAGGGTAGGCCACCAAAAATAGCATTGGATCAGTTCAAGAGTTTTAGGAGTACCTGGCTGACCTGCCGTAGGTATAACATGCAACCAATGAAACACTATCTTGTGAAGTTTGGTCGTGGGTACGAACAAACGAGCGTCATGAATGGGGAAAACCTTGCTTGATTGACCTTTTGGGATCTGCTTGGGCCCATGTTTGCCATTTTTCAACAGTGAAAGAGTTGCGAATTTCTTCAAAGAAATCTTCAGTTTTTATGATACATAGAACCTTGTCAGCAGCAATGATAGCTCGGAAGGCTTGAAATGCAGGCAACGTGGTAGACTTTTGACGGGACAAGGTGTCAGCCTTGCGATTATCTCTACTAGGCCGGAAGGTTACTACAAAATCAAATTCGGCAAAAAAAAGCATCCAGCGTAATTGCCGAGGGGTCAAAAGTCTGGCGGAACTCATGAATTGAAGATTACGATGATCAGTATATACTGTGACAGTGTATTTGGCACCCAACAAATGATGTCTCCATTCTTTAAAGGTGTCATGAATCGCCAGAAGCTCTTTTTCAGCAAATGACATAGGGGGTCATTCTGACCCCGGCAGTAAAAGGCGCTTACCGCCGGTCAGAAGACCGCCATAACACCGCCGCGGTAAGCCGCCACGGTCATTCTGACCCACAACTGGCAAACCTCCAAAAATCCGACCTCCACTGCAGTCCGCCACATCAGCGGCCAGTGGTAAACTGGAGATGACCAAACCTCCACCGCCACGCCAACAGAAATACGCCCATGCCATTACGACCCACGAATCCACGCGGTGGTCATTCAAACGCGGTATTCCATTGGCGGTACACACCGCTGCGGTCAAAATACACACCCAGCACCAAAACACAGCCACATTGGACAATTTTAAATACACACACCTGATACACATACAAACACCACTCCCACACAATCAATACGATATAAAACACACACCCACATCACCCACAAACCCCTACAACCAAAGATCAGAGACGAAGGAGAGAGAGACACATCATACAATATAGAGCTATACACACAGAGGCACACTACACCATCACACACACCACATAGAAGCACAAAGCACCACACACCAACACACTCATCACCACATACACCACCCCACACCTCACCCACACCACCCCATGGCACCCCAAAGGCACCCACGGTTTTCGGACCAAGAACTCCGGGTCATGGTGGAGGAAATTATAAGAGTTGAACCCCAGCTCTTCGGCTCACAGGTGCAGTACACCACTATAGCCAGGAAGGCGGAGCTATGGCAGCGGGTCGTGGACAGGGTCAACGCGGTGGGACAGCATCCCAGAAATCGGGACGACATCCGCAAACGCTGGAACGACCTACGGGGGAAGGTGCGCTCGATGGTCTCAAGGCACAACATCGCGGTGCAGAAGACTGGCGGCGGACCCCCACCCACCCCTCCCGAATTCACATCATGGGAGCAAGAGGTCTTGAACATCCTGCATCCTGAGGGCCTCGCTGGAGTAGCCGGAGGAATGGACTCTGGTAAGTCGAATCTCAACTACTTCATCCCCCCCACCCCACCAGCATGCCAACCCACACCCCCACCCCCAACCCCCCATCACACATCCTCCCTGAGAATGTCTCACCAGCACAACCCACCCAACCCAACACCAAGCCCTGCATGCCAACACAAACTATGGACACCCATCACCTAAGCATGACCACTGCACATACCCATCCCCCCCCCAACAAACCACCCTCACAACAACTCCCCCAAGGGAATGCCAGCACTGGGGGACAAGGGCACCCATAAATCGCACGCAATTGCACACACAGAAACAATAACCATACTCTCTTACCCCATGCAGGACCCGAACGCCAACACACCAGTCAGGAGGGTCCAGAAATGTCCATCCCACCCCCGGAACAGGCCCCCAGTGATGACAGCAGCTCTGTGGACCTTGAACCTGATGACCAGCCCGGACCATCGGGGACCTCTGGACAGTCGGTTCCCCTCAGGCAGCCACAGGCCACACCAGACCCAACCCCCTCTGGCAACACCAGCACAGCTCCCACCCAGCGGGCCCATGCCTCTGTCTCTAGGACAGGTCAATCAGCGGTGTGTCTGCCACTACAGGGCACCCAGGGTAACCCACCACCCCAACAACAACAGGGACCTGGGGGCAGTGGTAGTGGGCACACCGTCCAGGGGAAAGAGGCCGGGGGAAACCGGGCAACTCGGAGGGCTGCTGTGCGACAGGGGGGGGGGGGAGAGGCCCAGGGAACCCACTCTCCAAGAGGCCCTCACCACCATCATGGGAGCCTACCACCACTCCCAAGAGACGATGGCGACGGTACTGGCCAGGTTCACGTAGATCCAGGCACAGCAGGAGGAACGCTACATGGGGTTCAGGGACGAGCTTAGGAACATCGGGACCGCAATGGGGACCATCGTCCTGGCCATCAACCGGATCGAAGACACGTTGCGGGACCATGTGGCACCACACAGGGCCCCTGTCACTAGCCCGGACCAGGAACAGCCTACCACCTCCGCCGGCGCTAGTGGACAGGAGGCCCCCACACCACGACAGGCCACCAGAACCCCACCTCCTGCTGAAGAACAACCACCCCGCAAGAGGAGCCTGAGATAAAAAAAAACGACAGAGTAGGATGTCAAGACCCCCGCCAGCATGACATACCCCCTGAAGTCATCCCACTGTCCCACATTGCCACCCTGTCCAACCTTGAACTGCCCCTGCTCCATCCTTCCACAGGCATATGGACAATGCACCGGTGAGACTGAGAACTGGACTCTGCCATGGACATTACTACACCCCCACCCATCACCGTTATAACATCATGTACCAATATCTAGCACTGTAAATAAATCACTTATTGCACACCAATCAGTTTGGAGTCATGCTGTATTCTTAACAAATTTATTACACATTACAGTTCAATATCTGTTCTGTCAATTAGTGATGACAACATACCAATGTCAATACGCTGTAGTTCATGGGCAAACCAAGCAGAAGTCACGCACTGAGTCATACAGCACTGAGAAGGGAAGGGAAAAACAAAAATTAGTTAAAAAGAACTGGGGGGAAATACAGAAAGTAGAGATGCAGGAGACTCTAAGTAAATGTGAAATGGCGTGGGTGATTCTTACCTGTGGGCTACTGAAAATACTATTGTATAACAGTGTCCCTGTTGTCTGTGTTCTCCCCGTCGTCTTCCTCCTCTTCACTCTCCACAGGCTCCACGGCTTCTACAACACCACCATCTGGACCATCCTCCTGCAGGAAAGGCACCTGGCGTCGCAAAGCATGGTTGTGAAGCATACAGCACGCCACGATGATATGGCACACCTTCTTCGGTGAGTACATGAGGGATCCACCTGTCATATGCAGGCACCTAAACCTGGCCTTCAGGAGCCCAAAGGTTCGCTCGATCACCCTCCTAGTACGCCCATGGGCCTCATTGTACCGTTCCTCTGCCCGGGTCCGGGGATTCCTCACTGGGGTCAGTAGCCACGGCAGGTTGGGATAACCAGAGTCACCTATTAGCCACACACGTTGTCTCTGTAGCTGTTCCATCACATAGGGGATGCTGCTATTTCGCATAACATACGCGTCATGCACTGATCCAGGGAACTTGGCATTTACATGGGAGATGTACTGGTCTGCCAAACAGACCACCTGCACATTCATCGAATGGTAATTTTTCCTGTTTCTGTACACCTGCTCATCGTCATTTGGGGGTACTAAAGCCACTGGGTCCCATCAATGGCACCAATGATGTTGGGGATATGTCCAAGGGCATAGAAATCAGCCTTCACTGTAGGCAAATCACCCTCCTCTGGGAAAATGATGTAGCTCCGCATGAGTTTCATCAGGGCAGATAACACTCTGGACAAAATTTTGTAAAACATAGGCTGAGACATTCCAGATGACATGGCCACTGTTGTCTGGAATGAGCCACTTGCAAAAAAATGGAGTACTGACAGAACCTGCACTAGAGGGGGAATTCCTGTGGGTTGGCGGATGGGGGACATCAGGGCTGGCTCCAGCTGGGCACACAGTTCATGTATAGTGGCTCGGTCAAGTCGGTATCGGAGTATAATATGGCGTTCTTCCATTGTCGACAGGTCCACCAGCGGCCGGTACACGCAAGGATTCCTCCTTCTCATCGCAAGTCCCAGCGGACGGTGCCTAGGAAGGAGAATACGGAGCACAGAGTCAATCAACTCACAGGTACGTTCACCACAGCTTGCACAGTACACAATAATGTATGGATTGCTATGCTTGTATGTGTGGCAATGCAAGGCCTAGGCCTGTGTGACGCAGTTGAAATTAAGCCATGTGGGCCCTTGAAATGGCGGCTGCCTGACCTGTGAAGTGGGACAATGGGATGTGAGGTCACTGCGCTGGCGTGGCACACCGTGGCGGTAGGCGGCCGAAGACCGCTGTGCGAAGACGCATTGGTTAACATTGATCCATATGGCTTCCATGAGCCAATGGCGATGTGCGCCGGCGGTCGCGGTACGCACCGCCGCGGTACGCACCGCCGCGGACGTGACCGCCATTTTCTATCTGCTTAATCACTCGAGACCTGATCATCCACAGGAGAGGACCTATACTGCAAGTGCTGCTGTGAACTCGGTCTGGAAGTGACAATGGCTGCTGCGACTGGGGAAAGGGCCCCTGCCTTCACGTCTGAAGAGTTGGAGAAACTTGTGGATGGGGTCCTCCCCCAGTATGCGCTACTCTACGGTCCTCCAGACCAACAGGTAAGTACACTGAGTGCACATTGAATGGGTTATGCCTGTGTGGAGTGGGGTGGATGTAAGTTGGTGGGGTGGGGAGGAAATGAGGAGTGCAACGCACGACAGATGAGAGAATGTGCCACATGGCAAGGTTGGGGAGGGGGGGCATTCACATCTAACATGCAGAAAAATAAAGTTTTTTCTTTCCCACCCTGTACATGTCAAATAGGTCAGCGCCCATCAGAAAATCGATATTTGGCGTGCCATCGCCAAGGAAGTCTGGGCCCTGGGGGTCTACACCAGACGGGGCACCCACTGCTGCAAGAGGTGGGAGGACATCCGCCGCGGAACCAGAAAGACCGCCGAGTCACTGCTGGGGATGGCCTCCCGACCTAGGAGGGGTGCCAGTCGTACCCTGACCCCCCTGATGTCCCGGATCCTGGCGGTGGCCTACCCTGATTTGGATGGGCGCTTGAGGACATCACAGCAGACACCAGGGGGTGAGTATCTGCACATTCTGCTATGTTTACGCGCAGTTGAGGCGTCTGGGTGGGGGAGGAGGGCTGTGGGTGACAGTAGGCCAGGGCGCTTTCTGGAGTGTAGTCCCCTCCCTTAGACATGGCCCTGTGCCCCCGCCCCCCACCTCTGTAGGGTGCCAAGTACAGCTATCCATGGTCCTACTTCACACATGTGCGCGTTTGTTGTCCCTAGACCTGTTGGCCTAGTCAGAAGTACTGAGTAGTGTACCCCGATTGCGCGGCTTAGTGCATGAGGCACCTGTGTCTGTCCTCTCCGCCAACGGTGTTGACAAGGCATGCACTCAACCTGTTTTTATTTCTCCCCCCACCCTTTTTCTTAAAAATCTTGTACATGTGTGCATTAGCATCATCAGGCGGAGGAGATTTGGCATCGGAGCACGAGGGAGCTGCAAGTCACAAGGCCCCGGTGGGCACTGGAACAGACACCGAGGGCACCAGTGATCCGGAGGGCGAGGGGAGCACAACAACGGGGACCGGTGAAGACAACAGCGACACGGATACGTCCTCGGTTGGGAGCTCCCTAGCGGTGGCGGCAACATCCGTGCCCCCCGCCTCTACAGGTACAGCCGCCACCCAGCGCACCAGCACCGCCCTCCCAGCAGCCCCTCAGCCTACGCTCCGTGCCCGGTCGCCCAGGAAGGCGGGCGTCTCCTTCGGCCCAGGCACCTCAGCCCCTGCCCCTGTTACCCCTGCTGCCCTCAGTGAGGAGATCATTGACCTCCTTCAGACGCTCATTGTTGGGCAGACTACCCTTTTGAATGCCATCCAGGGGGTGGAAAGGGAGGTGCATCGGAGCAATGCCTACCTGGAGGGCATTCATTCAGGTCAGGCTGCCCATCAACGATCGTTCAATTCTCTGGCCTCAGCACTGACGGCAGCCATTGTCCCTGTCTCCAGTCTCCGTCTTCTAACTGCCTCCACCCTTTCTTTGTCTCCTGTTCCTCAGCCTATCCCATCCACACCATCAGACCAGCCTGCACACACCTCAACACCCAAGAGCAGCTCATCCAGACACAAGCACCACAGATCCCACAAACACTCACCCAAGCAACACCCAGATGCAGACATTCCAACAGTCACTACCTCCTCTGTGTCCCCCTCCTCCTCGTCTCCCTCCTCCCTCCCTGTGACGTCTACACTCACACCTGCATGCACACCACCATCAGCCAGTGCTTCCATCACCAGCACACCCTCCACTACAGTCCGCACACCTGCAGTCACCACCCCCACTGCCATTTACACGTCCCCTGTGTCCTCTCCCAGTGTGTCTGTCACCCCCTCTTCCAAGACACATAAACGCAGTCAGACACCCAAACAACAGCCAACCACCTCACGACAGCCTACGTCTCAGTCACCTGCACCCAAGGACAGCACACCTGACTCTCCTACAACCACATCCTCTTCCTCCACTTCCATCACCACTACTCCTACCCTTTACCTTGGTCCTAAGAAATATTACCTCTCTAATCTTAACCTCTTTCCCTCCCCTGACCCACCCCCTCCATCTGCTAAGAGTCCCAAGAGCACCTCAGCCACCACCAGCCCAGCTTCGAAGGTGAAAGTGGTGCATGGGTTATGGAGTCCACCCTTTGGCGGCAGTGACACTTCAGTCAGCAGCAAGGGGACAGCCAGCCCCCCCCCAGGCAAGAGGACCCGGAAACTAAAGGGCCGCCATGAGAGGACTGACACGGCTGCCCCCAAGGAGCTAGCTACAGCCACTTCACCTGCCACAACAGCCAGGGGAGGCAAGGCCCCGAGAGCACCATCTAAGGAGCGAAAGGGCAGCAGGGCGGAGAGGTCAGCCAGCAGGAGCGCGGAGCAGGAGGGCCCCACAAGCCCCATCCCGGCTGCAAGGGACGACACCAAAGGGCCCAGGACTCCGTCCCCGAAGGGGCCTGACACTGCACGTTCGGAGGGCGAGTGAGCAGGGTGTCCAGGCCAGGTCTGACTCCCTAGACTTACTGGAAGAGCACCGCTGAACTGGGCCCCGCAGTGCAGAAGAGCACCGCTGAACAGGGCCCCGCCGTGAAGACAGGCACCGCTGAACAGGGCCCCGCCGTGAAGACAGGCACCGCTGAACAGGGCCCCGCCATGCAGAAGAGCACCGCTGAACTGGGCCCCGCCGTGCAGAAGAGCACTGCTGAACAGGGCCCCGCCGTGCAGAAGAGCACCGCTGAACAGGGCCCCGCCGTGCAGAAGAGCACCGCTGAACAGGGCCCCGCCGTGAAGACAGGCACCGCTGAACAGGGCCCCGCCGTGAAGACAGGCACCGCTGAACAGGGCCCCGCCGTGCAGAAGAGCACCGCTGAACTGGGCCCCGCCGTGCAGAAGAGCACCGCTGAACAGGGCCCCGCCGTGCAGAAGAGCACCGCTGAACAGGGCCCCGCCGTGCAGAAGAGCACCGCTGAACTGGGCCCCGCCATGAAGACAGGCACCGCTGAACAGGGCCCCGCCGTGAAGACAGGCACCGCTGAACAGGGCCCCACCGTGAAGACAGGCACCGCTGAACAGGGCCCCGCCGTGAAGACAGGCACCGCTGAACAGGGCCCCGCTGTGCAGAAGAGCACCGCTGAACTGGGCCCCGCCGTGCAGAAGAGCACCACTGAACAGGGCCCCGCCGTGCAGAAGAGCACCGCTGAACTGGGCCCCGCCGTGCAGAAGAGCACCGCTGAACAGGGCCCCGCGGTGCAGAAGAGTACCGCTGAACAGGGCCCCGCCGTGAAGACAGGCACCGCTGAACTGGGCCCTTCATCTCAAGCACCGCTCCGCTGGGCCCTTCATCTCAAGCACCGCTCCGCTGGGCCCTTCATCTCAAGCACCGCTCCGCTGGGCCCTTCATCTCAAGCACCGCTCCGCTGGGCACCGCCGTCTCTGCACCGCTCCGCTGGGCCCTTCATCTCAAGCACCGCTCCGCTGGGCCCTTCATCTCAAGCACCGCTCCGCTGGGCACCGCCGTCTCTGCATCGCTCCGCTGGGCCCTTCATCTCAAGCACCGCTCCGCTGGGCACCGCCGTCTCTGCACCGCTCCGCTGGGCCCTTCCTCTCAAGCACCGCTCCGCTGGGCCCTTCATCTCAAGCACCGCTCCGCTGGGCACCGCCGTCTCTGCACCGCTCCGCTGGGCCCTTCATCTCAAGCACCGCTCCGCTGGGCACCGCCGTGTCTGCACCGCTCCGCTGGGCCCTTCCTCTCAAGCACCGCTCCGCTGGGCCCTTCATCTCAAGCACCGCTCCGCTGGGCACCGCCGTGTCTGCACCGCTCCGCTGGGCCCTTCCTCTCAAGCACCGCTCCGCTGGGCCCTTCCTCTCAAGCACTGTTCACGGTTCACTGTGCCCACCATGCATCCTCCTTGTCCAGTGGAGAAATTTATCAACCAGATGGACTGTGGCTTTGCACTCCCCAGGATGGTACAGTGGGCAAGCCACCCACTGTAGAGACTTTGAGAGACTGTGGCTTTGCACTCCCCAGGATGGTCCAGTGGGCAAACCACCCACTGTAGAGACTTTGAGAGACTGTTGCTTTGCACTCCCCAGGATGGCCCAGTGGGCAACCCACCCACTGTAGAGACTTTGAGAGACTGTGGCTTTGCACTCCCCAGGATGGTCCAGTGGGCAACCCACCCCCTGTAGAGACTTTGAGAGATTGTGGCTTTGCACTCCCCAGGATGGTCCAGTGGGCAACCCACCCACTGTAGAGACTTGAGAGACTGTGGCTTTGCACTCCCCAGGATGGTACAGTGGGCATGGTGGGCCCTTCGTAGATCTGGCGTCGTGGACTCATGTGGCTGTGGTGCCCCCCCTTCCCCCTGAGGTGCCTGTAGTTTTGTCACCAGATGCCCCTGCAGTGTTCTCTCCAAAAGACTCAGGTCTCCTGTGTGGGCTTTGCCCTTGTGTCGCTACACTTTGGCCCACGGACATATCAAAATTCGTAAGATGTGCAGGACTAATTGCTTCGGTTATCCACTGCTGTGTATATAGTTTTTTAAAATGTAAATATTTTTGATAGTTGAACAATACTTATCAGAGGCTATTTTGTACATAAATTTTAATTCCCAATTTGATTATGTAATTGCATTTTTTACGGGGGTTTGGGTGGTGTCACTGTGACTTGTTGCTCTGCATTGGTGTGTACATATTGGGGGGGGGTGGGGGTCGCATATGTGTGTGCCCGTAACCTTTCCTCCTCCCCCCTCCCGTGTGTCGTAGGTGCAGTACTCACCGTTGACATCTGCGCCGGAGTTCGTACTCGTGGTAGGTGAGTAGGTAGACGAGAGCAGGTAGGATGTTCAATTCGGGTTCCATGCTGTCCTCCGTCCTCGTTGAGTGCGTAGAGGTGAGCGTTTTCCCGTTCGTAGTCTGTTTCCGCCGTGTTTTTATCGGCGGGGCTCCCGCCCCGGAAAAGGTGGCGGATTGGTGGGTCGTGATAGGGTGGGCGGTACATTGTCTCCCGCCTGTCTGTTGGCGGTGACCGCCGCGCTGTTTGTTTGTACCGCCGTGGCGGTCGGAGTGTTAAAGTGGCGGGCTGTGTTGGCGGTTCCCGCCAGGGTCAGAATTCAATTTTTTTGACCGCCAGCCTGTTGGCGGGTTGGCCGCCGCTTTATCACCGACCGCCAGGGTTAGAATCACCCCCATAGTTCTGTTCGGCTTCGTTCAACTTCCGAGACATATTAGCTACAGGATGAAGTTGACCAGTGTCTTTATTTCGTTGTGATAAGACGGCTCCTATTGCTACATCTGAAGCATCAGCTTCCACTATGAAAGGTCGATTTGCATCAGGATGAGTCAAGACTGGGGCAGTGGAGAAAGCTTCCTTTAAAGTCGAGAAGGCTTGATCAGCTTCTGGGGACCATACAAACTTTTCTTTCTTTCTTAGTGGCTTAGTGATTGGAGCGACTGTCTGGGAGAAATGATTTATGAACCTCCGGTAAAAATTTGCAAACCCCAGGAAACATTGTACATCACAAACAGTCTTTGGGGTGGGCCAATCAGATACGGCTTTTACTTTCTTTTCTGCCATCACCATACCTTGAGGGGTAAGAATAACCCCTAAAAACTCAACTGTGGTAACATGAAACTCACACTTGGTTAGTTTGCAATATAAATGGTGTTTTCGAAGGGCTGCAAGAATTTTCTTGACATGTTGGACATGTTCATTTTCATTGTCTGAGTAGATCAAAATGTCATCGATGTAGACTATGGCAAATATGTCGAGGTACTCTCTAAGAACGTAATTCAAGAAAAATGTTAATGCTGCTGGAGCATTACACGGACCAAAAGGCATGACGGTGTATTCAAAAAGGCCATATCTTGTCTTGAACGCTGTTTTCCATTCGTCTCCCTCTCTCTTCTGACCAACTGATAAGCACCTCGAAGGTCAAGCTACGTGTAGATTTTTGCTCTCTTTACTTGTTCCAATAAGACCGGAATTAGGGGTAAAGGATATTTATTCTTGATGGTGACTTTGTTCAAACCCCTATAGTCGATGCAAGTTTGAAGTTCTCCATTAGCTTTTGGAACAAAAACAAAGGCGAAGCTGCAGGAGACTTAGAGGGGCGAATGAAGCCATTCTCCAAAAATTGATCTAGGTATTTTCGTAAATGTTGATTTTCATGTTCTGACAGGGCATATACACGACAGTTGGGAAGTATCGCACCTGGGGCTAGATCAATTTGACAGTCATAAGATCTATGAGGCGGTAGAGTCTCTGCTCCTTTCTCATCAAATACATCTTTGTAAGATGAATACTGTTTGGGCAGCTGAATTTCTTTCTCTGCAGCAGTAGCTATGTAAGAGTTTAAAACTTTTGATACTTTAATCTTTTGGAGACATTGTTTGTTACATAGCGCAGATGAGAACACGGTTTTTCGTTCTGCCCAATTGATCTCCGGATTGTGATGAGTTAACCATGGCAAGACGAGGATAATCCCACATTGGGGAGCTTGGATCACGTCAAGGATGATTTTCTCTTTATGTTTCTTTCTTTGATTCTTATCTTCACAAATCATCGATAGGGGGATAGTCTGAACAGTTACCGGACCTCCAGTCAAGAGTTTTCCATTGACTGCCTGGATGATTTCTGGGGTCTTCTTTTCAATAAATGGGATACCCCATGCACGAACCAATTGAACATCAACAAAGTTCCCAGTAGCCCCAGAATCGACTAGAGCTTTTTTGAAATAGATCTTTTTATTGACCTGAACTCTTATTTCCAGTTTAAGATGTCTAGATTGTGAAGGGTCCACGGTGACACCCAAGAGCAACCCTTCTCTGCATCTTGGGTGTTTTAGTTTTCCAACTCGACTGGTGCATTGGCTGCGACCTTCTGAACTGGACCTTGCTTGTTCTTTGGTTTGATTGGACAATCTTTGGCAAAATGACCTTTTTGCCCAGAATAAAGATATTGTCCATTTTTTCTGCGTAGGTCCTTTTCATCTTTGGTCAAAGGTCTTCTGATGGTTCCAATTTCCATTGGTTCCGGCGTTCTTTCTTTCGGAGTTCTTGAGTCTCTGTTATCATGAACGAGCCATGAATATTTTTCAATCTTTTTGCACGTTCCTTTACGTTCTGCTAAACGATGATCAAGTCTCAAGACAAGATTTATTAACTCTTGACAGTCTGTAGGTTGTGGGTCGATTTGCGCTAAGATATCTTTTAGTTCCTCTTTGAGTCTCTTGTAAAACAAGACCGCTTGTTTTTCTTCAGGCCAGGATGTCTCGGCAACCAGCCAACCAGTTAAAGTTGGCTAAATACGACACTAGGTCTTGATTCCCTTGGCGTAAATCTAATAATTCATGATCTGCTGACTGTGTTACAGTTCTACGATCAAAAACTTTCTCACATTCACGAACAAAATTTCTCCAGTTGTACAACAAGGGACTATTTTTACGCACAAGAGGAATTGCCCAAGTAGCTGCATCCCCAGACAGATATGATAACAAGAAAGCTACTTTGGACTGGGCATCGGGGAAAGTATTTGGTCTGCAGGTGAAGTGTAGTTCCACTTGAACCAGGAAAGATTGCGCTTTCAAAGGGTCACCTGAGAAACGGTGCTAAAGGAGCTAAAGGAATTGCAGAAGGAACATTTAGGGAAATCAGATTACTTCCAGAAGCCTGAGAAGAAGTACCTGGCCAAGACACACCTGTGGGTCTTTGTTCCTTCTTCTCTACCTTATCTTGCAACTGACTCACTCTCTCTGCTAAGCTAGTTGTCAATTCTTTGGATGACACCACTTCTGCTTGGAGCTCAGTGATAGCCTTGAATAACTCGTCTAGCGTGGCCATGCTGAGAACATACACAAGCCAGGAGGATAATAATTAGTGGGCTCACTATTCTGTCAGAGTCACCAGATCCTCGGGGTCTGTGCACGTTCCCAACACGTCCACCACTGAACAGCTCCAAGACTCTGATAGATAAATCACAGAGACTGAGAGAGTTCAAGAGGGGAAGAGGGGATTAGGAAGGGAAGAGCTGGGAAGGAGACCTGTAGTAAGAAAAAGGTTAGAATACACAACATGAAAATGATATCTCCTGAAATCTATACTAGACTATGATTCTAAGTCTAGTCACTCTGAAAACATGAACAATCTAAGAGTTAAGTTTAAAATGACTAAGTTTCAAGATGTCCGGATACCTGTAGGGGAATCAAGATGAAATAAATGAAAACTTTCTTATTCAAGTACTTTCCTTTACATGAGGATCAGAAAAACATTCTGACTAAATTTTAAACCAGTCATAGAAATCCTGTTTTGAGAATGTATACTACGACCATACAATATTGCATCTAGAAACTCTGGCCTTCTGTGTACTCTTAAAATGTTTCAACACAAATTGAGCAGATTGCAGATATATATAGTAAACACCATAAAAGGATTGTACACCATGAATAACACAATATGGATTCAGGAAACAAATCACATAACTTGTCAACTCGAATATTACATAATAAATATCTTAGAATAGTGGCATACAATAAACAACATGAAATAAACTCGAGGAGAGAATCGTGCGTCTTGCCAATTCGAGTGTCACCATGTAAAATATCAAGAAATGGTAGCACGCAATGAATATCAAAGTCAAATCATCATTAATCGAATCGCGCGTCTTGCCGATTTGTAAAACAAGATGTAAATGTCAAGAAATAACAGCTCATAATAAATAACAAGATCAAAGTACAATGAAACGAATCGCGCTTCTTTTGCCGATTCTTAAGCCACCATGTATATGTCAAGAAATGGTAGCGCGCAATGAACAACAAAGTTAAATCCTCATGAAACGATTTGCGCGTCTTGCCAATTTGTAAAACATCATGTAAATGTCAAGAAATAGTAGCGCGTAATGGACAACAATGTTTAAACACCATAAAACAAATCACGCATCTTGCCGATTCTTAAGCCACCATGCCAAGAAATGGTGGCACGCAATGAATAACAAAGTCAAACCTTTAGGAAACAAATCGCGCGTCTTGCCTATTTGTAAACTACCATATAAATGTCAAGAAATGGTAGCGCGCAAGTAATCTGTTACTCTTTTAAGAATTAAACCAAGAATATGAAAATTCTCAATAACGGTGTCGGGACAGTCCAACCACCGTCTTACTGCCTGGAACAATGATCACCAATGAAGGATGAAGGGCAGAAGACTGGAAGTTCCAAATAGGCCGCCGGGACAGGAGCTCAGGAAGAAGCTGCTGCTCTGCACCGGGACCTCTGAATAGTGAGCACTGGGAGTTGGGATGGCTCTCTCTTTTATAGAGTCTTGGCCCAGCCCAGAACCACGCCCAGGCATGTTGCAGGGAAAGTCTCTGGAAGGCCCTGGAAAGTGGGCACACCCTAACACACTCTGAAAACCTGCAGCAATACATTGCAAAGGAACAGTATTTGTAAGCATATTAAAAATAAGTTTTCAGGATTGCACTCTGCAATGCAAAAGGTTAAACCACAACATATCAGCACACTGCAGAAATTACGTTGTTTTGAGAGTGCTGGGTTTTTGCATTTTGTCACCAATAGAGTGCGTGCTGCTCTGGTGTTGACATCATCCACTCCCAAACCTTCACCCTCTTCCTGCCCCAATGTCCCTAAGAAGCTTTTCCTCTCCACCCTTGACCTCTTCCCTACCACTCCCCCGTCCTTCTCGTAGACCAGGATGGTCAGGACCCAGGCGAGCACCTCAGCCACCCAGTCCATGGCCACAGTAGTGTCGGCAGCTACTGCATGTGAGAGAGGATCCCGGGCACCAGGCAGGAACACTGACAAAGGTACTTTATTTTAGTAACAATGTGCCAAAACTATCTCAGAGTATATACTCCCTAGGGGGTAAGTAAAATACACAAAATATACACCCAAACCAAAATCAGGTAAGTAAACAGTTAGAAAAGTAGTGCAAACACTGTAGAATACAATAGGATGCAATAGGCTTAAGGGCAGCACAAACCATATACTAAGAAAGTGCAATGCGAACAACTTAGGGATCCCAGGCCTAGTGTAGTGTGTAGAGGGTGACTGGGAGTGTAAGAACACACTTAGGGTATCCAAGATACCCACCCCAAGACCCTGAAAAGTAGGAGTAAAGTGACCATACTTCCCCTGAACACACTAAAGATGGATTCCTGGACCTGAGGATCTGTAAAGGAAGGGGACCAAGTCCAAGAGTCACAAAAGTGTCCAGGGGGGCAGGAGCCCACTAAACCCCGGATGAAGGTGCAAAATGGCTGCCTCTGGGTGGAAGAAGCTGAAGATTCTGCAATAACCGAAGATGTCAGGAACTTCTCCTTTGCACAGAAGATGTCCCACGGACTGCTGGAGGATGCAGAGTTGTTTCTATGCAGAAAGACGGCAAACAAGCCTTGCTAGCTGCAAAGGTCTTGGTTGAAGAAAATGGGTGCTGCCCAGGCCCAGGAAGGACCAGAAGGTTGCCACTTGGAAGGGGAGACAGAGGGGCCCTCAGCAATACAGAGAGCCCATGCAGAAGAAGGCAGCACCCGCAGAAGTACTTGAACATGGGTTCAAGAAAACTGAGCACAGTGGTCATCTCAACACTACAGAGGAGGGTCCCACGAAGCCGGTGGTCAACTAAGCGAGTTGAGCAATGCAGGACGGAGTGCTGGGGACCTAGGCTGTGCAGTGCACAAAGGATTCCTTGCAAAAGTGCACAGAAGCCCTAGCAGCTGCAGTTCACTTAGTACACAGGATTACTGTCTGGCAAGGGGAGGCAAGGACTTACCTTTGCCAAATTTGGACAGCTGGACCACTGGACTGTCGGGGTCACTTGGATCTAGCACCTGTGTTTCAGGGACCACGCTCGTCACAATGAGAGGGGACCCAGAGGACTGGTGAAGCGTAAGTTTGGTGCCTGCGTTAGCAGGGGGAAGATTCCGTCGACACACAGGAGATTTCTTTTTGGCTTCCAGTGCAGAGTGAAGGCAGACAGCCCCCAGAGCATGCACCACTGGGAAACAGTCGAGAAAGCAGGCAGGATTAGGCGCTACAATGTCGCTGGTAGTCTTCTTGCTACTTTGTTGCAGTTTTGCAGGCGTCCTGGAGCAGTCAGCGGTCGATCCTGGGCCGAAGTCGAAGAGGGAGATGCAGAGGAACTCTGGTGAGCTCTTGCATTCGTTATGTGAGGAAAAGCCCACAGGAGAGACCCTAAATAGCCCTCAGAGGAGGATTGGCCACCTAGTCAGGTAAGCACCTATCAGGAGGGGTCTCTGATGTCACCTGCTGGCACTGGCCACTCAGAGGCCTCCATTGTGCCCTCACACCTCTGGAGTCAAGATGGCAGAGGTCAGTGACCACTCCCCTTTCCTTTGTCCAGAGGCAATCTTTGGCAAAATGACCTTTTTGCCCACAATAAAGATATTGTCCATTTTTTCTGCGTAGGTCCTTTTCATCTTTGGTCAAAGGTCTTCTGATGGTTCCAATTTCCATTGGTTCCGGCGTTCTTTCTTTCGGAGTTCTTGAGTCTCTGTTATCATGAACGAGCCATGAATATTTTTCAATCTTTTTGCACGGCAAGATGGTACTTTCCTACACACCTGCACTAGTATTATCCTATATGGTGTAACAAGCGAACTAGGTGAGCATGGAAGGCTCATAGGAGGCCTCGCAAATCAACCTTAGTCTCAAGAGGCATAATTGTAAGTGAACCCTCATCAGCACATCAGCAGTTCTTGGTCCACAGGAGGCACCGGCGTGCAGAGGGATTCCGACAAGATGCCATCGCTGCTATTGCTGCATCACGTCGCCTTGCCACTGACCCAGTCTTCGTGTTCCTGCTGAGTCCGAGTTAGAGACCTCATTCCAAGGTAACGAGGGTTGGGGGGCTCTTTTCATGGCATGGTATTGGCAGATTGAGGTTTAACATTCCAAGCTCTCTTCTGGGTTAGAGGTTAGGACTACAGACTAGGGTATTAGGACATATCACACACTTTATGATATCGAGTGATATTGCAAGATGCTGGGGGTCTTTGTGTTAATGACTCTTGGCTTTACAATTGACAATTGACTGATGTCAACATGACCTGTTTTTGAAACAGTAGCACCTTTAGTCTGCTCAGCTTGTCATAATTTACATTAATAGTATCAATGTGAGGCCACATGTCTGATACCTTTATCTTGTGTGTTGGGGGGGAATAAAACATGTCCACAACACGTAACGACCTTAGAGACTGATACTGCATAGGCAATTCCTGGTCGCATACCACAACAACTTTGGTCACTCAGCACCACATAACTTCCTTTCAAAAGTACATGAAATGCCGGTTTAATTAAAGGGACGGGAGCACCCTACAGAAAACAAGCCAAGTTCAGGACCCCCGCATTGCAACGGCCGTTGAAGGACACCTGTTTGCAAATCATTGAACGACTAACAGTAGTCTTACATTCGCTTCTGCTAAGAAAGACCTCTGTTTCCCCGTTCAGACACTTGTAATGAAAGGGCAACTCCCACTCTTCTTTGATATAGCTATCGCACCGTAGAGGAAAACAATGTACTCAATGCTTTCCAGTCTGGATTCCACAAGAACGACAGCACTGAGACTGCCCTCATCGCCTGCACTGACGACATCAGAACCAGAGTTGACAAGGGCGAGACCGCCGCACTCATCCTCCTGGACCTCTCCGCAGCCTTTGACACTGTTTGCCACCAAATCTTCCGCACACACCTTTTTGATGCAGGAATCCAACACAAGGCCCTGGACTGGCTCACCTCCCTCCTTGCCGAAAGAACCCAGAAAGTTCGCCTTCCTCCCTTCCAGTCCCCAGAAACCAAGATCATCTGCGGGGTCCCCCAAGGGTCCTCCCTCAGCCCTACCCTCTTCAACATTTACATGGCTCCGCTCGCCAACATCCTCCGCCCTCGCGGAATCACCATCATCTTGTACGCAGACGACACCCAGCTCATCATCTCCCTCACAGGAACCCCACCACCGCCAAGACAAACCTCAACGCCGGACTGGATGACAGCAAGCCACCTCAAACTCAACTCCAACAAAACAGAAATCATCATCTTTGACCCCAAGACAGTATGGTATGGGACGGCTCCTGGTGGCCCACCACCCTAGGACCACCCCCAATACCCTCCACTCACGCACGCAATCTCGGCATCATCTGAGACTCATCTCTCTCCATGGCCCAGCATATCAACACCATAACTTCCTCCTGTTTCAACACCCTTTGCATGCTACGAAAGACCTTCAAATGGATCCCCATAGAAACCAGGAAAACCCTCACCAATGCACTCATCAGCAGCAGACTAGACTACGGAAACGCCCTCTACGCTGGTACCACAGCCAAGCTTCAGAGAAACTCCAGCAAATCCGGAACACAGCTGCACGTCTCATTCTGAACCTCCCACGCCATGAACACATCTCCGCCCACCTCAGATCCCTTCACTGGCTACCCATCAGCAAAACGATCATTTTCAAAATCCTCATCCATGCCCACAAATCCCTCCACAACACTGGACCAGCCTACCTCAACGAACGAGTGAACTTCCACACACCCGCTCGTCTCCTCCGCTCTGCTGACCTCGCCCTCGCCACAGTCCCCCACATCTAACGCACCACCTCCGGAGGCAGATCCTTCTCCTTCCTACCTTGCCTCCAAGACCTGGAACTCCCTCCCCACCGACCTATGCAAGACCCAGGACCTCCTGACTTTCAGAAAACACCTCAAGACATGGCTTTTTAAGCAGTAAATCGGCATCTCACCCCACTTACCCCCAGCGCCTTGAGACCCACCGGGTGAGTAGCGTGCTTAATACATTTTTTGATTGACTGATTGATTGATTGATCGCTCAGTCTCTCGTAACTGCCCACAGCAAGATGTTTCATGCATTTTGAAAAGCGAAAAGTAAAAAATGGGCAGATTAATGATGCCATGTATGAGCCATACTGTTGAAGGACTTTCTGCAACCATGAAAGGCAGCTTTTCTAACTTCTCTACATGGAGCATGGTGAAACTCGCTTCTCTTTTAGGCTTTGTCTGCTGTTCCTTGGATAAATTAAAATCAGTGAACAATTCACTACTGTTAATACACTTCCATGGAATTCAGTCATTTTTCAATGTCTGTAATGTCCAACCTAACTGTATGATGGAATGCAGCTGACTTTGCCCATGATATAAATGGGTCATGTCTGTCTGAATGATATCAATTGCAGATGACACTATGTTTGTCAGTGAATAAATTATTTTGGACAATGTATTCATGCCGTTATCAACAACCGCTAAAGCCTTTTCTAAGTTTTCCTTACCTATTTGTCTTAAACGCGCAGCAGCTTCTATCTGAGAAAGCTTCCAGATCTCGTTGTACATAGCATATATGAATAATTTAGAGCATGGCTTCCTAGGACCTAGCAAAAACTCCTGCAGAAAGAGTGTTAAGATGTTCTTTAACGGTGGCTAACGTGTTAGACTGTACCCATTGTTGGCACAGCTTACCCACACTATGGCCCTCATTACAACCGTGACGGACGGTGTTAAAGCGGCGTTAATACCGCAAACTGGCCGACGGTAAAAAAAAATGGTATCACGACCTCGGAGGAAACCGCTATCACAGACAGCCGCTTTAACACTCCAACCGCCACGGTTGTAGCAACAAACACCGCAGTGGTCACCGCCAACACACAGGCGGAAGACAATGTTCTGCCCACCTCATTACAACCCGCCAATATGCCAGCTTTTCCGGGGCAGTACCAACGCCATCAAAAGCACGGTGGAAACAGTCTTTGGAAGGGAAACCACTCACCGCTCAACAATGAACGAAGAACCAGGACGCCATGGAGCCCAAGCTGCAGGTCCTGCCGATGCTGTTGTATCTGCTCATATACCAGGAACACCAAAGACGGCGGTGGCGACGACCACACTGAGTACTACACCTAGTACACAGGGGAGAGGGGAGGAAAAAGAGAGTGACACACACACGCAACACCCCCACCCCCACCCTCACCCACAACACCATACACACAAATACATGCATCAGCATTACATCTACACCCCATAATCCCCTGGAAGAACGCAAGGACAAAAGGAATTAAGTCAAACCAGTGATATTTCAGAAATAGTCAGATATACGTAACAAATTCAAAAACAGTATTTCCAAAAATATACAAAATGTACAGAAGTCCATACATTGTCCTTCACAAATGTTCATGGGTCACTGGGCCAAAAATCATGGGCCAAGCCCGCACTTGACTCCTGCCTCAATACGGAGAGAACACTGCAGGGGCATCAGGTCAAAAACTCACAGGCACCTCAAGGGGACACGTAATGGGGGGCACCTTAGCCGGAAGATGGTACAACACCACTGCTCCTGGAGGGGCTACATGCCCTGTGCAATGTCATGGGGAGTGCAAGGCCACAGTCTCTCAAGTGGGTGGTTTGCCCACTGCTTGGTCCTGAGGAGTGCAAAGCCACAGTCTCTTAAGTGGATGGCTTCTCCACTGGTTCTGGAGGGGGCTTGGTGCCCAGAGTGCTTCATCCAGCCAAGGATAGGGTGAGTGGATGACGTTCTCTACTGGTTCTGGAGGGGGCTTGGTGCCCAGAGTGCTTCATCCTGCCAAGGATAGGGTGAGTGGATGACGTTCTCTACTGGTTCTGGAGAGGGCTTGGTGCTCAGTGATGCAGTACTTGGGGTGTGCCAGTCCACATTTCCTCACCTGGTTGTCTGAGGCACAAGATTTGCAGGGAACAGGTAGCATGATAGTTCATGGAGGCAGTGCTAGACTCCATCCTGTGGCGCCTAAGGCTGCTAAGTGGTGGGAGTGCCGGAGCTGGTGGGGGTGCTGCCTGTGGTGGTGGTAGGCCCCAGCTCATCTCCTGCAGCCTCTGACGGCTGCCCACTGCGGCTGCTGGTGCTGGTAGTGGTTCTACTGTCAGCGGTGAAGGTGGCAGTGCTTGCAGCGGTCCTTGTGGAGGGGATGCTGGTGTTGCTGGCCGTGGTGCAGGTGCCGGTGCTGCCAGTGGTGGAGGGAGGCTCCAGTCCTTCTGCAGCCTCAGACGGCGGCCCACTGGGGGTGCTGCTGCTGACAGAAGTGGTGGCAGCGGCGGTGCAGGTGGCTGTGCAGGTGGCGGTGCTTGCTGCAGGGCTGCTGGCGGTGCTGCACGCAGTGTAGGTGGCAGGGCTGGTGCGTCTGCTGCATCCTCCATCGGCTGAAGTGCCTTGCCATCGATTTTCTTCCCCTTCCTCACTATGGCAGAAGCTGTTGTGCCCTTGGCTCTGTCAGCTGGAGGTTTGGAGGAGGCCTTGCTGGGTAGCCCCTTCTTCACCTTGGCAGGTGGCAGAATGGTATGATCCTTTGCGGGGGTTGGTGGTACACTGGCTTCCCTGACGGGTACCCCCTTTGAGCCTCTGGGAGTTGCAGGTTCCACGTTGGACGGCGTCTTGGTGGCTGAGGTGCTGGGCTGGGTTCTGGACACCCTGGCCCGAGGGAAAGGATAGGGGGAGGAGTAGGGAACAGGTCAATGTTTGCGAGGAAAAGTTTTTTAGACACACTGGGGCGGGAAGATGGAGAGGGCTTGGGAGTGGAGGAAGAGGGAGTGGTTGTAGGAGGTGTCTTTCTGCTGAGTTTGGGTGAGGGTACATGGGCTGGATGCTATTGTGAGGTGGATGGCTGTTGGGTGGGTGGGTGCATGCATTTGTGTACTTTGGGAGGAGGGGACACAGACACACTGGGAGGGGACACGGGGGCGTGTGCATGGTTGTGGGGGTGATGACTGCCAGTGAGGGCTGTGTTGTGATGGAAGTAGTGGATGAGGATGTAGTTCATGCAGGTGTGAGTGGAGATGAAACTGGGAGGGAGGTGGACGAAGAGGAGGAGGGGGACACACTGGAGCCAGTGGATGTTGGTGTGTCTGCATGGGTATGGTGTTTGTGTGAGTGCCTGTGAGGTGAAGCTTGCCTGAGCCACCTTTGTATGTTGATTTGGGTGAATGCTGGTCTGAAGATGTGCCTGGGATAAGTTGGGGCTGAGGGTATTGGGTCTGGGTAGAGGAAGTTGGAGGGGGGAGGCTAGACACAGGGGCAAGGGCTGACATCAGTGCTGAGGCCAGAGCCTGAAATGCTCTCTGTTTGGCCGCCACGCCAGAGTTAATGCCCTCCAGGTATGCATTTGTTTGTTGCAAATACCTCTCGACACCCTGGATGGCATTCAGAATGGTTGACTGCCAAACAGTGAGGTATCTCAGGAGGTCAATAGCCTCCTCACTGAGGGCAGCAGGGCTGACAGGGGCAGGGCCTGAGGTGCCTGGGGCGAAGGAGATGCCTACCCTCCTGGGTGAGCGGGCACAGGAAACACGCTGATGGGCTGCTGGGTGGGCTGTGCTGGTAGGGGGGGGTGGCGGCTGTACCTGTTGTTGGGGTGGGCACAGAGGTGTCCGCCACCGCCAGGAAGCTTCCATCGGAGGAGGAGTCGCTGTCTGTGGTGTCCCCTCCTGTCCCCGTCGTGGAGCTCCCCTCGCCCTCCGTCCCACTGGTGCCCTCACCCTCGGTGGATTCGGCCTCCAGGCCCATGTGGGATGCAGCTCTCTCTGTCACCGGTGCCTCTGTTCCTCGCCAGATGATGCTAATGCACACAAGGACAGGGTGACAAAACAAAAAGGGGGTAAGGAGACAGAGGATACACTCGGTCAATGCCAGCAATACCACTACCGTTGGCGTACACCACACACAGGGACCAGCCCTATGCACTAGGCCATGCAGTACCAGTTACTAAGACAGTCACAAGCCCATGGGGCTCAATGCCTAACACCATTAGCTGTACACCTGAAACCCACAGGACCCTGCCCAGGAGTAGATGGCTGCCAACACTATTGGGGTAGGAATGAATCAGAGCCTGCCCAACAAGGGACCTACCCTGTCATGTTCGCCCTGGCCTAGGGGCACCCACAGCCCACATCCCCCACCCAGGTACCTCCTAATGCGTGCAAGGTCAGGTTCAGATTCTGTACTCACCTCCTCGTGGCTGCTGTGAGGCCTTCAAGCGCGCATCCAACTCCAGATAAGCCACCGCCAGGATGCAGAACATCAGGGGGGTCATGGTGCGACGGGCACTCCTTCCATGTTGGGAGGCCAGCCCCAGCTGGGCCTCCGCCGTCTTCTTTGCCCAGCGGCGCAGGTCCTCCCACCTCTTGCGGCAGTAGGTGCTCTGCCTGTCAAAGATCTTCAGGGTCCGCACCTCCTTGGCAATGGCACGCCAAATACCCTTTTTCTGGTGAGCGCTGACCTGCGTGGAAAAGACAGCAGAAAAGGGAATTATTCACCCGTCTGAACCGTCATACTCATTGCCCACCAGATACCACACATCCCCTGACGCACATACATTGACTCCCTTACATGGTGCACTCTGGCCAGGACCCCTCTGCCCCCTCTGCCTGTAGCTTACAAACATAGCAGTCCATACATTCATGGCCCATGCATCATGCTCACAGTGTACTCACCTGTTTGTCTGGAGGACCGTAGAGTAAGGTGTACTGGGGTAGGACCCCATCCACCAGTTTCTCCAACTCCTCTGCAGTGAAGGCAGGGGCCCTTTCCCCAGACACATGAGCCATAGTCGCTTCCAGACACAGGTCACAGCAGCACTTGCAGTGTAGGTCCTCTCCGGTTGAAGGCCAGGGCAAGTGAGTGAACAGATAGAAAATGGTGGTCACGTCTGCTGCGGTGTGTACCATCACCGCCGGCGCACATCACCATTGGCTCCAGGAACCCATAGGGGCTAATGATAACCAATGCGAGTTTGCGTGCCGGTAATCGACCGCCTACCGCAACGGCGCACAACGCCAGTGCAATTACCTCATTTTCACTTGTCCCTCATCACAGGTCAGGCAGCTGCCATTTCAGGGGGGCATAGGGCATGGCACCTAACTGCGTCACAGCAGACATCTGCACATCCACGGACTCTCGACTTCACATACTGTTTCTGTAAAGTAAACAAATCATCATTAGTGCAACATACGTGTGAAAATAACCCTCTGCTCACCGTTCTCTTCCATAGGATTCAACCGCTGAGGCAGAATATGAGATGGCGGCATCCTCCGGTGTACAGATCCCTGGTGGACCTAGCGACAATGGAGGACAGATACATTATCATTACCTACAGACTTGATCGTGCCACAATCCAAGAACTGTGTGCCCAATTGGAGCCAGACCTGATGTCTGCTATCCACCAACCCACAGGTATCCCCCCTTTAGTGCAGATCCTGTCAGTGCTCCATTTCCTGGCAAGTGGTTCCTTCCAAACAACAGTGGCCATGGCATCAGGGATGTCTCAGCCAATGTTCTCTAACGTATTGTCCAGAGTGTTGTCTGCCTTGCTCAAACACATGCGCAGCTACATGGTGTTCCCCCAGGTGGAGGATTTGGCCACAGTGAAAGCTGACGTTTATGCCCTGGGACATATCCCCAACATCATTGGTGCCATTGATGGGACATGTGGCATTTGTCCCCCACCCCGGAGGACTGAACAAGTTTACAGGAATAGAAAAAGCTATCACTCAATGAATGTGCAGATGGTGTGTTTGGCAGACCAGTACATCTTCCATGTGAATAACAAGTATCCTGGCTCTGTGCATGATGCCTTTATCTTGAGGAATAGCAGCATCCCATATGTGATGGGCCAACTCCAGAGGCACTGGGCGTGGCTAATAGGTGAGCCCAAGGTCCACACACAGTATAAGTAGGTGTATGGGTATGGTGTGGGCCCTAAGGGTTAGTGTGTGTCTAACACTTGTCCCTCGATATTTGCAGGTGACTCTGGTTACCCCAACCTCTCATGGCTACTGACCCCAGTGAGGAATCCCAGGACAAGGGCAGAGGAATGTTACAATGAGGCCCATGAGCGTACAAGGAGGATTATAGAAAGAACCTTTGGCCTCCTGAAGGCCAGGTTCCGGTGCCTTCATCTGACAGGTGGCTCCCTGTACTACTCACCCAAGAAGGTGTGCCAGATCATTGTAGCATGTTGCATGTTGCATAACCTGGCCTTGAGACGCCAGGTGCCTTTTCTGCAGGAGGATGTGCCTGGAGATGGTCTCGGCGGTGGAGCCTGTGGACAGTGAGGAAGAGGAGTCAGAGAAAGAAGATGTTGACAACAGAACTACTGTTATTCAGCAGTACTTCCAGTGACACACAGGTAACACTGTAACTTCACTTAACATTTCAGTTATCTGTTGGACATTGTACAAGGCAGCCTGTTTCCCTATATCTATGGCCACTGACTGCACCCTTTGGCATCTCCATTTTCAGATCTCTGTGCCCCACTTTGGCTACTGCTATGTGTACTGCTGCCTACCAGAGGTCATCCTAAATTATTATTCACTGTACTTTTGAGTTGCAATGCTTTGATTATGTTGTACTAATACATATGTGAATCATTTGACAGACTCCAGATTGGTATTTGTTCCAAGGGTGTTTTTTTAAGTGCTCATAAGTAGAGGGGGTGGTGCAAGGGGCTGGGCTGATGGTGGAGGAAAGTCCAGGGTAGATTCCAGTCTCTTGGTATCACAGGTGCAATGTCCAATGGGGCATAGGAAGGGGAGCAATGGCAGTTCAAGGTGGACAGGGTGACAGAGTGGGACAGAAGGGTGACAATCAGGAGAGTCCTTTTTCCTGGTGGGGGTCTTGGCAATGTTCTTTGTCTTTTGCCTAGATCGCATTGATACATTTTCAATTGCTGGAGTAGATTAGTCTGAAGAAAAGTCATCAGTGTCAATGAAATAACCAGAACAAGTCTCTACAAACACTGGAGTGGGTGCATTACCGGTCGATTGAGCCACGTCACATGGAGGCTCATGGTAGATGGTGTCATCAGTCTCTGTCATGTTGGTGTAAAAAACAGCCAAATCTTCGACAGGTGCTGTTTTTGATGCAGTGACTGGAATTAGCAAGAGCTTATTTTCTGCCCTCCCCACGGTCGAGGAGGTGTTTGAAATATTATGGGACATTGTTACATAGTCCGAAGTAGTGTTGCTAATTCTACTTTGAAGAGGTATGTCCTGTTGGGTAGTGAGAGGGAATCGGGGACTACCAAGGGACCTCTGGGTCTACCGTGCAGGTTCGGCCATATGGTGAACTTTGCATTCATCAATGGAAACAAATCTGTTTGCTTTCGAACCAGGCAGTGGCGGTATGATGACAGTTCTGGTACCTTGTATTCCCACGACTAGGACTGGTGCTCTGTACTATGGACCGAATTCCTTTTTCAAGGTGATTTTCTCACGTACCACATCCACGACTTTAGGAATCCAGCCAGTGGAGATTGTTGGTACGTCCTTATACCTAAGGTGGCAGCACTGGCAGATGATTTATCATCACAAAATTGCTGAAGCTCCTGTAAGACAGTGAGACGTTCATTTATGTCAAACGGTGTGTCTGCTGCCACCAAACCAGGGTCATCAAGATCTGGGACATACATAGGTATCCAAAAGAGAACCTCATAAGGAGTGCATCCCCCAAAGGACCGTCTTGGCAGACTGTTTAGTGCTCTCTGGACCCCATATAGGTGATGAAGCCAACTGCGGCCAGAACCTAATTCCCTGGCTGTCAAGGACTGCTTTAGATCACGGTTCCGCATATCCACGACGAATTTCCCTCGGGATGGTATGATGAGGAGTAATGGAGTTCAACACCCATTATACCCATGGTGTCCCTGAATGCCTTTGAGGCAAATGAAGAGCCCTGGTCCGAATGGAATGCTGCAAACACATATGTACCAATAAAGATCAGCAAGTCTTTTAAAACAGTTTGAGCGTCAGCCAACCTCTGCGGCCATACCCACAGGAATCTAGAACAAGAATCAACAATGACCAACATGTATTTGTATGCAGCATCAGGTTGTAGTGGACCGCAATGGTCCAGGTACACACATTGTAGTGGCCTTTTGGACACTAAGAGGAATGTCTGAGGTGGGCGTTTGATATTAGAGCCCTTTATTTGCTGGCAAATGTCACAACAGAGGACGTATTGCTTTGTCTGTTTGTATAGACCTGGCCACCAGAAACGTTTCTGTAAGAGTATTATTGTGGCCGAAATACCAGCATGTGCAGAAGTCACACCCTCAGGAGCTGGTTTTATTGGACCTAGTCTTTGTTCTTCGTTGGGGATTGCGACTGCAGGAATTGTTGCATAAGTAACATTCTGTGCACTGATGTGGTAAGAATATTTTGTAGGGTAAGCTTTTGGGAGGAACTTGCCTTCAGCCGGAGCCTTCACAGGAGTCAGTATTTCATTATCTAATCTCGTCTGAGAACGAGTCACTGCAGCCACAGAAGCCGTAGCTACTGCGGATTTGGCTGCTTCATCAGCCGAAGTGTTACCGATAACGTGTACTCCTACGCGTTGGTGGCCCAATGTATGCACTATATGGACACACGGTGGCATCTCCTTAAGATCGGCCACCCTCCCCTACAAAGTTTTGTGTTTTATGGTGTTCCCTTTGGAATCTCTAAACCTGTCCAGCTTCCAATGATTAAGGTAATCATTGTAGGACTGGACGCAGTAGTATAAATCACAGTCAATCAAAGTCAGCAATCCTGGCTCTGTGTGTTTTAACGCTAAAAAGGAAGGATTTAAGTTCAGCCAACTGAGCTGTGCAGTCCCTTAGGGCCTGAGTGTAGGTATTATGTGGGTGGAAAACACCATCCTTCATCACTCCACTCACGGCTGCGTAAGCGGCTGAATATTGATGTATAGTACCTACAGCTGGTCGTGCTGAACCATCAATATGAATTACAGTATGGTATCTGTCAAGTGGTAAGATATCCAGCAGAGCAGGGTACTCCTGTTCATATTGGAGATATTCTTGTGTCTGAATTTTTTGGTCAAAGATGTAATCAACATCATTGGTGGTCAGGGAGGTAGCCCACTGTATCCATCATGGATGTAGTTCTTTGGCGTTAGGAATGCTTGCTTTAGTAACAGCCTCTAAGGCTGGTACCGGGGTAACAACAATAATGCATTTCCCTTGGGCTAGTGGCCTCTCCTTGACAACCATTTGAACTGCAGTTAGAATTTGTTCTGTAGGTGCAAAGCGTTGTTCTCCATTAGAGTATAAATGGGATTTGTACGCAATGGGCACTGTGTCGCCCTTGTTAAAGGTGACATAAGTAAACCCAATGGCACCAGCAATTATTCTGATGACCAAATTTGTTTTGTTATCACATGTATGTAAGTGTTTTGCTTCTAGCATGACCTGTTGCAATTCCCTAGAAAAATCTGGGTGTATTAAGTCATAAAGAGGCTTGATACATTGTGCATAGTCAGGAATGTATGTTCTGACAAAATTGAAAAAGCCAAGTAGCGACTGTACCTTCTTGAGCGTGTTAGGCGGATGCAACTGTGCACATTCCTCTAGAAAGTGCGGGCCAGGCTCTTCCACTTGTTCAATAGCTCATATCCCAGGAACAATACACTGAGAAAGGCTAACTTACTTTTCTTAAAGTTAAATTTGTAACCAAGGTCTGCAAATCCTAAGATGATTCGATCGACCCTGACAAGATGAATGGTGAGGTCGTCGTCTGTGAGATAGATGTTATCCACAGAGGATAGCGCCTCAGGATCACGATCAGGTAGTATTGTCATTACACGGGCTGAGAAAAGTCCTAGACTATTCTTATAGCCTTGGGCCAACGGCAAAAGCGTTTCTGTGAGCCAAATGAGAATGCACTCAGGTGTCTACTTTCTTGTGCTAAGTTTTGGCAGAAAAACCCGGTGGAAATATCCAACTTTGTTTTGCACTTTTTGCGCACTATATTGTTAATAAGTGCTGTGCTATGTGAATTTTGTATAGCGTATGTGCATGTATGAGTATTTAAGTGTCTGTAATCTAAGACTATTTTGTACGAATGGTCAGGTTTTGCAACCGGGAATAACGGGTTATTCATTGCAGAGGCACAGGGCTCAATTACTCTCTGGTACTCTAGCTGAGTGAGGATCTCCCTCACTGGAGCTTTTGCTTAGTGTTTAATACGATATTGTGGCTGAGTTTGGGATGTGGACCTGATATGTATTCTATGACAAGAAAATGCCTTGTCCCAACGTACATGATTGCGGTATAGTGCAGGAGTATGCACTAAAGCCCAATCAACAGTGTAGGCTTGTTTTACCGCCTCTGGAGCAAGATCGGAGAAAGAAGGCAAAGTGACATCTTCCCCATGTGGGAGCTTACGGACGTGCTCAGGTGGCCAGTCTCTTTCGGCCAATAGGAAATCACAATTAAGTTCATCCCAGAATATCACTTAAATAGCGTGTTCTATGTCTCCCTTAATTTGAATTTTTAAATCATATACCCTATCTGGTGGGAGGACGTGTCTGTCCGCTGTTTCAACTGCAATGAAATCACTATGCTTGGTATCACGGTGGTACATTTTCAATTCTATATGTGTGGAATGTGACTGACCTGTGGTCTTCCTCAGGAAAAGTGATCCAGGAGTAGAATGCTTATGTTTGGTAGGCTTCATTATCTTCTACTATGAATGTACAGATGTAATGCTAATGCTTGTCTAGCATTTTCAGGAATTTCTATGGCATTAGCCATATTGTAAAATGGGTGAAGAGATGGAACACCAAGTGGGGAGTAAAATCCTTTTATGAGTTTGAGCTCGAATACCCTGCAGCCTAATTAGCTATCCCTGTTCAGCTGAGGAGGATCTTCCCAAAGACCACGGACGTCTCCATTTAAGGGTACTTGGGGTACCTGTAGTATTTGAGACTGTGATACTCGGGGTATCCGTAAATTAGTGCATAAACACCATCATTGGTGGCGCCATGTCGTAGTTGAACTCTTGCTCTAGGCAAGACTTCTGGTTTAAGGATGACAGTAGTTACGTTTGTAGGCGACTATGCCAATCCTACAACAGAACGCAACTGTCCTCTGAACCCTTCTGGCTCACAAGCAGCACCTCACCTGAAACCTCAAGCGGTTAAAGGTGATTTGAGGCAGTTTTTTTGCATGGACTCAAAAGCGTGACGTCTCAGGGAGCATCGTGGTTAAACGGAGATTATACCTTTCTCACATTAACAACATGTCTCTATCATACACAGGCACTGAAGAAGATGCAGTAAAGTTTCAATAATATTTTATTTCATCAAAACTTCCGTGTTCGGTAAGTTGCATGGGCTGCAATGAATAGGATAATGAACAATGTAAGGAACAGAATTGTAAAGACACGAGTCATTAACACAAAGACCCCCACCATCATGCAACATCACTCTATATCATAAAGAGTGGGATATGTCCTAATACCCTAGTCTGTAGGCCTAACCTCTAACCCAGAAGAGACCTAGGTATGTTAAACCTCAATCTGACAATACCATGTCCATGAGAAGAGCCCCCAACCCTTGTTACCTTGGAATGAGATCTCTAACTCAGACTCCACAGGAACATGAAGACTAGGTCAGTGTCAAGACAATGTGCTGCAGCGATAGAAGCAATGGCATCTGGTCGGGGTCCCTCTGCCTATCTTGAGAAAGTGAGGAGTATATATACAGATCTGCCTGGACCCCTGACGTGCGTAAGTTCCCAAACAATAGATAACAAGGTGTGCTTGGGACGGTAATTAGTATAAACAATTCCCTCGAAAGCGTGAAGAGGGAAAGTACCTAATGCGTACACCCTGAGTTTGTTTATATTTGTCACCTGATCTTGATGCCATAGCGCAGTGGCACTGATAAAGAGAATCAAAACATGGGCCTAAGTCAAAACAAGGCAGCCATCTTAAAAGAAATAATTAAATAAATGTGCTAAAACAGAGCTAGCTAGGTAGGGTAAAAGTCAGTAGGCGACGGGGGCACAAGTCCGCAAGCCAACGGCTAAGCTAACTACTGTATCCCTATTAAAACAAACTAGGATTCACCACAAAAGTGTACAACACTGATGTTTATTTTCAAAAGTCATATAAATGGGAATGGGGAGGATACCGTCAACGTACAATACACTGCGCTAATCAAGCCAACAAGCACACTAACACACCAGACACATGAAAGGTTAAATTAAGCTCCTTTGTCAAAAGTCAGATATGGGATTACAAATAGAATCCCTCATTTGTAGTGGCGGCGACGCAGATAACAGTCTCCAATACAGAATTAGCAGCCACTAAAATGGCAGCTGCCTGACCTTGCATATTGGACATTGTGCGTCAGAACCTGCCAGTGGAAGTCGACTGTGCAGTAGGCAGATGAGTGCACGATGGACACAACCATAGGCTAACATATTTGATTGTGGCGTACATGGGCCAATGCCTGTGTCAGCATACGCTGACATCGCGTACATGTACACCGCAGGTTTGAAAACAGCTCACTTGCCTCCTGACACTGCTGCTATCAAGACCGCCACCATTTTAGCTGCTGTTTGTGACCTCTAGGAGCAATTATGTCCACTCAAGCAGGTGAGAGGGCCTGTGCCTTCTCAGCTGAGGAGCTAGAGATGCTGGCAACTGAGGTCCTGTCCCTGCATGGTCAGCTCTATGGCTCACCAGAGGAACATGTAACTCTCTCACATGCATCTGTCACTCAGTTTTAATCCCTAATGTTCCTTCCCACAGGCAACATTGTGCCTTTGTGGCCAAACGTTCACTCTGATTACTGAGCTACATCATTGTGGCCCTTACATAGGCTAATGCTGTCTGGGATTGAGCAGCACTATACATTGTGACCTGAACATCATCATTGGGATGTGTGAAGTGTGGAAAGTCCTATATTCCATTGGTGGGGAACATATCCATATATGCATATATAGCTTTTCTTGGATCTGAGACTAATGTGGCCTTCAGAGCATGCTAACTCGGCAAACACATTTCTGTCCCTTACTGCATTAGCTGTGACTATATTGCAGAATAACCTCTTGAGAATGAGGTTAGGTAGGTGCAATTTGCCGCTGATCACTAAGTGGGTGATTTTAACATTGGCGGGCGGCGGAGGCCGCCCGCCAATGTACCCCCGACAAAATACCGCTCCGCGGTCGCAAGACCGCTGAGGGTATTTTGAGATTTGCCCTGGGCTGGCGGGCGGCCGCCAAAAGGCCGCCCGCCAGCCCAGGGCAAATCTACCTTTCCACGAGGACGCCGGCTCAGAATTGAGCCGGCGTAGTGGGAAGGTGCGACGGGTGCAGTTGCACACGTCGCGTATTTCAGTGTCTGCATAGCAGACACTGAAATACTTTGTGGGGCCCTCTTACGGGGGCCCCTGCAGTGCCCATGCCATTGGCATGGGCACTGCAGGGGCCCCCAGGGGCCCCGCGGCACCCCCTACCGCCATCCTGTTCCTGGCGGGAGACCCGCCAGGAACAGGATGGCGGTAGGGGGTGTCAGAATCCCATTTAGGAAGCTGCCACTCGTTTTAATGGGAGGGCTGTCATGAGTGTCCGTGTCTTAAGCTGTAGTCTGTATTATGCTTCCAAGCTGTATGGACCGTATGTATTGACTCAATGAGCCTGGCTACAAAGTTGTCTGTAAAATAAAGCACAAATAGTGTGCTGTTACTAAACTCAGAATGGTGTATCATTTTTCTTTGTGGCCAGCAGCACAGTATATTTATGTGGCTCTGGGCAACATGATGTTAGTGTATTGGCATAGTCAGTGTAGGAATGACCAGGAACGAGGTTGGGAAGCAGATGACACCACAAGTGTATCAGTATGTCTTGCTAGTGCTCAGCCTGTGGAAAGCAAACTTGTTGGCGTAGTATCCACTGTAGGAAACGGTGGGAGGACCTAAGGTGCTGGACCCAGAAGATCACAAAGGTCCAGCTGGGGAGGGCCTCCCAACAGCTGACCCTCTTAATGACCTGTATTCTATTGGTGGCCTATTCAGAGCTGGATGAGCAGTTAAGGACCCAACAGCAGCATCAAGGGGTGAGTACTTGCCTGACATCTTACAAACTGTTTTTTTGAGGTAGCCCTTTGCCCAAAAACATTGTGGTTGTGCCATGTCCAACACACAGGAAGAGATCTGGATTGTGGAGGTCTGGTAGTGGGTGCATGATGATGTTCTTTGGCTAATGTTTTTTGACCAAGATGTCAGCAGAGTCCAATCCACTGTAAATTGTCTGTTTTGAGCAGACACATGGCTGAGTAAGACCATGATAACCTCATGTTGTTTGATGTTCTGGGAAGAGGTTGTTCCAGACAACCCACATGTCTTCATTGTGCTAGGAGGAATGCTCCCTCACAACTGTTTTTCATTTCTGGGACACATATTACATGTGCTATAGCATACATTGGACTCTACCTGCAGCAACTGACCTGTACTTCCCACTGGTAAGTATAGAATTTTCAGTGACATGAATATGCAAACATCCCTGGTAGCATCAGCAGTAGTGGATACGTTACCCAGTGTACCTTTCACTGAAGGTGTTTCATCTGTAATACTGTTGGAAGGTCCATTCATTGACTGGTGACATACATCAGAGAGTGATATGTGACAACGTTAGTGTCATACGTGAGTACCTGCACTCATTTTTACAGGGCTATTGGTGTTTCACATCCCAAATGGTGCAGTGATGTACCATCCCATCACAACTGAAGTGTGTCTGCTTCTTCATGTCATTCTTATTCAAGGACATTCAACAAACATCAAAAGTGTATGGGCTTCTAGGAATCCAAGCTGAGAATGGGATTGTCTCCAGTTCCCAGCCTGATTGGAGATTTTCCTGGTGCCTTATGGACTATTATGATGTGTGCATTTGTAATAGGTATCTCCCAATGTCTGGGCCATGATTTGCTTCAGACCACTTTTCTATGCTACATGTGATAGGAGCTACCTTAGAACAGCTTTCATTGTGCTATCTTGAAACAGGTCATATGGAGAAGTATCACCAGAAAAATGTAATCAGTGTGAACTGTACACTTGCATGTGACATGATCCCTGCCACAGCACGTATTGCATCTACCTTACTGAATAGCATGCCCATCATCACATCATGATGTTTTTCCATGAAAATAAGCATTTAGGGGGAATCTGGGGATTGTGTTGACACTGTAGGGATGTCCAGTTGCTAGGCATCATATCTTGTGCAATCAGTTCAGCAGTGTATGCTACAAAGACCAAAGTATACAAGGTGGGAAACTGTCTAACTATGTTTATGAAGAGTGAGTGTTCATAAGCAAAAATCGGGTCTAGGTTTGGCATCACTATGACATCACTGTTACCAAGCATTTTCAGGAAATCCAGCATGCACGTACGTGCTGCTGCTAATGTTGGGTGACATGTAGTGAGCAAGCAGATCAGTAGTCTATGCCATCCTGTAATATTTTGTGCTTGAATCTGATGGACAGATGTATATATGCAGATGCAACCAACCCTTCTTAATGTGTCATTTCAGGTACATGCAGGGCAAGAGAAAGAGACAGTGCCAACATTGTTGGGGAAGCTTCTGGCCACAGTAGTTCCAGCTATGAGTCACAGGACATAGCAAACGTCCCTGGTGATGTGAGGGACCCAGTGGCCGTAAGCGTGCGGGGAGTGCCTCAGAGGATGGCAGCTCAAGTTCATCATTTCTGAGTCTTCCTCTAGTGGACACTCCTGAAAGGTGGCAGACACCACAGGATCTGTACCATCTTCATCCCCTTCTGCCACTACCAGTTTCATCAGCACTCTCCCTGTAGCTCCCCTCCCAGTTGACTGGGCCCGCTCTCCTAGAGAGGGCCATCCCTTTGCTCCAAGCACCTCAGCTCCTGCCACTGTCCCACCTGCTGCCCAGAAGGAAGAGGCTAATGACCTCCTGAGGTTCACCTTTGTGGGTCAGACTACCATTATGAATGCCATCCAGGGGCAAGGTAGCCATCTCCAGCAAATGGTGGCCTACCTGGAAGGCATTATTAGTGTTTTGTCTTATCCTTTCAGACTCTGGCCTCTTCCCTCTGAACAGCCTCCCATCCCCCCATCTAGTGTCCCTCCTCCACCCCTTCCCCATACCAATACTCTATTCCACTGCCTGTCTAAAGCACATGCACACATTTCAACTCACACAACCATACAGACCCAAGCAGCACATCCACACATAGGCAGAAACACAAGAAAACAAAAACAGGCACACATCTAAACACACTGACACTACACACACCCCATCCACAGACTACATCACATGCATTACATTCACACCCACCACATAGAACACAGCATCAACTTACACAAACCACTCCCCATCTCATCCACACACAGCACATCAGACACTACACACACATACACATAACATATACCCAGCACCACATCCTGTATTGACGACACAAAACCAACATGCATCCGCATCTGTCGCGTAGGCGTATTTTCTATGAATGTTGGAAACTAAACTTCGACCACGTTCACCGGCAATGTACCAAACTGTAGCCTTGAATGAAGCACGGAGTGATCAAGAATGTCTTCTTTGAGAACACAGTGCTGGGCTAAGCAAAAACAGTTAGATAGATGAAAAATAAAACAAGATTGTAAAATGGTTATTGTGAAAATAACAATGCAAAGCCAAAGAAAATATATCTAGGTTAAAGTGCACAGCGGCCTAGTGTGTTAAAATAACGTGCATGGAGCTATAACTAAAATGGCTACACAACACCCTCTCCTTGTTGGTTGAAAGTTGTTCAAAGCCAAAACTAAAATTTCATTGCTAAAAGCTCAACCTAAGATATATATAAAAACCACGCCAATTTTGACAAGTGAAAGGGACCCACAGGCATACTACGTGGAAATTTAAAACATGAGCATGTGACTTATAATCGAATCATAAAGACATGTCAATTTAGAAAAGTTCCAAACTAGGTACGAGCCATGGAGAACAGGAAATCTTCCACTTCGGCAGATGTCAAATCCGGAAAGTCCTCGCAAAAAAGGAACAAGGAGCAGGTGTGTTCCATAGCCCCAGTGTCTACAAAGGCGGCATCTCGTGGAGTGCCCATTGATGAGTTGTCGACAACTTCCTCTAGGAAGAGTAACTCATAATTAGCTTCATGCAGCAAATGCAACCTCAATGCACATGTCTGGTAATGAACCCTCAGCGAGAACATCAACAGATCAGCATCTACTGTAGGCAAGCGCTGCTGTGAGAGACAGACATCCAGTGCATGTTCAAATGAGCACCAGAGGCACCGAAACACGGGCTGCACACAATGCAAAACTGGTCTGAATGACAAAGACCGATCACACTCCAATTGCTCCAGGAGTGTTGCTCCAAAATACTGTATCATACGCTCAAGACACAGCTGCGCTGATGGGAGCGCCATCATTTCTCTTCGTTGTAGCAGGACAGCCATTGTGAATAAACACCAGCAACAGCAGGATGCCAGCTAATAAAGCCAAAGTTATCGGAAATCCCCCAAAAATACTACCGAAAATTGAGTGGATAGCTGAAGGTATCAAACCGAATATGGAGGAGAAGGTGTGAATAAAACCAGAACCAACAGCTTTGAAGAAATGTGCGATTCCAGTTGTTCTGGACGCATTAAATATTCGTCCCACAAGTTCACCGAAGTGTCTCAGAAAGTTTGTATTTAACAGGGACTGTATTTCTGCTGATGACCTTGCCACTTGAAGTGCCTAGGTCTTGCGCGCAGATGTAAGTACCACATGCTTTTGAAACAATAAAGCATTGAGTCTACTTAACTTGTCAAAATTCACGTTTGAAGTAGCAATGTGAGGCCAAATATCAGCTACCTTCTTAAATTTAGTCGGGGGAAACAGTACATTCCCGCAGCATGTAACGACCTTAGAGACCGAAACAACTTAAACTATTCCGGCCCACATGCCACAACAGCCTTCACCATTGAGGAGGAGGTAGCTGCCATTTGAAAGCACCTGGAACGTAGGTCTAATCCAGGGCACTGGGACTCCCTTTAGATAACAAGCCAAGTTTGCAGCTGAGGCGTTACACGCCCCATGCAAGGACAGCTGTTTACAAACCATTGAATGGCTGACTGAAGTCTTGCATTCACTACCACTAAGAAAGACCTCTTTCATGCCACTGAAGCATCTGTACAAGACGGGAAGCTCCCACACCTCATGAATGTAACTACCTCCCAGTTTTTTCTATCTGCCTACCGGAATGTGTTTTAAACAGGAGGTGAATTGTAGTGTAGAAACAGGCAGATTAATGACCCCATGTATTAACCACTCAGCAGATGGTATTTCGGCCACAGTAAACAGCAACTTTTCCAATTTCTTGATGTTAAGCATGACATAAGTCACTTCCTTCTTAGCCATTAGTTGTTGTTGTCATGTTAAATTCAAAGAAGAAAATATGTCCCTTGCACCAACATGCTTCCATGGGACGCGACCCGCCTTCAATGTTTGAAGTGTCCAACCTAGCTGCATAATGGACCTGATCTGACTTTGTCCAAGGTGTAAAGAAGACATATCTAATTGTATAATGTTTATAGCAGAAGAGACAATGTTATTTATGGTATATATCCGGTCGGACCTGGTGCTAATCCCATTATCCACAACAGCTAATGCCTTTTTAGATTTTCCTGATCTATTTGCCTTAACCAGGCAGCAGCATCTTGTTGGGAATGTTTCCAAATCTCATTGTGTACTGCATATAAGAAACGCTTCCTACGTGGTGTTCTGGGGCCTGACAAGAAATTTTGTAAGTCAGTGGAGTTACACAAGAGACTGAGGTGTTCTCTAACCGCCTCTAGTGAGGATGATTTTAGCCACTGCTGGCATAATTTTCCCACACTATATGTAGTAATTATCCCCGCATTTTCTGATGATATATGGCAAGGGTCTGGCCTACTCGTCCTAAAACCCCTGAGAAGTTCATAAAACGTTCATGACACCCATTGGTATCTATTGGCCACAATAACCACCCGCCAGGAAGTGTCAGGACGTGTCAGTGATGCATTAAATGTACCATTCTGGACCCACTCATCGAGCTCGATTTCTGTTGTATTTGTATATTTTTGCCATTTATAAAACTTTGCAGGGGCAGGTATACCAGGCACGTTTAATTCCCTAATTTTAGCTAAACCTAAACAACTTGTCTGTTGTACAGTTTTGTTTAAAAAGATCATTTGTACAGGAATAAGGCATGCTCTAAACAAGGCTTCCTTTCCCTTAATTTGCCAATTTCTTGTTCCCCACACACTTTTCAGATCAATTGATTTAAGCCTATAATCATAGCCTTCTATCGATAACCAGGAAACAAAGGACTCTGAATATATGAATTTCGTATTGGTCAATAACATATGTATATCCTTAGTAGGTGGTACTTTAAAATAATATTTTTTTGATTGTGCCCAGAAAAACATGCAAACTTTTCAGAATATGTTTAGGAACTCCCTTGTGGCGGAGTCGTGCATTGTTCCCATTGCGTGTAATTAAAAACAGTTTTGGGACTGCTCACTCTATGTATGAAATGGTGCCCATAATAATTATAGCAAAACAAATCACCATAATTTTCTTTAAATTGGTAAACATCTTTGTTTTCAAAGACAGTATAATATTGCAATTCATTCATCACAGAATCAACTGTTTTCACATCCCAATCATCAGAAACAATGCCTGGTATCACTATATCATTCATTGATAATTTGAACACATACAGTATTTGAATAACTTCCGTAGGACCATATATATCAAACATTACTTTTGTCCCAAACAATCCCATCAGGAATTGGCACTGCGGAAATGTTCACAAAGCATAAGTCTCTTCAGACTTTATGTGATGAAAAATGTGGTTTCAAAACCTCCTACACCAGTTCAACTGTTGATCTTTCAGGAAGAAAATGACCATGTATTAATAAGAAAAAGGTAATGACAAAACCAATCCAAAGTAGAAAGGCTAGGACAGTCAATGAGAGCCATAGATAGTTCCATGGAAAAATAAAATATGTTTCTTTAAGCCAGTTTGTTAGCTTACGTGTACTTGACAAATCAGTTGTCGAAGAGGCGAATGAATCTGGGAAATCATCGTTGAAGTCAGCAAAATAACCAGAGGCAGTTCGTGCAAATGGTGGAGCCCTTGTCAGTGGTGGAGTTGGTGTTTCCTGCGGTGGCACACTATAGATAGCACCATCCGTGTGTGTTGGAGTTGAGTTGACTTGTTCAAATCTTTCTAAATTAGTTGACGTTAGTGGAATTAATTCAAGATCATCTTCCACCCTCCCCAAGCTCGAAGAGGTGTCGGTGTTGGTGTAAACAACTTGTAGAGGAACTTCTTTGCCAGTAGTGAGAGGGATTCAGGAACTACTGAGTGTTCCTCTTGGTCGGCTGTGCAGGATCGGCCACATGGTGTTGTTTGACATTGTCAATGGAGACAAAACGATTTTCTTTGGTACCCACCAACGGTGGTAGACTAACAGTTTTGGTACTGTGTATCCCTAGTACAGGGACTGGTGCTCGATAAGAAAGGTCAAATTCCTTTTTCACAGCAACTTTCTCACATACAAGATCCCCAACTCTGGGAATCCAGCAGGTAGATGTTACAGGCACATCCTTAATTCCTGTGGAGGCGGCACTGTTAGAAGAATTATCATCACAGAACTGTTGCAATTCCTTGAAGATAGTGACATGTTCATTTATGTCAAAAGGTGTTTCTGCTGCCTTCACACCAGGACCATAAAGATCCAGAACATACATTTGAGTTCCGAACAGGCACTGATATGAAGTCCGACCCCCCCCCCAGGGACCTTCTAGGCAGATTATTTAGTGCTCTCTGGACTCCCTACGGGTGGTTAAGCCAACTACGACCCGTACCTAGGACTCTGGCTGTTAAGGATTGCTTTAAATCATGGTTTAATCGCTCCACTACACTATTTCCCTCGGATGAAATGGAGACGAGTTCTGGAGTTGGACCCCCAACGAAGCCATGGCGTCCCTGAATGCCCTTGAGGCGAAAGCTGGGCCCTGGTCCGAATGGAAAGCCGCAACTGCATATGTACCGATAAAGACTCGCAAATCTTTAATAACACTCTGAGTGTCAGCCGAGCATTGTGGCCACACCCATAAAAATCTGGAGCATGAATCAACAGCGACTAAAATATATTTGTATGCACTATCAGGTGTTAGGGGACCACAGTGGTCCAAGTACACACATTGTAACGGTTTGTTTAAAATTAAGAGTGATGTCTGCGGTGGGCGCTTGTCAGTGGAAACTTTAATTTGTTGACAGATGTCACAACAAAGGACATACTGCTTAGTCTCTTTGTAGAGACCTGACCACCAATAACGGGCCTGCAAGATCGAAATTGTAGCCTCCACACCAGCATGGGCAGATGCCACCCCTTCATGCGCTGCTTTAATCAATTGTGATCTTATGTCTTTGTTGGGGATGTCTCGTACACCTACGCCTGGTATCTTAACCTCAGCGTTCAGCATACCTCCCATTCGATAGTGATACTTGTTAGGAATCCTTTAGGAAAGGGGGTACCATCAGCCGTAGCTGTCACAGCAGCCCAAATGTCTGTGTCCGGTTTTGAACTCAAGCGAGCCACTGCAGCTATAGCGGCCACAGCCACTGCTGACTATGCAGCTTCATCAGCCAGCGTATTTCCAGCAACATGTATTCCAAAGCGCTGGTGTCCAAGTGTGTGTACAACATGGACATTTGGTAGCGTCTCTTTCAGGTCAGCTACTTTACCCCACAGTAGTCTGTGTTTAATGGTGTTGCCTTTGGAATGTCTCAACCCATTCTGTCGCCAATAATGCAGGTATTCATTAAAGGACTGGACACAATGATATAAATCACAAGCAATCAGCGTAGGCTGTGCAGGATCCGTGTTTTCTAGTGCCATCAGCAGAGCTTTTAGCTCTGCCAATTGTGCTGTACAATCCCCTAAGGTTTGTGTAAAGGTGTGTAGAGGACAAAATGTATTGCCCTCCATGTAGCCACTTACCACTGCGCAAGCAGCAGAATATTGATGTTTAGTTCCAATTGCAGGTTGTGCTGAGCCATCGGTGTACATGACTCTATGATATTGTTCAATAGGCAATGTATTTGCTAGAATTGGGTATTCTATTTCCTATTGTAAAAATTCTTTAGTTTTTCGCTTTGGGTCAAAAATGTAGTCTACATTAGTGGCTGTCAGAGACGTAGCCCATTGTATCCAACGTGGATGTAATGCTTTTGCGTTTGGAACGCTAGCTTTTGTAACAGCGTCTAGGGCTGGGATTGGAGAAACGACAATAATGTGTTTTCCTTGGGCAAGAGGTCTTTCTTTAATGACAGTCATCTGTACAGCAGTGAGAATTTTCTCAGTGGGAGCAAAGCGTTGTTCTGCCGCTGAGTACAAGTGTGATTTGTATGCAATAGAGACTGTCTCACCTTCATTAAATGTCACATAGATTAACCCGATGGCCGCAGATATTACTCTGATGACCAAACGTGTTTTGTTATCCCTCGTATGTAAATGTTGTGCTGCAAGCATATCTGTCTGCAACTCTTAAAGAATGTGTGTATATTCCATTGTCCAGAATTCGGGATGTATTAAGCCATATAAAAGTTTTATGCGTGTAGCATAAAATGTAAGTTCTGCCACAATTTAGGAAACCCAATAGTGATTGGAGTTTTTAATCGTATTTGGTGGTTGTAACTGTGCGCATTTCTCCAAAAACTGTGGCGCTAGACTCTTCCCTTCACTTGACAGCTCATATCCCAGGAACAGGACGCTGAGGAAGGTTATTTTTGTTTTTTTGAAGTTAAATTTGTAGCCAAATTCAGCAAATTCTACAACAATGCGGGCTACCCCTCTTAAATCTTGTAGTAATTCATAATCCATGAGATAGATATCATCTACATAGGACAATGCTTCAGGGTCAATCTCGTGCAAAATAGCAGCGACACAAGCTGCGAACAGTCCTGGGCTGTTCTTATACCCCTGAGGTAAATTACAGAATTTTTCTGGGAGCCTAGTGCACTGAAATTTGTTAAGTCTCTACTCTCAGGTGCTATATGCTGGCAGAAAAAAACATTGGAAATGTCAAGTGTTGTTTTGTATCTTTTACGCACTATGTTGCTCATTGGTGCTGTGCTATGCGAGTTTTGGATGGCATAGGTACGTGTATGACTGTTTAAATGTCTGTAGTCTAAGACTATTCTATATGAATGGTCTGGTTTAGCTACGGGGAATAATGGGTTATTCATTGACGAGACACAGGGTTCAATCACACCCTGGTACTCTAATTGCGTGAGTATTTGTCTCACTGGTGCTTTTGCTTCATGTTTTAACGGATACTGCGGTTGTGGCTGAGGTTCACGTTTAATTGGAATTACATGTTAGGGGGATTCTTTATCCCTCCTGCATGATTTCTGTGTAATGCTGGTGCTTGTGCTAAAGCCCATTCAATGGAATAAGATTCAGCGAGTTCCTCTGGAACAAGGGGCGAGAAGGAAGACTTAATGACTTCTTCTCCATATGGGCAGGTACGGACAAAGTCAGGTGGCCAATCTTGTTCGGCCAATGAGACATCATATACTTTTACTACATGATCCCAAAAGATTGCGTCTATTGTGTGTTCAATGTCTCCTTCTAACTGTAACGTTGCTTTGTACACCCTATCAGGCGTGGAGACATAAATGTCTGCAGTCTCTACTTGTATAAAGTCATCAGTTGCTTTCACCTCCAGATACTCTAGAAGATTCCGGCGAACTATTGTGACCTCTGCCGCGCTGCCTAGCAATGCTAGAGCCCAATTCTTGTTCTTCAAGAGGACCCTCTTCCTGAGTGGCATGTCGGACTGTGACTGCTGTCACTTTTTTCTTTTTAAATTGCGTTTTTTTTGGGTGGGTTTCTCTTCCTTTTTAACAGAAACCTCAGAAAAGCATTGTGATTCCTATCTCGGTTTCACATACTCTGTTCTTCGCTCTGATCGCCCACCTCTTTCATTTATTTTTTCCGATGAGTCCTCAAAGGAACGAGATTGGCATGTATCAGTATATTGATATCTATCAGGCGTTTTTATATTATGTCTATTTCTGAGATTATACCTATTCTGTGGGGTCTCCATACGTGGAGATTCTCCCCTCCCTTTTTTAAGAGTTTGTTGCTTTTTATCCCAGCGTTTCTTATTACCCTCAGGTGCTTGCTTGGGGGTATCTTTGTTCGATTTACCCTGAAATTGTGGTTTTTGTGGTCTGACGCCTAAGCTATCTCGACCAATACCTGAATAGGACTCTGCTATTATTTTAGGCAGCTCTCGTTCCTGATCCTGTTGTGGAACGTCTCGAAGCCGCATGCGCACTGCAAGCGCCACCGCTTCCCCTTTAAGATTTCTTAAAATGATTGAGGATACTGTGGCAAAATTGCCTATCAATTGCATCCCTAAATCTATGTCCGGGCCTGCCCCGTATTCATCTTCAATTTGTTTCAGCACCTCCAGTAAATTGGCAAGTGTTGGTGTATCGTGTGCAGTTGTATAGAGCGTGGCAAATACCGTGACCCAGGTATTACAGTTTTCTACTGTAGGGACCATCCCAAAAGGCAAGCACATTGTTAATATTCTAAGTTTATTCTGAGGTCCTGTATGGGGAAATACTGCCTCCAGCCTATTAATTTTCTTTGCTAGCCAAAACGGAGTTTCCTCTCGTTTGGCCGGTACTTTACCCATAATGGAATGTACAGTCGCAGGATTTATACCTGGCGTTGCTGCATGTGGATGTGCTGGAGCAGCACGTGCTGGGTTTGTATTTAGTGTTTGCATCACAAATTGTACTAATCGTCTATATAACGCTATTAATTCAATATATAAACGACGAACCTCAGCTACTGCTAAAGTTGCAACCGCAGGATGTGGTGTATAGGTGGCCAATAAAGGCCAGGTAGAACCGTCATTACTTAGTGGACCTAACCTTACTTATAATATTGTGTAGGGTAGGGTGCCATCAAGCCAATGATTATGTTCTTGATAAGATAGAGGTATCTCTAAATATGCGTATGCTCTGTATTGTCCAGGCGCATTTGCAGGTGTATTTTGGTGAAATGTATTTGTGTTCCCATCAACTGCTGGGAATGTGACCCAGAGTAAAAAAGTTTTGTTCTATAAGCTGCATGGGCGTCCACCACAAATGTGACTGGACCCCCCTGGGCCGTTAGGCCATTCGCTAATAAATGTGCAGTTAGAGGTTGTCTCATGTTAACCGCTATTTGTACCTGTAGTGGATTCACCATAATAGTAACAGTATGAGTTCAGAGAAGGCACACCAAATAAGGGTTTTCCTTTTAAAGTTCAAACTTGAACAACCTCCAGCTGTAGTAGGATCACCTACGCAGCTGTGGTGGAAATCCTCAGCACCATGGGCGTCTCCGCATATGGTATTGAGGTATGATGATATATAATGAGACAGAGATACTCCGGAGGACCTGAAAATTAGAGCCTGACCAAACGTTGGCGGAGACATGTCGCGTAGGCTCTCATTATTCTAATGAGATTACTGGATTTTGAGCAGCAAGATCCTCCACGGTGTGGGAGACTGAGTCTAACCCACTGTGGGTGACACCTGCCGCTCTAAATCCGGGTTTTGCTCCGGCTAACTAGCAGTGCCTCATCTCTACCAGGGGATAGTGATGATTGGGCCGTCGAGTGCATGACATTTTAGGCTTCTCAGGGAAGTCGTGGTCACTCAGGTCGCATCCGGTTCTCTCATTTACAATTAAGTCTCACATATAAATGACAAACAGAAGCAGTAGATGTTTCAATGTTTAGTTTAATAAAACAACTGCATCTTAGATAGCAAAGCGTGAGCTGCAATAACCCGGATGACACAACATGACAGTATTGAAATGGTGACGAGAAGAGTGAAGCATAAGAATAACGCTATCATATTGTCACTATGATCAATGGATTATTTCCTATCTAAATCATAATCTGAGCACAGCATGTTTAGCTCTAATTCTGCCTTTCAGGTTCCCCCTGGAAGACATTAACCCCCATACCTGAGCAAAGGCCTGTAGTCTGCGTTAGCATCTATAGCGAAGCATTCAGCAGTCAGCATGCAGTTGTGGTTCCCTCGCTTGAATCTCCCTCTTAACGTGTAATGGGAATAGGAAGTGTTTTTATAATAACACAGCTGATGTTCTAAGAAAATGTCCCTACGTAAGGATGTGGATTTTCTACGAATGTTGGAGACTAAACGTCTACCACGTTCACCAGCAATGTACCAAACTGTGGCATTGAATGAAGCACAGAGTGATCAAGAATGTCTTGTTTGAGAACACAGTGCTCGGCTAAGCAAAAACAGTAAGACAGATGAAAAATAAAACAATACCGTAAAATGGTTTTTGTAAAAATAACAATTGCAAGCCGAATAAAATATATCTAGATTAAAGGGAACAGGGGCCTAGTGTGTTAAAATAACGTGCATGGAGGGATAACTTAAATGGCTACACAACATCTCAGTCACATCCATTCACACACCACAAACAACCACACCCACACTCACCACCACAGCAACATCTACCACACCCAATTCTACCACTTCCACATCAGCAAGCACCACTGACACAACATTCACCTCATACACATCCAAAAAACACAGATGCACACAAGCAGGCACCCAACACAACCCACCTTCAGTAGACACACCCATACGTCCAAGAAATTCACCAGACACTTCTGCACCTGCACTAACACTCCCAGGCACATCGGTCACAGTCACTCCCTCTCCCTTCAAAACCCATCCCTTCCCAAACCCACTCCTAAGTTCCCTGTAGAGGACCCATCTTTTTTCTTCACCCTGAACCCTCCCAGACCTCCTACCCCAACTACAAAAGAGGCTCCACCACTCCCACACCCAAGACTACCTCTCCCAACTCCCAACCCACCTCTAGTATCCCTGCATCCACCCTTTCCAGGTCCCCAGCTACCCCTTCCAAGAGACTTTCCACCCCTTCCATTTCCCAGACCTCCCTCCTAAGGGTCGACCCAACCCTTCCTCTTCCAATCCCACTACTTCCCATGCTAAGCCCACCCCCAACCCAAACATCCCCCTATCCAAATAATGTCCCGGAGATGTATGACCTGCCCAATGGAATCTCCTTTGTAAGGAGGTTACCTGGCAGTATCTGAAATGTTTTGTGGCACAGCATAGTGCAAGCCAAATATAAATTGGACTGGCCATTGTCGTTTGATTTTTGTTTGGTCACTCTTTGGTCTTTCACGTATATAAAGAATTTTCTTCATCTTGAACACATTGGTCCTTTTTTCACTTTTCCCTAGCTACTTCTGTGAACATCCAAATCTTTGAATATTGTTAATGTGACACAATGTCATTTGGTCTACATATTATGGCAGGTTATGCTCCTCATATGTTGATGGTGTACTTTGTTATGTACATGCACAAATTGTGATGGGATGTGCTGGGTAGGTACTTTTCTGGGCAGCCATTCATCATGGTGGAGAGCACTTGCCCCACCTAATTTCTGTTCTTTGTAACATTGAGGCAGGGGACTGCAGGTGGGCTATTTTCCCCCTTAATGATGATCAATGTGACCTGGTTTGCATATTTGAATTCTGTGACAGTACTGGACTTATATATGTTAAGGGGCCCTGTTGCATGGGTGTATATGTGTTATGTATCCAAATTAGGCCTGACATTGTTTTGTGTGGTATTTCAAATGGCAAAGTGTCCCGCTAGTCTTGTGCATTGTCACCCTTATTTGGTTTGCACTTCACCCTATGATGTATTTTGGAATGTGTTGCAAGTTGGTCATTCATTTCTCTACACCTGTCGGGTGGTTGGTTGTCATGGCTTTTTGTCTTCATTTTGTGACATGTGTCCATTGTTTTGTGTGTAGTTTACACTTACTTTAGTTGCATGTGAGGGATGTAGATACAGAGGTGTTTGTTCAAATATCTTGCACTTAATCATTGCACACATAAACTTGGCACTTGGCAATGCTATTCTATATCCTGGCTATACTTGAGCCTGTGGGCCTGTACATAAAGATGTTTAGGGGCATTGGCAAAGTGGACTGTGGCCCGGGGAGCCAGATCTTCAGGGGGCCTCTTGATTCTAACAAGCCTGTTCTTCAGGGTATATTTCCATGGTGGGCTTCCATTGGTTCTTAGATGTATTGTTTAGGTTAGCATTTCCAAATGTGATTGTTTGATGTGCCTGGTGTATGAGGGTCTACTGCAGTACTATACCATAGAAGGTGTGTTTAATTTTAATGCAACATCCCTACTTAGGGCTGTTGTCTATCAATAGTGGATATAGCCTGTGTGAAGTTTGAGGCTGTCACAGTGATTATTTGCTGTGATGTTATTGTGGACCTGATGTTGTGTTAGTGTGTTGTGGACACACATCACTATCCTTGTTGCTTAATGAGGCACACCTTTCGATATTGGAGTAGTGTTGCTGTGCAGTGTCAATCAGCTGGCCAAAGAGGACATCAAAGAGGTGATTTAGGTGCAAACATTATTGGCTGTTCCGGACTGGGACACACAAATTATTTTTGTCCCAGGGCCCCCCTGGACCTTATATTGCACCTGTGTTTGCATCTCTGAACTGGAAAGCAAATATAAATGGATGACATGGGGAATGACTGTCAGTTGCATTGACTGTGGTGTGGGTTTTGGTGGTCATCAAGCAGCAGTGGCAGGATTTGTACTATCGGCTCCATGACGTCAGGGTACATGTGCAGGTGAGTGAAGGTGAGTTTCTGCCTTTCATCCCTCATATTCCCCCAGTTCATGTGTGATGGTTTGGCTGCCACAGTCACGTCAGCGGCAAGGTGCATCGTGATTGGACCGGTGGTGGAACTGGCGGTCTAACCACAGGCATACGTATTAGCATCGAATGCCACTATCACAGTCTGAATTTCCTGGAAGTGATGGCAGTGCCGCTGCGGTCTTTCCTATGTGCACCCAGTTAACTTGTAAATGGGTGGGCAGGCGGACTGCCAATTTGGCACCATGCTACGCCAGTGACCCTACCGCCAAACTCATAATCGACCCCTAAGTCTCCTTGTGTGGGTACTGTGATTGATTTGAATTGTTCCACCCATCTTGCATACCCAGCAGGAACTGCAAAAACAGAAAAAGAACGACCGAAGTCGGATCCACTGGCCTCCCCAAACACCAGACCAAAAAAGCTGTTCAAATGCCAGGCATAAGAATGCTGGGTAAAAAACCTCCTGGAAGCCTGGAAACGCAGTGCCAACCAGGCAGGGACCCACAGATCAGCAAAATTGCACCTACCAATTACCATGCCTCCAAGGGCAAGCCCCCAAAAGATCCCAGAGGAAGAGCCTGGAAGAATAGAAGAGATGGTACAACTTGAAGAGCCCATTTCAGAATGCACCCAACAACGCCAGAAGAGCGAATAAAGGTTCCTGGGGCCACCATGGAACAATCAAAATCACCGACCACCCACATTTCTGCCCGCACCAAAAATACCCTGCACAACTGGAAAGGCGGAACGCGTACAAGAGACCCCGAGACCAATGACAAAGCAAACCGTGTGACACCCAAGCCTGAGGAAAACCTCCCCTGGAACAAAGCATATGCCTCGTTCCATTCTCAGGAGAAGCAAACAAGACTAACACAAGAACACCCGACCTCTGAAAAACATATCGAACAGGCTGTGGTGGAGGGAGAAATACTCAGAGTGTGGAGAATCCCAGCCAAAAAGATCCACCCAGACATTCACCACCCCCCGAAAGTATACAGCAACCAGAGACAGAACCTAGTCCACAGCCCAGATAAAAAAAGTCCTGAGAAAAAAATTCCAGGAACTTGGAACTTGTACCGCTGTGCCGGAGGATTAAAGATAGCGTCACCAGACCATCCCTCCTAACCAGCACCACTGAACCCTTCAGGCCTGCAATTAGAAATGGGGTCTCTGGTTGGCAGTCAGTTGGCACTATGTCCATGGAGGGACCCTCACTGTAGTCAGGGTAGAGAGATACACACCTTGGATAACCCCTACTCACCTCCTTGGTATCTTGGCACAACCAATCAGGCTTATTTCAGAGGCAATGTGTAAAGTATTTGTGCCAACACACACAGTAACACAGAATGATACACCAGACTAGAAAAATAGCCAATATTTATCTAAATCAAAGAAGACCAAAACAACAAAAATCCAATATACACAAGCAAAGATATGAATTTTTAAAGTAAAAAGAGTCTTAATCCATAGAACTCAATGGATGCTTTGTTTTATCACAAAGTACCTGGTAGGCGTCAAAAATAAAGCTGCATGGGCAAGCGTACATCGGAAAAGCAAGCGATGTGTTGATTCCTTAATCGCTAGTGAGGCTGTGCGGTTTTTGCTCTGCCGGGCAAGTGATGTGTTGATTCTTTCCTTCCAGCTCAGAGATGCGTCGCTTTCCGGATAAGTAGTCTCAGGTCTGCGCTGTGATGTTAAAGGTTTTGCCGTCCAGGGACAATGTGTGCAAAATACAGATGCACAGCAGTGATTAATCCGCGCTCGGCTGGCGATGCATCGATTTTACAAGTGATGTGCCAATATTTCAGCCATGGTGCAGGCACTGCATACATTTTTCTGCTGCTCAGCTCCGGTGCATGGATTTTCTCCTTGGGTTCACCAGCTTCTCCTTTCAAGGGCCCAGGGACTGGATAAGGCACAACTTGGCAGGGTAGGGTTATCTGCAAGAGAGCACAGATGCTGGCAGATGAAGTCTTTGATGGCCGTGAAACTTCGGAACAGAGGGCAAGCTCAGTCCAAGCCCTTGAAGAATCTTTACAAGCAGAATACACATCAAAGTCCAGTCTTTGTCTTCTTTAAGGCAGAAGCAGCAACTGCAGGCCAACCAAGCAAAGTACACACAGCAAGGGGGCAGTACTCCTTCTCCAGATCTTCAGCTCTCCTTCTTGGCAGAAGTTCCTTTTGATCCAGAAGTAGTCGAAAAGTCTGGAGTTTTGGGTCCACTATTCATACTCATTTCTGCCTTTGAAGTAGACAAACTTCAAAGGAAACTCTCTGTTGTTCACAAGATCCTGTCTTGTCGAGGCCTGGACCCAGACACACACGAGGGGGATGGAGACTGAATTGTGTGAGGGCAGGCACAACCTTTTGAGGTGTAAGTGTCAGCTTCTCCCTCCCCACTCTAGCCCAGGAGACTCATCAGGATATGCATGACACTCCTCAGCTTTCTTTGTGTCGCTGTCTAGAGGGAATTCATTAAGAGCCCAACTGTCAGTCTCACCCAGACGTGGATTCCACAGGGAGGCAGAGGCACAGAATGGCTAAGCAAGAACATGCCCACTAGGTATTTTTAAATTGTGAGTTCAGAGACGCCAAACTCCACAGCTCTGCTCCCAATGGGAAACTACACTTAAAAGGTATTTAAAGGCAGTCCCCATGTTAACCTAAGGGAGAGATTGGCCTTGTAATAGTGAAAAACAAATATGGCAGTATTTCACTATCAGGACATGTAAAACACACCAGTACATGTCCTACCTTTTAAATACACTGCACCCTGCCCATGTGGCAACCTAGGGACTACCTTAGGGGTGACTTACATGTAGTAAAATGGAAGGTTTCGGCATGGCAAGTGGGTACACTCGCCAGGTTGAATTGGCAGTGCAAAACTGCACACACAGACACTGCAGTGGCAGGTCTGAGACATGTTTACAGAGCTACTCATATGGATGACACAATCAGTGCTGCAGGCCCATTAGTAGCATTTGATTTACAGGCCTTTGGCACCTCTAGTGCACTTTACTATGGACTTACTTGTAAATCAAATATGCCAATCAGTGATAACCAACCATAATCACAATTTCTACAGGGAGCACTTGCACTTTAGCACTGGTCAGCAGTGGTAAAGGGCCCAGAGTACCAAAGACCAGACAAAACAAACTCCAGCACACTGTCTAAAACACAGGAGCAGAGTCAAAAAGACAGTGGAAACCACATCAAGGATGCCAGGTCTAACACCTGCCTACAACTGAACCAAATTCAGCAGAACATTCACAAACTCCCACCTAGTTGAAGACCTCCGAGAGGCCGAAAGAGCCCAGAACCCCAGGACCTGCACTGACACCAGTCAAGCCCCCACACAGAAAGATTGCCATCCATCAACACCACCACCAGAGCTGGAGGAGAAAGAGAAATCCTATTCACGATACCATCCCTTACCAGCCATCACAACAGAAACCTGTGGACCAGAGCTGACAGCTGGAAATGGACAAGACTCTCATGAGCCCCAGCCACCACTGGAAAAAAATCCTGTGAAGTAATATGTGAATGTGAACCCCGACCCAAAGGCACCAGAAATACAGTAGATGCCAAGACACCCAGCACTAACACCCACTCCAGTGAGGCCAAAAACGTGCCCCAAAGAACACCACGTCTATTGACAGGATCAAAGAACACAATTCCTTAAGTCATAAACAATCCGGCCCCTCCAGGACCTGCAACACCCATACACAGGAACCCCCAACAGGGTCTCCTAAGGGGACTACAGCAGCAGACAGCCGAAAGAGGGAAGAACAAACACACAATCCGCGAAGTATAGAAAAGCTAGAAACATCAAAATTGCATAGGCGGTGACTTGAGTCCAAAGGGAAGAAGTCTAAACTGGAAATGCTCACCTCCATCGCAGACCGGATAACCTGTCAGAAGATTACCCATTAAATCAAACTTCCACAGGAGAAGCTGCCTTTTACCCAACTCCCTCCAACAGATGCATACTCAGTTTTTAACTGATTATCTGAACCCTGCATCCGCTAGCGGAAACGGAGAATGGGAATAGAAAAAGAGAGACTGCCTTCAGATCCAGTTCCAGCCTGTGTTTACCACTTAAAGATTGGATATTCAGTGTGTGTCTCTGAAAACCTGCACCTTTCTTCTTATTGGGATTTCTTTAAAGGAAGGACCTGCAGTCGGGTGATAAGAGCATAGATAAGTACATTCCTACTGCACATTCAACTGTTGTTCATTCACATTCACCCAATTCTATTGTTCTACTAACCTCGATCTTTTGAGAGACTAGCCTCTCTCTAAGAGAACAATGTTGACTTAATATCTTCTTTTCTCCAGGAGTCAGAGGTATCCAAGGTTCGCTGGAGAACAGTTCAAAAGTATACAAACTACTAATGTCTTTTACAGGAAACAAAAACTCCTCAAGGTTCAGTTTTCTCAATCAGAGTCTCTAGGAATTAGTATGGGCACTGAGGTTTGTCTCTAAGACTGACAAGTCTGCAAAGAGTTCTTGAAATTATATGTACACATATATATTGGCAAGTCTTTATATCATACAAAAGGATTCCTTACTGCAGTTGCTTGAAGTCCTGTTAAGTCAAAACGAATTCCAAAGCGATAGCCAGTTGTTGGAAGAAGGAAAAAAATTCAGCTTCTTCAAAAGGGAGAAAGTAGCTGATGTGCACACCGTAACAAGAAAAAGAATTAATTACTCAAAACTGGAAGAATTCTCTATGAAACGAAGCACCTCGTTGATCCACCTCGTTGATCCTCAGGATGACAGTTGAAGTGCAGGTCTCCGAGAGAGAAACAGCTGGAGGGAAGCTTCAGCACGAGACTAAGGTAGAAACACTATAGTGCTGACCTCACAAGGATTTGCGACCACCATCTTGAGTGGCAGTTAAACCTGAAGAAGCTAGTTCTAAGAACAGCCTCCGCAAGAGCCAACGGGAGTGAGGACGTTGCTGCAACCAACGTGGGTACAAGGAAAACGGAAATCATTTTTGCTGAGGGAAGAACTTAACAAAGCTGGCAATAGTTTTCCTGACATAGCCCGCAGAACGGGAACTGTGACTGGAAGGGGCAGATAGGCACCCAGAGATCCACAGATGCCAAACATCACCTGGACTTATCAACAGAAGAACCGTCTGAACCATCAACAGGTGAAAATGAACAGAAGACTTCTAGGAACAGACCCAATAGACCACCAGAACTGGCAAAAATGTACCTGACACTTAGAGTCCACCAGTATATCCATGGCAGCAGAAAAAGCACAGTACTCTGGAGTAAAGCCCGCCAAGCAAAGCAGGGTAGACAAAACAGAGTCCAGTTGAACAGAAGAAGGAAGACCAAAAAAGGGTGCACTAATTGTTGAAAGTGAGGGATATGAAACATAGCAACATCCTTACCTACCATCAGAACCATGACCCAACAGGAACCTGAAAGGGCATGGTAAACCAGAGAGCTGAGCCGCTCAGGGAGACAGAGCAACCCCAAGCTTCACAGCCAGAAAGCAGAACACCCCAAGAGGACCCTTACAGTTCCCAGAATATCCCACCATTCCCCACAGGGAATAAACCTCCCCAGAAAAGAAAGAGAGGGTGCACCAAAACTGAGGCTGACGAATCATATACAGTCACACCGTCTTTGTCAGGTCCATCGCAACAGGCCATGCAGGCTGCGCCCAATGGCTCCTGCCACCATTACCATGACCAGAAACTCCTCCACAGACATAAGAGGTGCACTCGTCTAAAACCCAAAGTGTCATGAGCCATGTTTTGGGGAAGAGGAACATCCTGTGAGCCAGAAGTAGGTGACAGAACATGACACTGAAAAGCAGGGAACTAATCACTAACACTCCAAGACAGGAACACTCAATCCGCAGCCCAAGGGTCTGGGACCTCAACCACTAGGCCACAGGCGACCCCCTGACCCTCATCCAAATGCTACAAAACCAACCAGGCCACTGGGAAGGAGCCAATAGGTCTGTGTCATTCTGGTGCATGTTTAATGGAGCATGGCAGGATTAAACACAAAATACACACAAAGAGACTTAAAGACTGCCAAGGAAAACACAGTATGAATCATGGGATTCCCTGTCTGAGCAAGCATAGGTGCCAAACATAACTCCCCGAAGAGTCCATAACAAAGAAAGACAAAATGGACTCAAACCTGTTCCTATCATCCATTCAAATCGCCTCCAATATGCGCCAAGCCTTGTCAAGGTGCCGACCTGGAAGTGAAGACCCAGCCAGAGCAAGACCGCCAGATTCTGTTACAGAGTCTGCAGGCCGCATTTCATCTGCAGCCATGCTGAAGAGCAGGAAAAGGTACCGAGCAGGGAAACCGCTGCCCAGAGTTCTGGTCATTGCGGTGATCTACACAATGAAGCCCCCCAGGCCACGCCATGAAGAAAGAAAGAAGGTAAGTCACTTGAGAGACAAAAAAGAACAGGACGAGGCTGGGGGGCAGAGAGTGTTTTTATTTAGAGGAGGGGAGGTCTATTGGAGGTAAGGGTGCCTCACTGGTTAAGAACAAAGGCGAGGGAGGGACAGGAGGTAATGGGCATAATGTTTATGCTCATTTTTAAATCGCTGGCTCTTTGGTTTAAATTAATGTCCAGACACTTCACAGGCAAGATTGTTATATTGTCCACACATCTCCATCAGATCCTCTGGAATTGTGCGATTTTGCTGCTGCAGCAGCTTCCACATAATTTTGGATTTGTGGTAGTAGCCACATAATCTATCATCTGATGCTTCATCTTTAATTTGTTTATCTATTGTTTCTGTTATATGAAAGCACTAACAAAATAGCATCCATGGGAAACTGTGGGCCAGATATCCCATCTGCCGAAATCTAAATCCAATAGAAAACAATGGGCTTTAGTATTCAGTGGTCTGGATGCCCATTGTTACAGAGTAACCCATCCGCCGAAATTTAAATCAGGCCCTGTGTCTAAAGTCTTAACTAGGCCTCACAAACTCCTCTGCCCTGCAGTTTTCTCTGAGTGCATCAGTTGACTATAAAGGCACTGTAATTACTATATAAAAATTTGATTAGCATAATGTAGGAATCTTTGAAATATATTCTATTTGAATATTGTTAGAAATGGGGTCTTTGGTTGACAATCAGGTTACCCCCTGTTCAAGCAAGGACCCTCACTCTAGTCAGGGTAAAAGAGAATCACCCTCAGCTAAGCTCTGCTTACCCCCTTGGTAGCTTGGCAGAGCAGTAGGCTTAGCTTCATAGTGCTAGGTGTTAAGTATTTGTACCAACACACAGAGTAACTTAATGAAAACACTACAAAATGACACAACACGGGTTTAGAAACATAGGAAATATTTATCTAAACAAAACAAGACCAAAACGACAAAAATCCACATTACACAAGTCAAGTTATTCATAAAAATGCAAAAACACACACTAACACTGTTAGTGTGAAAAAGTACCTTAGGTGCGTCAAAAATAACCCCTCACGGGCAAGTGTGCGTCAAATAGGGCTTGCTATGTGTTGATTTCACTCATGAACTGAATCTTGCGTCATTTCTCCTTTCGGCGAGTCGGGCGCGTTGTTTCTTCTCTCTGCAGGAGAGCGATGCGTCGATCCGATCAGCACTCTCGGGTCCGGGCAGGCCTTTCTTTGTTTTTACAGATCCAGCGGTACTTGAGTCTGAAATCCAGCCGCACGATGATCCGAAAACCATGCAGCACGGGTTGCGATCTCCCAACCTCCGTCAGCAATGCTGCACGTCATTTCCCCCGCTCTGTGCATCGATTCTTTGGTCGAGTGTTGTTTCTTCAGCCGCAGATCGGAGTCACGTCGATCTTTTCACTGCACGGTGCTCTGTGCATGGATTTCCTTTTCTTTAGGCAGCCAGCTTTTCCTTTCAGGGTCCCAGGAACTGGATGGGCACCACAGGGCAGAGTAGGAGTCTCTCCAGAGACTCTGAGTGCTGGCAGAGAGAAGTCGTTGCTGTCCCTGAGACTTCAAACAACAGGAGGCAAGCTCTAAATCAAGCCCTTGGAGATTTCTTCTCAAGATAGAAGGCAAACAAAGTCCAGTCTTTGCCCTCCTACCCTGGCAGAAGCAGCAACTGCAGGATAGCTCCACAAAGCACCGTCACAGGCAGGGCAGCCCTTCTCCAGGAAGAGGTCCAGAAGTGTTTCTAAAGTCTGTGGTTTTGGGTGCCCTTCTTATACCCAATTTCTCATTTGAAGTAGGCCTACTTCAAAGTAAAGTCTCTTTTAAATGTGAAATCCTGCCTTGCCCAGGCCAGGCCCCAGACACTCACCAGACGGTCGGAGACTGCATTGTGTGAGGACAGGCACAGCCCTTTCAGGTGTAAGTGACCACTCCTCACCTCCCTCCTAGCCCAGATGGCTCATCAGGAAATGCAGACTACACCCCAGCTCCCTTTGTGTCACTGTCTGTGAGGTGCAACCAGCCCAACTGTCAAACTGACCCAGACAGAGAATCTACAAACAGGCAGAGTCACAGAAATGGTATAAGCAAGAAAATGCTCACTTTCTAAAAGTGGCATTTTCAAACACACAAACTTAAAATCAACTTTACTAAAAGATGCATTTTTAAATTGTGAGCTCAGAGACCTCAAGCGCCACATGTCCATCTGCTCCCAAAGGGAATCTACGCTTTAATCAGATTTAAAGGTAGCCCCCATGTTCACCTATGAAAGGGACAGGCCTGCATCAGTGAAAAATGAATTTAGCAATATTTCACTGTCAGGACATATAAAACAAATTGCTATATGTCCTACCTTAAACATACACTGCACCCTGCCCTTGGGGCTACCTAGGGCCTACCTTATGGGTGTCTGACATGTAAGAAAAGGGAAGGTATAGGCCTGGCAAGTGGGTACACTTGCCAAGTTGAATTTACAGTTATTTATAGTTAAACCTGCACAAACAGACACTGCAGTGGCAGGTCTGAGACATGATTACAGAGCTACTTATGTGGGTGGCACAACCAGTGCTGCAGGCCCACTAGTAGCATTTGATTTCCAGGCCCTGGCACCTCTAGTGCACTTTAGTAGGGACTTACTAGTAAATCAAGTATGCCAATCATAAATAAACCAATTACATACAATCTATCACAAAGAGCATATGCACTTTAACACTGGTTAGAAGTGGTAAAGTGCTCAGAGTTCAAAAGCCAACAGCAACAGGTCAGACAAAATAGGAGGCAAGAGGCAAAAAGATTGGGGATGACCCTGAATAGCAAAAATGTCCAACAAATATCAACTCATAGTACAATCTGAGGTATGCATCTTTCATGCAGAATGCTGCTGTTTCTCCGAGATATGGTCCAGGTGGCTCTAGAAGTAATTTTTTTCAGTATATGATTTAACATGTACATCATAGGCCTAATTTCTGTCATTTCTAGAGCTTGGTGGGATCTACTAAATCAGGGTTGTTTTCTATTATTATGGATGTTTCAAAGCCAGGAATATGATCACGAATTTGTAATATGGTCAAAAAATGTACAAGCTCCTTTGGCACTCTTCTCAACCACACATTGGGCCAGATGCAGGAAACACTTTATGACTCGCATACGGCAAAATTTGCCGTTTGCGACTCGCAAATGCGCGTTTCCAATGCAGAAATGCATTTTGCGAGTCGGGACTGACTCGCAAAATGCATTTCCGGATCGCAAATAGGAAGGGGTGTTCCCTTCCTATTTGCGATTCGCAGTGGAATGCAATTCCATTTGCGACCGCATATGCGGTCGCAGATGGAGTCGCAGTTACCATCCTCTTGAAGTGGATGGTAACCCACTCGCAAACGGGAAGGGGTCCCCATGGGACCCCTTCCCCTTTGTGAATGGACACAAAACTATTTTTTCAGGGCAGGTAGTGGTCCAAGGGACCACTACCTGCCCTGAAAAAATACCGAAACTAAAGGTTTCGTTTTTTTTTTTAAGTGCAGCCCGTTTTCCTTTAAGGAACACGGGCTACTCTTAAAAAAAAAACTGCTTTATTTAAAAGCAGTCACGAACATGGAGTTCTGCTGACTACAGCAGGCCTCAATGTTTGCGAGTGCCTATAGTCGCTATGGGGCCGCAATTTGCGACCCACCTCATTAATATTAGTCGCAATTTGCAACAATGCTACATCTGGCCCATTATTCTATGAGTTTCAGTGACTCAGATTAGTTGAATCTTCCAGTTTACAATTGATTAGTGGCTTGGCAGGCACATCTGGTGTATGAATGTGCTGAACAGCTTCAGGCAATCTGCTTTTCTGGAACAGTACAATGGCATTCAAAAAAATGTTGCAAGCATCACAATGAGCATTTGAAACCAATAAGAAATGCTGACATAGGGCCTCATTATGACCCTGGCGGGCGGCGGAAGCCGCCCGCCAGGATCCCGCCCTCCAAATTACCGCGCCGCGGTCAAAAGACCGCGGCGGGTATTACGAGTTTTCCCCTGGGCTGGCGGGCGGTTCCAGTAAAACCGCCCGCCAGCCCAGGGGAAAACGACCTTCCCACGAGGATGCCGGCTCGTAATCGAGCCGGCGGAGTGGGAAGGTGCGACGGGTGCAGTGGCACCCGTCGCGTATTTCAGTGTCTGCAAGGCAGACACTGAAATACTTTTCGGGGCCCTCTTACGGGGGCCCCTGCCGTGCCCATGCCATTGGCATGGGCACGGCAGGGGCCCCCAGGGGCCCCGCGACCCCCCCTACCGCCATCCTGTTCATGGCAGCTTTCCCGCCATGAACTGGATGGCGGTAGGGGGGTCAGAATCCTCATGGCTGCGGAGCGCGCTCCGCAGCCATGGAGGATTCCAAAGAGCAGCGGAAAGTCAGCGGGAGACCGCTGACTTTCCGCTTCTGACCGCGGCTGAACCGCCGCGGTCAGAATGCTCATTGGAGCACCGCCAGCCTGTTGGCGGTGCTCCCGTGGTCGGTGGCCCTGGCGGCCACCGGCCGCCAGGGTCAGAATGACCCTCATAGTGTCATTTTTTGATGCATATGTGGCCCAACAAGGCCAAAATCACTGCACCAAAATTTACAAAGTAAATACATGCATTGCGCTACTTTGTAACCCCTTGTGTCACATTATGCCCGTGCCAGGCATAATGTATGCAAGGAGGGCGTTGCCCCATTTGGGGGGTGTAAAAAAAAATTATTTGTGCCATTTTTGCTGCATTTTTAGCACCTGAACAGAGCAGGCATTAAAAGGAGGCTCGCCATTATTTATAATGGGCTTCAATGTGTTTTGCAGGAATAGCGTCAAATTTCTTTATGCTAAGCCTGCAAAGCGCCAAACTAGCATCAACAATTTGAAGCTAGTTCCCTAACTACTAGCATGGTGTGTCGTATCTTAAATCTGGCGCACACATGGTGGCGTTGGGGGCACAAGAAAAGTGGTGCAGCATTGGATGCAGTGCCACTTTTCTTCAATCAGGCCCTTTATTTCATCAAGTACTGCTTGTGAGAAATGTTCCCACTGGAAGGTACAGCCTTGTCATGCTTGCACCTTTCTAGTGTTATTTCACACTCTCCTGCTATGAGCAGAAGAGATGCAAAAGATGACCTGCTCCCCGATCTACTTCCTGATCACTCCTGTCTTTACCGTGTTGTGTAGCCATTTTAGTTATAGCTCCATGCACAGTATTTTAACACACTAGGCCGATGTGCACTTTAACCTAGATATATTTTATTCTGCTTTGCATTGTTATTTTTACAATAACCATTTTTACGGTCTTGTTTTATTTTTCATCTATCTAACTGTTTTTGCTTAGCCCAGCACTGTGTTCTCAAACAAGACATTCTTGATCACTATGTGCTTCATTCAAGGCTACAGTTTGGTACTTTGCCGTTGAACGTGGTAGAAGTTTAGTCTCCACATTCGTAGAAAATACACATCCTTATGTAGGGACTTTTTTTTAGAACATCAGCTGTGTTATTATAAAAACACTTCCCAGTCCCATTATACGTTAAGAGGGAGATTCAAGCCAGGGAACACCGACTGTATGCTGATTGCTGAATGCTTTGCTACAGATGCTAATGCAAACTACAGGCCTTTGCTCAGGTATGAGGGTTGATGTCTTCCCAGGGGAACCTGAAAGGCAGAATTAGAGCTTAACATGCTGTGCTCAGATTATGATTTAGATAGGAAATAATCCAGCGATATTAGTGACAATATGATAGCGTTATTCTTATGCTTCACTCTTCTCGTCACCATTTTAATACTGTCATGTTGTGTCATCCTGGTTATTGCAGCTCACACTTTGCTATCTAAGATACAGTTGTTTTATTAAACTAATCATTAAAACATATACTACTTCTGCTTGTTATTTATATGTGAGACTGAATTGTAAATGAGAGAACCGGATGTGACCTGAGTGACCATGACATCCCTGAGAAGCCTAATATGTCAAGCGCTCGGCTGCCCAATCATCACTATACCCTGGTAGAGATGAGGCGCTGCTAGTTAGCCGGAGCAAAACCCAGATTTAGAGCGACAGGTGTCACCCACAGTGGGTTAGACTCAGGTGGTCATTCTGACCTCGGCGGTAAAAGGCGCTTACCGCCGGTCAGAAGACCGCCATAACACCGCTGCGGTCGCGGTAAACCGCCACGGTCATTCTGACCTGCAACAGGCAAACCGCCAAAAACCCGACATCCACAGACGTCCGCCACACCAACGGGCAGCGAAAAACTGCCGATGACCAAACCTCCACCGTCACGCCAACAGAAATACTCCCATGCCATTCCGACCCACGAATCCACGCGGCGGTCTTTCAACCGCGGTATTCCATTGGCGTTACACACCGCCGCGGTCAAAATACACACCCAGCTCCAAAACACAGCCACATTGGACAATTTGAAATGCACACACCTGAAACACATACACACACCACACCCACACATCCAATCAACTATAAAACGCACACCCACATCACCCACAAACCCCTACAGCCAGAAATTCTGAGAGAAGGCGAGAGAGAGAGCACAGCTATTGACAACCCCATCACACAGAGGCACACAACATCATCACCCACACTACATCCACTCACAAAACACCACACACCACCACACTCACCACACTCATCACCGCAAACACCACCCCACACCTCATCTACACCACCTCATGGCACACCAAAGACACCCCAGGTTCTCAGACGCAGAACTCAGGGTCATGGTGGAGGAAATACTTCGGGTAGAGCCCCAGCTCTTCGGGGCACAGGTGCAGCACACCACCATTGCCAGGAAGATGGAGCTATGGCAAAGGATAGTGGACAGGGTAAACGCTGTGGGACAGCATCCCAGAAATCGGGACGACATCAGGAAGCGGTGGACCGACCTACGGGGGAAGGTGCGTTCCATGGTATCCCGACACAACATCGCGGTGCAGAAGACTGGCGGCGGACCCCCACCTCAACCCCCAGAATTTACAGCATGGGAGGAACAGGTCTTGCCCATCCTGCATCCTGAGGGCCTCGCAGGAGTAGGCGGAGGAATGGACTCTGGTAAGTCTAATATCAACGACTTCATCCCCCCCACCCACCAGCATGCCAACTCATACCCCCACCCTCCCCCCCACCCCCCATCACACATCCTCCTTGCTAATGTCTCACCAGCACAACCCACCCATCCCAACACCAAGCCCTGCATGCCACCACAAACCATGGACACCCATCACCTGAGCATGACCACTGCACATACCCATCCCCCCCACAAACCACCGTTACAACTCCTTCCACAAGGGAATGCCAGCACTGGGGTACAAGGGCACCCACACATTGCACGCTATGGCACACACAGAAGCAATAACCATACTCTTATACCCCTGCAGGACCCGAAACGCCACCACACCGCCCAGGAGGGTCCAGAAATGTCCATCCCACCCCCAGAAGAGGCCCCCAGTGATGACAGCAACTCTGTCTCCCTGGACCCAGATGACCAGCCTGGCCCATTGGGGACCTCGGGACAGTCGGTTCCCCTCAGACAGCCACAGGCCACAGCAGACCTTTCCCCCTCTGGGAACACCAGCACAGCACCCACCCAGCGGGCCCATGCCTCTGTTTCCAGGACAGGTCAATCAGCGGTGTGTCCACCACTACAGGGCACCCAGGTTAACCCACCACCCCAACAACAACAGGGACCTGGGGGCAGTGGTAGTGGGCACACGGTCCAGGGGACAGAGGCCCAGGGAAACAGGGGAGCTGGGAGGGCTGCTGTGCGACAGGGGGGGGACAGACCCAGGGAACCCACTCTCCACGAGGCCCTCACCTCCATCATGGGAGCATACCACCACTCCCAGGAGACGATGGCGACGGTCCTGGCCAGGTTCCAGGAGATCCAGGTTCTGCAGGAGGAACAGTACATGGGGTTCCAGGAAGAACTCAGAAACATTAGTTCCGCAATGGGTACCATAGTTGTGGCACTCAACCAGATTGTCACCACATTGCGGGACCATGAGGCACCACAAAGGGCCCCTGTCACTAGCATGGACCAAGAACAGGCTACCACCTCTGCCGGCGCTAATGGACATGAGGCCCCGACACAACAACAACGGGCCACCCGAACCCCACCCCCTGCAGAAGGAGAACCACCCCGCAAGCGGGTCCTGAGATCTCGTAAGAAGACAGAGTAGGATGCCAAGACCCCCGCCAGGAAAGGATGCCCCCTGATGTCATCCCACTGTCCCACATTTTCACCCTGTCCAACCTTAAACTGCCCCTGCTCCACCTTCCACAGTCATATGGACAATGCACCTGTGAGACTGAGAATCTGGACTCTGCCATGGACATTCCTCCACCATCACCCATCACCGATTTTCTCCAATTTCCCAATTTTGATCACTTTAATAAACACACTTGTTGCACAAAATTCATCTGGAGTCTGCCTGTATTTTTTTTTAAATGTATTAGACATAACCGTTCCAAATTGTCCAGTTACATTGTGATGACAACATACCACTGTCACACAGCTGTAGTCCATGGGGAAACAAAGCAGATGTCACGCAGTGGGGCCCACATCTCTGAAATTGGAAGGGAAAGTCAAACTCAGTTACCATACGCTGGGGGGAAAGGTCAGACAGTAGAGAGCCAGTAGTCTTTAAGTAAATGTAATATGCCGGTGTTGATTCTTACCTGTGTGTTATTGAAAATACTGCAGTATTACTGTGTTCCTGTTGTCTGTGTCGTCCTCTTCGTCTTCCTCCTCTTCACTCTCCGCAGGCTCCACAGCTGCCACAACACAAACATCTTGAGCATTCTCCTGCAGGAAAGGCACCTGGCGTCGCAAAGCCAGGTTGTGAAGCATACAGCAGGCCACGATGATATGACACACCTTCTTTGGTGAGTACATTAGGGATCCACCTGTCATATGCAGGCACCTAAACCTGGCCTTCAGGAGGCCGAAGGTCCGCTCGATCACCCTCCTAGTACGCCCATGGGCATCATTGTACCGTTCCTCTGCCCTTGTCCTGGGATTCCTCACTGGGGTCAGTAGCCACAGCAGGTTGGGGTAACCAGATTCACCAATTAGCCACACACGGTGTCTCTGAAGTAGTTCCATCACGTAAGGGATGCTGCTATTTCGCATGATGTACGCGTCATGCACTGACCCAGGGAACTTGGCATTTACATGGGAGATGTACTGGTCAGCCAAACAGACCACCTGGACATTCATGGAATGATAACCTTTTCTGTTCCTGTACACCTGTTCACTTTCTCTGGGGGGTACCAAAGCCACATGGGTCCCATCAATGGCACCTATGATGTTGGGAATATGTCCAAGGGCATAGAAATCACCCTTCACTGTAGGCAAATCCCCACCTCAGGGAAAACGATGTAGCTCCGCATGTATTTCATCAGGGCAGACAAGACTCTGGACAACACCTTGGAAAACATAGGCTGAGACATCCCTGAAGAAATGGCCACTGTTGTTTGAAATGACCCACTTGCCAAAAAATGGAGTACTGACAGCACCTGCACTAGAGGGGGGATCCTTGTGGGTTGGCGGATGGGTGACATCAGGTCTGGCTCCAGGTGGGCACACAATTCCCGTATAGTGGCTCGGTCAAGCCTGTATGTCAGTATGACATGTCTTTCTTCCATTGTCGACAGGTCCACCAGCGGTCGGTACACGGGAACATTCCTCCGTCTCCACGCAAGTCCCAGCGGACGGTGCCTAGGAAGGACAACATGGAGCACAGAGTCAATCAACCCACAGGTACGTTCCCACAGCTTGCACAGTACACGATTCTCAATGCATTGAATGGCTTGTATGAGTGTCGATGCAAGGCCTAGGTATGTGTGACGCAGTAGTAATTAAGCCATGTGGGCCCTTGAAATGGCGGCTGCCTGACCTGTGAAGTGCAACAATGGGATGTGAGGTAAATGCGCTGGCGTGGCACACCGTGGCGGTAGGCGTTCGAAGACCGCGGCGCAAAGCCGCATTGGTTAACATTGAACCCTATGGGTTTCAGGAGCCAATGACGAAGTGCGCCGGCGGTCGCGGTACGCACCGCCGCGGTAGGCACCGCCGCGGGCGTGACCGCCATTTTCTATATGCTTAATCACTCGATACCTGATCATCCACAGGAGAGGACCTATACTGCAAGTGCTGCTGTGACCTCGGTCTGGAAGAGACAATGGCTCAAGCGACTGGGGAAAGGGCACCTGCCTTCACTTCTGAAGAATTGGAGAAACTCGTGGATGGGGTCCTCCATCAGTATGCGCTACTCTACGGTCCTCCAGACCAACAGGTAAGTCCACTGGGAGCATGCTTTGTGGGCAATGCCTGTGTTGGGTGGGGTGGATGAACGATGGTGGGGAGGGGAGCGAATGAGGCATGCATCACACGACAGATGAGAGCATGTGCCATATGGCAAGGGTGGGGAGGGGGGGCCACTCACATCGAGCATGCAGAAAATGTTGATATTTTATTTTCTCCCCCTGTACATGTCACATAGGTCAGCGCCCATCAGAAAATCGACATTTGGCGTGCCATCGCCAAGGACGTCCGAACCCTGGGGGTCCACAACAGACGGGGCACCCACTGCCGCAAGAGGTGGGAGGACATCCGCTGTGGGAGCAGAAAGACCGCGGAGGCTCTGCTGGGGAAGGCCTCCCAACGTAGGAGGGGTGCCACACGTCAATTGACGCCCCTGATGTCCTGGATCCTGGCGGTGGCCTACCCAGATTTGGATGGGCGCATGAGGACATCACAGCAGACACAAGGGGGTGAGTACCAGCACATTCTGCTATCTTAGCACGCAGTGGAGGTGTCTGGGTGGGGGAGGAGGGCTGTGGGTATCTCTAGGCCAGGGCGATCTCTGTAGGCTAGGACCCTCCATAAGGCATGGCCCTGTGCCCCCGCCCCCCACCTCTGTAGGGTGCCAAGTACAGCTATCCATGGCCCTGGGTCACCTATGTGTGCATTTGTCGTCCATAGGCTTGTAGGCCAAGTCCCAATGATTGAGTAGTGTACACCAAGTGCGCGGCGTAGTGCAGGGGGCTTCTGTGTCTGTCCTCTCCGCCAACTGTGTCGCTAATGCATGCATTCAACATGTCTTTATTTTACTCCCCTCCCCCTTTGTTACTGCTCTTCCTGTACATGTGTGCATTAGCATCATCAGGCGGAGGAGAATGGCATTGGAGCACGAGGGAGCTGCATCTCACATGGCCCCGGAGGGTCATGCAACCGACTCGGAGTTCACCAGTGAGACGGAGGGCGAGGGGAGCTCCACAACGGGGACCCGTGGAGACATCAGCGACACAGACACGTCCTCGGAAGGGAGCTCCCTTGTGGTGGCGGCAACATCCGTGCCCACCGCAACAACAGGTACAGCCGCCACCCAGCGCACCAGCTCCACCCTCCCAGCAGCCCCTCAGCGATCACCCGTGCCCGCTCAGCCAGGAAGGCGGGCATCTCCTTCGCCCCAGGCACCTCAGGCCCTGCCCCAGTTACCCCTGCTGCCCTCAGTGAGGAGGTCATTGACCTCCTCAGGACGCTCATTGTTGGGCAGTCTACCCTTTTGAATGCCAACCAGGGTGTAGAAAGAGAGGTGCACCGGAGCAATGCATACCTGGAGGGCATTCATTCGGGTCAGGCTGCCCATCAGCGATCGTTCAACGCTCTGGCCTCAGCACTAACGGCAGCCATTGTCCCTGTCTCCTGCCTCCCCCCTCCAATTTCCTCATCCCAGTCCCACTCCCCTGTACCTCTGCCTATCCCAGACACACCTACAGACCAGCCTGCACACACCTCAACACCCAAGGGAAGCTCATCCAGACATAAGCACCACACATCACACAAACATTCACACAAGCAACATCCACATGCAGACATTCCAACAGCCACTGCCTCCTCTGTGTCCCCCTCCTCCTCGTCTCCCTCCTCCCTCCCTGTGACATCTCCACTCACACTTGCATGCACAACATCATCAGCCAGTACGTCCATCACCAGCACACCCACCAGAACACTCCGCACACGTGCAGTCACCACCCCCACTGCCATTTACACGTCCCCTGTGTCCTCTCCCAGTGTGTCTGTCACCCCCTCTTCCAAACCACACAAACGCAGGAAGCCACCCACCCAACAGCCATCCACCTCACGACAGCCTCCGTCACAAGCACCTGCACCCAAAGACACCAGACTTGACTCTCCTACAACCACATCCTCTTCCTCCACTCCCATACCCACTGCACCTACCCTTCCCACTGCTCCTAAAAAGTTTTTCCTCTCCAGAATTAACCTCTTTCCATCACCTGACCTGACCCACCCCCTCCATCTCGTAAGAGTCCAATCAGCACCTCAGCCACCACAACCCCTGGACCTATAAGGACCATAGTAAAGGGATATTGGAGTCCACCACCTTCAAGGGCAGCAACATCGGCCAGAAGTTAAGGGGCAGCCAGCCCAACCCCTGGGAAAAAAACAAAGAAAGGCAAGGGCCGGCGCGAGAGGCCAGAGACGGCAGCCTCCAAAGGCACTACCCTGGCACCGTCAGGAAGTGGGGTGTCACCTGGCACATCGACAAAGGGAGGCAAGGGCCACAGAGAATCACGGAAGGATGGCAAGGGCAGCACGGCCGACAAGTCCGGTAGCAGGCGAGCTGCCCAGGAGGGCCCCACCAGCCCCATTCCGGGTGTGAAGGAGGACACCCACGGGCCCAGGACTCCAGCACAGGAGGGCCCCGCAAGCGAGAAGTCGGATGGTGAGTGAACTCCAAATATTGGCCGGATCTGGTGCCCTGGAGACACATGTCAAGAACCGCTGAACAGGGCCCTTCAAGACAAGCACCGCTGAACAGGGCCCCACCGTCTCTGCACCACTGAACAGGGCCCCGCCGTCTCTGCACCGCTGAACAGGGCACCGCCGTGTCAAACACCGCTGAACAGGGCCCCGCCGTCTCTGCACCGCGGAACAGGGCACCGCCGTGTCAAGCACCGCTGAACAGGGCCCTGCCGTCTCAGGCACCGCTGAACAGGGCCCCGCCGTCTCAGGCACCGCTGAACGGGGCACCGCCGTGTCAAGCACCGCTGAACAGGGCCCCGCCGTCTCAAGCACCGCTGAACAGGGCCCGCCGTCTCAGGCACCGCTGAACAGGGCACTGCCGTGTCAAGCACCGCTGAACAGGGCCCGCCGTCTCAGGCACCGCTGAACAGGGCACCGCCATCTCAGGCACCGCTGAACAGGGCACCGCCGTGTCAAGCACCGCTGAACAGGGCCCCGCCGTCTCTGCACCGCTGGGCCCTTCAAGTCAGGCACCACTCCGCTGGCCCCTTCCTCTCAAGCACCGCTCCGCTGGGCTCCGCTGGGCACCGCCGTCTCAGGCACCGCTGAACAGGGCACCGCCGTGTCAAGCACCGCTGAACAGGGCCCCGCCGTGTCAAGCACCGCTGAACAGGGCCCGCCATCTCAGGCACCGCTGAACAGGGCACCACTGTGTCAAGCACCGCTGAACAGGGCCCCGCCGTCTCAGGCACCTCTGAACAGGGCACCGCCATCTCAGGCACCGCTGAACAGGGCACCGCCATGTCAAGCACCGCTGAACAGGGCCCCGCCGTCTCTGCACCGCTGAACAGGGCCCCGCCGTCTCTGCACCGCTGGGCCCTTCAAGTCAGGCACCACTCCGCTGGGCCCTTTCTCTCAAGCACCGCTCCGCTGGGCACCGCCGTCTCTGCACCGCTCCGCTGGGCCCTTCATCTCAAGCACCGCTCCGCTGGGCCCTTCATCTCAAGCACCGCACCACTGGGCCCTTCCTCTCAAGCACCGCTCCACTGGGCACCTCCTCTCAAGCACCGCTCCGCTGGGCCCTTCCTCTCAAGCACCGCTCCGCTGGGCCCTTCCTCTCAAGCACCGCTCCGCTGGGCCCTTCAAGTCAGGCACCGCTCCGCTGGGCCCTTCCTCTCAAGCACCGCTCCGCTGGGCCCTTCATCTCAAGCACCGCTCCGCTGGGCCCTTCCTCTCAAGCACCGCTCCGCTGGGCACCTCCTCTCAAGCACCGCTCTGCTGGGCCCTTCAAGTCAGGCACCGCTCCGCTGGGCCCTTCCTCTCAAGCACCGCTCCGCTGGGCACCGCCGTCTCTGCACCGCTCCGCTGGGCCCTTCGTCTCAAGCACTGCTCCACTGGGCCCTTCAAGTCAGGCACCGCTGAACAGGGTACCGTCGTCTCAAGCACCACTGGCCCATTGGCAGAAGGGGCAGGCCTGGATCTGTGTCGGGCAGGGCTTCACGAAGCACTCTGGGCACCATGCCTCCTCCAGAACCAGTGGAGTCTGTAATCCACTTGATAGACTGTGGCTTTGCACTCCCCAGGATGGTACAGTGGGCAATCCACCCACTGTAGAGACTTGTGAGACTGTGGCTTTGCACTCCCCAGGATGGTACAGTGGGCAATCCACCTACTGTAGAGACTTGTGAGAATGTGGCTTTGCACTCCCCAGGATGGTACAGTGGGCAAACCACCCACTGTAGAGACTTGTGAGACTGTGGCTTTGCACTCCCCAGGATGGTACAGTGGGCAATCCACCCACTGTAGAGACTTGTGAGACTGTGGCTTTGCACTCCCCAGGATTGAACAGTGGCCATGGAGGCCCCTCGTGGATCTGGCGTTGTGGACTGATCTGGCTGAGGTGCCCCCCCTTCCCTTCCCCCTGAGGTGCCTGTAGTTTTACTATCTGATGCCCCTGCAGTGTTCTCTCCAATGGATTCGGGTCTCCTGTGTGGGCTTTGCCCATGTGTTTAGGCCCATTGGCCCACGAACAATGGCTGATAGCCAATATGGCCAGGACATTTGACATATGTATATATTGTTAAAGATGTTATATGTATTTTTTTAATTAGCCGTACAATATAGTTCAATTTTAATGATCATTTTATTTTGTCTTTGCATTCTTCCGGGGGGTTTGGGGGGTGTCACTCTGAGTTGTTGCTCTGCATTGATGTGTATGTAGTTTTGGGTGAGGGTGGGTGTGTCGCGTATGTGTGTCCCCGTAATTTTTTGCCTCCCCCCTCCGCTGTGTCGTAGGTGCTGTACTCACCGTTGTCTTCTGCGCCGCCGTTCGTGCTCCTGGTAGAGGAGCAGGAAGACAATGGCTGGGAGGATGTGTAGTTCCGGTTCCATGCTATCCAGATTCCTCGTGGAGTGTGTAGAGGTGAGCGTTTTCCGTTCGAAATGTCTGTTTCCGCCGTGTTTTTATCGGCGGGGCTACCGTCCCGGAAAAGATGACGGTTTGGTGGGTCGTGATAGGGTGGGCGGTACATTGTCTCCCGCCTGGCTGTTGGCGGTGACCGCCGCGCTGTTTGTTTGTCCCGCTGTGGCGGTCGGAGTGTTAAAGTGGTGGGCTCTGTTGGCGGTTCCCGCCAGGGTCAGAATTCCATTTTTTTGACCGCCTGCCTGTTGGCGGGTTGGCCGCCGCTTTAACACCGACCGACAGGGTCAGAATGACCCCCTCAGTCTCCCACACCGTGGACGATCTTGCTGCTCAAAATCCAGTATTCTCATTAGAATAATGAGAGCCTACGCGACATGGCACCGCCAACGTTTGGTCAGGCTCTAATTTTCAGGTCCTCCGGAGTATCTCTGTCTCATTATATATCATGACACCTCAATACCATATGCTAAACCAGACCATTCATATAGAATAGTCTTAGACTACAGACATTTAAACAGTCATACAGGTACCTATGCTATTCAAAACTTGCATAGCACAGCACTAATGAGCAACATAGTGCGTACAAAATACAAAACCACACTGGACATTTCCCATGGGTTTTACTGCCAGAATATAGCGCCTGAGAGTAGAGACTTAAGAAGTTTCAGTGCACTAGGCTCCCAGAAAAATTCTGTAATTTACCTCAGGGGTATAAGAAAAAGCCCAGGACTGTTCGCAGCTCGTGTCACTGCTATTTTGCACGAGATTGACCCTGAACCATTGTCCTATATAGATGATATCTATCTCACGGATGATGAATTACTATAACATTAAAGACGGGTAGCCCGCATTGTTGTAGGATTTGCTAAATTTGGCTACACATTTAATTTTAAAAAAACAAAAATTGCCTACCTTCGCGTCCTGTTTTTTGGATATGAGCTGTCAAGTGATTGGGAAGAACCTAGTGCCACAATTCTTAGAGAAATGTGCACAGTTACAACTACCGAATACGATTAAAAAACTCCAATAACTATTAGGTTTCCTAAATTTTGGCAGAACATACATTCCAGATTATGCTACACGCATAAAACCTTTATATGACTTAATACGTCCCGATTTTTCAAGTAATTTCTGGACAATTGAACATACACGTATTCTTCGAGAGTTGCAGACAGATATGCTTGCAGACAACATTTACATACGAGGGACAACAAAACACATTTGGTCATCAGAGTAATAGCTGAGGCCATTGGTTTCACCTATGTGACATTTAATGAAGGTGAGACAGTTCCAATTGCATACAAATCGCACTTGTACTCCGTGGCAGAACAACGCTTTCCTCCCACTGAGAAAATTCTCACTGCTGTACAGATGGCTGTCATCAAAGGAAGACCTCTAGCCCAAGGAAAACACATTATTGTCGTTTCTCCAATCCCAGCACTAGAGGCTGTTACAAAAGCTAGCGTTCCAAACGCAAAAGCATTATATCCACATTGGATACAATGGGCTACGTCTCTGACAGCCACTGGTGTAGACTACATTTTTAACCCAAAGCTTCAAACTGAGGAATTCTTACAATATCAAATAGAATACCCAGTTCCAGCAAATACATTGCCTATTGAACAATATCATAGAGTCATGTACACCAATGGCTCAGCACAACCTGCAATTGGAACTAAACATCAATATTCTGCTGCTTGCGCAGTCGTAAGTGGCTACATGGAGGGCAATAAATGTTGTCCTCCACATACCTTTACACAAACCATAGGGGATTGTACAGCACAATTGGAGGAGCTAAAAGCTGTGCTGATGGCACTGGAACACACGGATCCTGCACAGCCTACGCTAATTATTTGTGATTCATATTATTGTGTCCAGTCCTTTAATGAATACCTGCATTATTGGCGCCAGAATGGGTTCAGAGATTCCAAAGGCAACACCATTAAACACAGATTACTGTGGGGGAAAGTAGCTGACCTGAAAGAGACGCTACCGAGTGTCCATGTTGTACACACACTTGGACACCAGCATGTTGGAATACATGTTGCTGGAAATACACTGGCTGATGAAGCCGCAAAGTCAGCAGTGGCTGTGGCCGCTATAGCTGCAGTGACACGCTTGAATTCAAAACCGGACGCAGACATTTGGGATGCTGTGACAGCTACGGCTGATGGTACCCCCTATCCTAAAGGATTTCCTAGAAAGTATCACTATTGAATGGGAGGTATGCTGAACGCTGAGGTTAAGATACCAGGCGTAGGTGTACGAGACATTCCCAACAAAGACATAAGATCACAATTGATTAAAGCAGCGCATGAGGGGGTGGCATCTGCCCAGGCTGGTGTGGCGGCTACAATTTCAATCTTGCAGGCACGTTATTGGTGGCCAGGTCTCTACAAAGAGACTAAGAAGTATGTCCTTTGGTGTGACATCTGTCAACAAATCAAAGTTTCCACTGCCAAGCGCCTGCCACAGACATCCCTCTTAATTTCAAACAAACTGTTACAATGTGTGTACTTGGACCACTGTGGTCCCCTAACACCTGATAGTGCATACAAATATATTTTAGTCGCTGTTAATTCATGCTCCAGATTTTTATGGGTGTGGCCACAACACTCGGCTGACGCTAAGACCGTTATTAAAGATTTGCGAGTCTTTATCGGTACATATGCAGCTGTGGCTTTCCATTCGGACCAGGGCCCTGCTTTCACCTCAAGGGCATTCAGGGACCCCATGGCTTCATTGGGGGTCCAACTCCAGTACTCGTCTCCATATCATCCAGAGGGAAATAGTGTTGTGGAGCGATTAAACCGTGATTTAAAGCAATCCTTAACAGCCAGAGTCCTAGGTATGTGTCGTAGTTGGCTTAACCACCTGTAGGGAGTCCAGAGAGCACTAAATAATCTGCATAGAAGGTCCCTGGGGGGTCGTACTTCATATGAGTGCCTGTTCAGAACTCAAATGTATGTTCAGGATCTTGATGGTCCTGGCGTGGAGGCAGCAGAAACAACTTTTGATATAAATGAACGTGTCACTGTCTTATAGGAATTGCAACAGTTCCGTGATGATAATTCTTCTAACAGTGCCGCCTCCACAGGAATTAAGGATGTGGCTGTAACATCTACCGGCTGGATTCCCAGAGTTGGGGATCTTGTACGTGAAAAAGCTGCTGTGAAAAAGGAATTTGGCCCGTCTTATTGTGCACCAGTCCCTGTACTAGGGATACACGGTACCAGAACTGTTAGTCTACCACCGTTGGCGGGTGCCAAAGAAAATCGTTTTGTCTCCATTGACAATGTCAAACTACACCATGTGGCCGATCCTGCAAAGCCGACCAAGAGGAACATCCAGTAGTCCCCGAATCCCTCTCACTACTGGCGAAGAAGTTCCTCTACAAGTTGTTTACACCAACACCGACACCTCTCCGAGCTTGGGGAGGGTGGAAGATGATCTAGCATTAATTCCACTAACCTCAACTAATTTAGAAACAATTGACCAAGTCAACTCGACTCCAACACAACGGATGGTGTTATATATAGTGTGCCACCTCAGGAAACACCAACTCCACCACTGACAACGGCTCTGCCATTCGCACAAACTGCTTCTGGTTATTTTGCCTACTTCAACGATGATTTCTCAGACTCATTTGCCTCTTCGACAGCTGATTTGTCAAGTACACGTAAGCTAACAAACTGGCTTAAAGAAACGCATTTTATTTTTCCATGGAACTATCTATGGCTCTCTTTGACTGTCCTAGCCTTTCTACTTTGGATTGGTTTTGTCATTACCTTTTTCTTATTAATACATAGTCACTTTCTTCCTGAAAGATTAACACTTGAAATGGTGGAGGAGGTTTTGAAACCACATTTTTCATCACATAACATCCAAAGAGACTCATGCTTTATGAACATTTCCGCAGTGCCAATTCCTGATGGGATTGTTTGGGAAAAAGTAATGTTTGATATATATGGTCCCACGGAAGTTATTCAAATACCGTATGTGTTCAAATTATCAATGAATGATATAGTGATACCAGCCATTGTTTCTGATGATTGGGATGTGAAAACAGTTGATTCTATGATGACTGAATTGTAATATCATACTGTCTTTGAAAATGAAGATGTTTACCAATTTAAAGAAAATTATGGTGATATGTTTTGCTATAATTACTATGGGCACCATTTCATACATAGAGCGAGCAGTCCCAAAACTGTTTTTAATTACACACAATGGGAACATTGCCCGACTCCCCCACAAGGGATTTCCAAAACATATTCTGAAAAGTTTGCATATTTTTCTGGGCACAATCAAAAGAATGCTGAGTCATATTATTTTAAAGTACCACCTACCAAGGATATACATATGTTACTCACCAATACGAAATTTATATATTCAGAATCCTTTCTTTCCCGGTTATCGCTAGAAGGCTATGAATATTGGCTTAAATCAATTGTTCTGAAAAGTGTGTGGGAAACAAGAAATTGGCAAATTAAGGGAAAGGAAGCTTTGTTTAGAGCATGCCTTATTCTTGTACAAATGATTTTTATAAACAAAACGGTACAACAGACACTTTGTTTAGGCTTAGCTAAAATTAGGGAATTAAACATGCCCAGTATACCTGCCCCTGCAAAGTTTTATAAATGGCAAAAATATACAAATGCAATTCAAAATGAGCTCGATGAGTGGGTCCAGAATGGTACATTTAATGCTTCAGTGACACGTCCTGGTGGGTGGTTATTGTGGCCAATAGATACCAATGGGTGTCACCGATTCCTCTATCCAGTTGGTCTCCAGTTGGTCTCTGACCTTCATGATGTACAGTTACTCATGTACTTAGAATATGACTGTAGGGCAATAGAAAATAATCGGGCAGACCTGGGGATCTCTGAAAAAATTAAAAAAACTACGAGATTTAAACCCCGATCTAAATTTACACCAGCCAACACTCATAGTAACATCGAGTTATTTGCTAAAAGAGTGTCTTCGGATCTATATCATACTTTGAATACTCGTATATATAATTGGCATTATTTAGACAATCTGTCGGCTACCGAAAGGGCGGCTTTTCGGAGCCTCAAAAATGATCAATCTATCGTTAAACGTGAGGCTGACAAGGGAGGTAATGTGGTAGTTATGAACCATAGGGACTATATGGAGGAAATTAATAGACAATTAGCTGACACTACCTGTTATAAACACCTCACACACAATCCCATAGGTGATTTAATTGAATATATTAATAACAAGCTATGGGGTTGGCATGAATCAGGTCTGCTCTCTGATGACGAACTTAAATACCTAAGTGTCACAAATCCGAAGTTTCCTTGCATTTACACACTTCCTAAGGTACATAAGGGTGGCATTTTTCCCCCTGGAAGACCCATCATCTCTGGCATTGACTCCCCAACAGAAAAAATAGCTGAATATGATGATTTTTACTTACAGAAATTTGTTAGTAATTTGACTTCTTACATACAGGAGAGCAAAGATATCCTTAATAAATTTGATGATTTCACCTGGTCTGAGGATCTTATCTTTGTAACTATGGATGTGCACAGTCTGTACACATGTATACGCAAATCCTTTGGGATCCAAGCAGTCACCATGTTTCTTAATTCTAGGACCGCTGACTGCTTTGCACATAATCAGATGCTCCTCCAGATGATCCACGTTATTCTCTCAAGGAATTACTTTCTGCACAATAACGAGTGGTACCAACAGACACAGGGGACGGCGATGGGTTCAAAATTTGCCCCATCATACGCCTGTTTATTCATGGGCTGGTACGAAAAAATCCATGCCTGGAGAATGTGGTAGAAGACTGGCATTGCCCTGGACTGACTTCATTGTTTATTGGGGGTGTTATATTGACGCCATTATCATTATTTGGAATGGGACTATAGATCAACTCAATGAGTATCACGCCTTCCTTAACAATAACCCTTACAACGTACAACTCAGTTTACAGCACCACAAAAATACCATAGACTTCTTGGACATTAGATTTTTCATAGAACATAACAGTATACAGAGTACACTCTTTAGAAAATCCACCGCATGCAACAGCCTTCTTCACGCTACCAGTGCCCACCCTGCTTCGGTCATTCATAACATCCCTTATGGGGAAATGGTACGTGTTAGACGGAATTGCAGTACTAACGATATCTTCTATACACAGATTCAGCACACACAACATCGGTTCACTAACAAGGGCTATGATGTTAATAGTCTAACACAGGCAGTTCATCGCATCATGAAGACTCCTAGAAAAGACACTTTGGCTGTCAAAACACAGGGGAGCAGGAAGACCCAGAAAGATTTTTTATCTTTTGTGACTCGATACACGGCCCATGGTCAGGGTATTTTTAAAATTCCTAAACGCCATTGGCCTTTGTTGACTGATGTCTTGGGCCTCAAAGGAATGATGTCTAACAAACCTAGGATCACCTACCGTAGAGGGCTAACTCTCAGAGACCACTTATGTCCCAGCTACATTGCTTCTCCTAGTCCCGCCACGTGGCTTCCAGTGAAACCTAAGAGTTTCTACACTTGCCATGATTGTAACATTTGTACTTTTGGTCGCAACAAAATCAAGGACTTCTGTTATCATAACACGAGGAAATTCACTATTCACCAGTTCCTTAATTGTAACACCAAATTTGTTGTTTATATCTTGGGTTGCGCTTGTAATAGGGTTTATGTGGGCAGCACAATACGGCCCTTGAAACCTAGAATACAGGAACACTTACGAGCCATAAAAAAACATGATTTTACATATCCACTCGCCACACACATGATATTAGTTTATTTTAATGATCCAACAATTTGGTTCCATGGTATTGAGCACGTTCCAACTCACCCTAGAGGGGGGGACAGAGAAATTATTCTGCGCCAGAAAGAGGCGGCCTGGATCTGTTGCCTCCAAGCGGTAGATCTAGGTCATAATACGGATCACGAATTTCATTATTTTCTTTAACGTGTCTGGTTTGCAACTTCACATGCTGTCTTACATAATGGTGAACTATTTAGGGGGCTACCATTACATTGTCATTTATTTGCAATTTCTTATGATATGTTCACTATTTATCATGATGTACATTATTTCGATGTCTTCAGAATTACGGTTCACTTTGTAGTACCTTATATATTCAGGTTCACATTATGTTCCAATTGGTTGTATTTTTCATTGTACTTATTATTACAAATGTCTATATATTTTTGTTCATTGGTATTTATATGCCTTTCTGTCGGCCAAGTGGACTTATTTTTATATATTTCATTCTCTTGGGTTCTGTTTGCCGTTTCCTTCTTCACTCTCCCTCACACTTTCTCATCTTTCTACTTCCCTCCTTTCCCCCCACTTTCCCTTCCTCAGTTTCCCTTTTCTCCTTCGTTTACTTTCTCCCTTCACCGTTCACTGCTCACATTTTATTTTATTTTATTTTATTTTATCCTTTGTTTGTGTTACCCAGTCAGTTATTTTTTCTTTTTTCTAATAGTAAAATATCTTTTTTCCTTTATTTACATTTTTTTAATATATATTTTGCTTCTTCATGGTTACGTGTTCTTTTTAAAAAAAAAAAATTTTTCACTTTGATACTTAGCCTCAATATTTATTCCAATATGGTGTGTGTCTTCTTTTTGTTATTGTCCTTTTCTTATTTTTACTAGCCCCAATATGGCCCCAATATGGCGGGTTTTTTTTTTGTCCTACCTTTATCTCCACCCTAGGGAGGTTCTTACTCCCATTTCTAGGTTTCGGTGCCTACTCCTTGCACACCGGGACCGGATTACACTTTTCCGGCGTCTTTCCGTTGCGGCGACCACTTTTAACTGGGAAGGCCAAACGTGTTTTCTCGATCATTCAGATTGCGCTCTGAAGCTAATTGGAGTTCCTTTCATAATGCCTGTGCGGACGGGCGGTAAGCCTTTTTGAATATGGATTTACAATTTGAGTCTAGGGCTAACTTATTTGCTTCTGTAGTATACTTTTTTTACATTTTGGGACATTGTTTTTTAGGTGTATTCGTCCTCTTCCTGTGGTGTTCGGCTGCATAACATTGGCCCAGCCACACGTGATTTTCCGCAGTCAGTTGGACCTGCGTTTTGGAGTATTTTGTCTGACTAGAATCACATCGTACGCCCGAATAGCGGTAAGCTTCTCATACACCTCTCAGTCTATCGCAGTTATTTCTGCACACTATTGTGTATTATTTTATACAATTCGTGAACTTGTATTCATATTCGTTTTATGGGGCATACTATTTGCCTTTATATCTTTCACCTTTTTTCCTTTGTATATCTCTTTATTGATATTTTTCCCCTTGGGTTCTAGACATCTCAGGGTTCTGGTATTTTTTTACTCTCAGTATTTCAGAGCATCACTCTGGTGGATGCTTGTTCTTCTTTCTCATGTTATCTAATTTGGTCCATTTCTATATGTGTTTTGGACTGTGATAATTTACTGAATTTTACTTTTAAGGTCAGTTGATTTTTTAATTTTTTGGTTTCGTTTTCAGGTAATTGAATTAATAAGATATTTGTCTTTATCACTACTGACTGGATACCATTCAGGGTATGCTTTTCTGGATTTTTACTTCACTTACCTAATTTAATACTAAGCTGTCCCCTCCCTCGTCCTTTGGGATTTTATCTCTCATTACACTGGCTTAACTTTATAATTTAATTTATTGCCTGCTCACTTGCCATACACGTTGTACAATATATAATTGCATGGCTAAGAACATATCTCACACGGATTCATCACTATCATAAATGTGTTGGTACACAATATGGCCTTTTCCTTTTTGTGATGGGCATTCTCACACTTGCACTTTTGGTTATATTTTTCTGTATAATGGACAGCATAGAATACATATGTTGTTTCTGGTTATGTTACAGCCCTGAAGAAGTCCTGTGTAGGGCGAAACGCGTTGGCTGCCTATCCTGAACATATCTTTTGTCCATGAATTTGTAGTGATTACAAGAACACAAAACTTTCTCTTTACCATTTCTGGTTACAATCTACATTGTCCACTGGATTATGTGGAATCAACATTTTGCACTGTCAACGAAACATTAAATAGAAGGAACTATTTATTTGTATTATCACACTGGATATTTTTCATATATACTGTTTTCTATACAGATTGCGGTGCACCGCCTTTTGGAGTTTTTACCAATGGGTGTCATCAACGTTTTATTAACTCCTCGGGGGTTTTAGGATGAGTAGGCCAGACCCTCGCTATATATCATCAGAGCATGCGGGTATAATTACAACATATAGGTGGTCATTACAACCCTGGCGGTCGGTGTTAAAGCAGTGGTAAGACCGCCAACAGGCCGGTGTAAAAAAAAAGTGAATTACGACCGTGGCAGAAACTGCCAACAAAGACAGCCTCGTTAACACTCCGACCGCCACGGCGGTACAAACAAACAGCATGGCGGTCAGCGCCACCAGACAGGCAGAGGACAATGTACCGCCCACAGTATCACAACCTACCAATCCTCCAACTTTTCTGGGGCGGATTCCCGCGAACAAAAACATGCCGGAAACTGGACTTCGAAGGGAAAACGCTCACCTCTACACACCCCACAAGGAACCAGGATGCCATGGAACCAGAGCTGCACATTCTCCCTGCCCTTATCTTCTTGCTCCTCTACCAGGAGCACAAACGCCGGCGGCAAAGACCACAGTGAGTACTGCACCTACGACACAGGGGAGGGCGCGGGAAAAAACAGGGACACACACACGCAACACCCCTACCCCCACCCTCACCCACTACAACACACACACTAATACAGCATGATACATTACAGTTACACCCCCAAACTCCCCCCCCCCGGAAGAATGCAAAGACAAAAGCAAATGAGTGTAACCATTGTAATATATTAAAATCCAGTATGGAAAAATATATATACACTATTCACAAAAATATACACCAAGAATAGTAGTCCAGGTATTGCTCCATTGAAGTCCGTGGAACACTGGGCCCACACTGCATAGGCGAGGCCCACATTCAATACCCGAACATGATGGAGAGAACACTGCAGGGGCATCAGATAGCAATAAAACAGGCACCTCAGGGGAAAGGGGGGGGCACCTCAGCCGGTTGAGTGCACAACGCCAAATCCACGAGGGGGCCCCATGCTCACTGTTCAATCCTGGGGAGTGCAAAGCCACAGTCTCTCAAGTCTCTACAGTGGGTGGGTTGCCCACTGTTCAATCCTGGGGAGTGCAAAGCCACAGTCTCTCAAGTCTCTACAGTGGGTGGGTTGCCCACTGCCATATCCTGGGGAGTGCAAAGCCACAGTCTCTCAAGTCTTTACAGTGGGTGGGTTGCCCACTGCCATATCCTGGGGAGTGCAAAGTCACAGTCTCTCAAGTCTCTACAGCGGGTGGGTTGCCCACTGCCATATCCTGGGGCGTGCAAAGCCACAGTCTCTCAAGTCTCTACAGTGGGTGGGCTGCCCACTGTTCAATCCTGGGGAGTGCAAAGCCACAGTCTCTCAAGACTCTACAGTGGGTGGGTTGCCCACTGCCATATCCTGGGGAGTGCAAAGCCACAGTCTCTCAAGTCTCTACAGTGGGTGGGTTGCCCACTGCCATATCCTGGGGAGTGCAAAGCCACAGTCTCTCAAGTCTCTACAGTGGGTGGGCTGCCCACTGTTCAATCCTGGGGAGTGCAAAGCCACAGTCTCTCAAGTCTCTACAGTGGGTGGGTTGCCCACCGCCATATCCTGGGGAGTGCAAAGCCACAGTCTCTCAAGTCTCTACAGTGGGTGGGTTGCCAACTGCCATATCCTGGGGAGTGCAAAGCCACAGTCTCTCAAGTCTCTACAGTGGGTGGGCTGCCCACTGTTCAATACTGAGGAGTGCAAAGCCATATTCTCTCAAGTGGATAACAGTATCCACTGGTTCTGGAGGGGGCTTTGTGCCCAGAGTGCTTCATCCTGCTAAGGACAGAGGTAGTGGATGCCTTTCTCCACTGGTTCTGGAGGGGGCTTTGTGCCTAGAGTGCTTAATCCTGCTAAGGACAGAGGTATTGGATGCCTTTCTCCACTGGTTCAGGAGGGGGTTTTGTGCCCAGAGTGCTTCATCCTGCTAAGGACTGTGTGAGTGGATGTATCTCTCCACTGTTTCTGGAGGGGGCTTTGTGCCCAGAGTGCTTCATCCTGCCAAGGACTGTGTGAGTAGATGTATCTCTCCACTGGTTCTGGGGGGGGCTTTGTGCCCAGAGTGCTTTATCCTGCTCGTGGCAGACAGAGTAGCGTCCGTGCCCTTGGCGCTCATGGGCCAGCGGTACTTGTGGCGGCGGTGTCCTGTTCAGCGGTGCTTGTGGCGGCGGTGTCCTGCTCAGCGGTGCTTGTGGCGGCGGTGTCCTGTTCAGCGGTGCTTGTGGAGGCGGTGTCTTGTTTGGTGCTTGTTGTGTCGGGGTCCTTGGCAGCGACTCAAGTGCTGGAGGTCCCTTCTGGCCCAGCGGGGCTGGTGCTGGCGGTCCTGTCTGGCCCAGCAGGGCTGGTGCTGGCGGACCTGTCTGGCCCAGCGGGGCTGGTGCTGGCGGTCCTTTCTGGCCCAGCGGGGCTGGTGTTGGTGGTCCTTTCCGGCCCTGTGGGGCTGGTGCTGGTGGTCCTGTCTGGCCCAACGGGGCTGGTGCTGGCGGTCCTGTCTGGCCCAGCGGGCTGGTGCTGGTGGTCCTGTCTGGCCCAGCGGGGCTAATGGTGGTGGCCTCCTGGGCAGCGGGGATGATGGCGGTGGCCTCCTGGGCAGCGGGGATGATGGTGGTGGCCTCCTGGGCAGTGGGGATGATGGCGGTGGCCACCTGGGCAGCGGGGATGATGACAGTGGCTTCCTGCGCAGCGGGGATGATGGCGGTCTTCTCAGCCGTGCTGCCCTTCCCAGACTTAATGACTTTCTTGTGCCCCTTCCCCACCTTGGAAGATGTCGCAGCTGACTCCACACTCCCACCTGTACCCCTGGGAGCGGCTTTGGTGGCTGGAGTCTTCCCCCTCTCCCGCCGGGCACTGGCCAACTTTTGATGCTTGACAGGTGGGGGACTGTCTGTGCTGTGGCTCCTTGCCACACTGTCTGCCCTGCTGCCTGGTGCACTCCAGAATCCAGTGACTACTGGCACCACTGGTCCCGGAGATTTTGTGGCTGAGGTGCTTGGTTGGAACCTAGAGAGTCGGGCCCTAGGAGACTGACGGGGTGGGGGAGGTGAGGGAAAGAGGTCAAGGGTGGACAGGAAATGGTTCTTGGGAACATTGGGACGGGTAGCTGGAGGGGGTTTGGGAGTGGAGGAAGAGGTTGTGGTTGTAGGAGGTGTACGTTTGGTGACTTTGGGTGAAGGTGCATGCGCTGGAGGCTGTCGTGAGGTGGATGGCTGTTGGGTGGGTGTGTGCCTGCGTTTGTGTATCTTGGGAGGTGGCGTCACAGACACACTGGGAGAGGACACAGGGGATGTGTGAATGGTAGTGGGGGTGGTGACTGCACGTGAGCGGGGTGTAGTGGTGTGTGTGCTGGTGATGGAAGTAGTGGCTGTAGATGTAGTGCATGCAAGAGTGAGTGGAGATGAGACTGGGAGGGAGGAGGGAGACGAGGAGGAGGGGGACACAGTGGAGGCAGTGGATGTTGGTGTGTCTGCATGTGTGTGATGCTTGTGTGAGTGCCTGTGGGATGTGTGGTGCTTATGTTTGTCAGAGCTTCCCTTGTGTGTTGACATGTGTGCATGCTGGTCTGATGGTGGGCTTGGGATAGGCTGAGGTAAAGGGGTGTGGGTCTGGGTGGAGGTAGTTGGAGGGGGGAGGCTAGACACAGGAACAATAACTGCCATCAGTGCTGAGGCCAGAGTCTGAAAAGCTCGCTGAAGGGCTGCCTGACAAGAATGAATGCCCTCCAGCAATGCATTTGTTTGTTGCAACTGCCTCTCTACACCCTGGATGGCATTCAAAATGGTAGACTGCCCAACAGTGAGGGACCTGAGGAGGTCAATGGCCTCCTCACTGAGGGCAGCAGGGGTGACTGGGGCAGGGCCTGAGGTGCCTGGGGCAAAGGTGATGCCCACCCTCCTGGGTGAGCGGGCACGGGGCAAAGGCTGAGGGGCTGGTGTGAGGACAGTGCTGGTAGGGGGGGTGGCGGCTGTACCTGTAGATGCGGGGGGCACAGATGTGGCTGCCAACACCAGGGAGCTCCCATCAGAGGATGAGTCCATATCACTGGTCTCAGCTCCTGTCCCCGCCGTGGAGCTCCCCTCGCCCTCCGTCCCACTGGTGAATTCCGTGTCCGTTGTCTCGCCCTCCAGGGCCATGTGGGATGCAGCTCCCTCCTGCTCCGGTGCCACTGCTCCTCCGCCTGATGATGCTAATGCAGACAAGAACAGGGAGACCACAAAAGGGGGGGGGATGACAGAAGAAAGAAAGACATGTTGAGTGCATGCATTACCGCTACCTTTGGCGGACATGACAGACACAGAAGCCCCTTGCACTACGCCGCGCACTTGGGGTCCACTCTTCGATCCCTGGGACATGGCCTACAAGGCTATGGCCGACATCTGCGCACATGGATGTCACAGGTACTGTACACAGGTGGGGTGGGGTAGCGCGTAACAAATATCACTGTTAAATCCACATGATATGAATTGCGCGTCCTGTCAATTCGGAAAACACCAGTTAAATGTCCTCAAATGTTAGAGCGTAATAAATAACAAAGCTAAATACACATGAAATGAATCGCGCTTCTTGCTGATTCGGAAAACACGTTTTACATGTCCTCAAATGTTAGAGCGTAATAAATACCAAGGTTAAATAAACAAGAAATGAATCGCACTTCTTGCCGATTCGGAAAACACCATTTAAATGTCACTAAACACTCAAATGTACATTTTACTCATACAATGTAATTTGCCTAAAACAAAGAATTAGGCACAAGAACATTGGATGTCTCAACAACGGCGTCGTGGGATTAAGCCCAAACACCGTCTTCCCACCCAGAAATGAAGATCATCAATGAAGGATGAAAGGTAGAGGCCTGGAAGATGAAATAGGCCACCGGGACAGGAGCTCAAGAAGTATCTGCTGCTCTGCACCGGGACCTCTGAATAGTGAGCACTGGGAGTTGGGCTGGCTCTCTTTTATAGAGTCTTGGCCCAGCCCAGAACCACGCCCAGGCATGTTGCAGGGAAAGTCTCTGGAAGGCCCTGGAAAGGGGCCACACCCTAACACACTCTGAAAACCTGCAGCAATACATTGCAAAGGAACAGTATTTGTAAGCATATTAAAAATAAGTTTTCAGGATTGAACTCTGCAATGCAAAAGGTTAAACCACAACATATCAGCATAATGCATAAATTGTGTTGTTTTGAGAGTGCTGGGTTTTTGCATTTTTGTCGCCAATAGAGCGCGTACTGCTCTGGTGTTGACAACTCACCCCCTTGTGGCTGCTGTGATGCCCTCAAGCGCCCATCCAACTCCTGGTACACCACAGCCAGGATCCTGAACATCAGGGGGGTCATGGTGCGACGGGCACCCCTCCCACGTTGGGAGGCCATCCCCAGCTGGGCCTCCGCCATCTTCATGCTCCAGCAGCGAATGTCCTCCCATCTCTTATGGCAGTGGGTGCTCTGTCTGTGATAGACCCCCAGGGTCCGGACGTCCTTGGCGATGGCACGCAAAATGTCCTTCTGGTGGGCGCTGACCTACATGAATTGTACAGGGGAAAAAGAAAAGTTATTACCAACTGCACAGTCACAGTCATTGGCCCCCATCCCTACCCTTGCCATGTGGCACATGCACTCACTGTCGTTACATGCATGCCTCAATCTCCCCCTCCGCCATCTTTCATCCACCCCACTCCACACAGGCATAGCCCATACAGCATGCTCCCAGTGTACTTACCTGTTTGTCTGGAGGACCGTAGAGTAGCGTGTACTGGTGGAAGACCCGATCCACGAGTTTCTCTAACTCCTCCGATGTGAAGGCAGGGGCCCTTTCCCCAGACATACGAGCCATTGTCTCTTCCAGACTGAGGTCACCCCAGCACTTGCAGTGTAGGTCCTCTCCTGTCGAAGATCAGGTATCGAGTGATTGAACAGATAGAAAATGGCGGTCACATCCGCGGTGGTGCGTACCGTCACCGCCGGCGTACATCTTCATTGGCTCCTGGTGACCCATAGGGTCCAATGTTAACCAATGCAGAATTGCGCCGCGGTCTTGGGCCGCCTACCGCAACGGTGTACAACGCCAGCGCAGTTACCTCACATCCCATTGTCCCACTTTACAGGTCAGGCAGCCGCCATTTTAGGGGCCCACATGGCTTTATTTTTTACTGCGTCACACATACCTAGGCCTTGCCTCAACACTCATACATGCTTATTTTGTATTATGAATTTTGTACTGTGTAAGCTGTGGCTACGTACCTCTGAGTTGGTTGACTCTGTGCTGGCTGTTGTCCTTCATAGGCACCGTCCACTGGGACATGTGAGGAGATGGCGGCATCCTCCGGTGTACAGGAAAGACATGTGATCATCACCTACAGGCTTGATCGTGCCACAATCCTGGAACTGTGTGCCCAGTTGGAGCCAGACCTGGTGTCAGCTATCCGCCATCCCACAGGAATCCCCCCTCAAGTGCAGGTGCTGTCAGTACTCCATTTCCTTGCAAGTGGGTCATTTCAAACAACAGTGGCCATAGCATCAGGGATGTCCCAGCCTATGTTTTCCAACGTGTTGTCCAGAGTGTTGTCTGACCTGCTGAAACATATGCGGAGCTACATCGTTTTCCCTCAGGTGGAGGATTTGCCTACAGTGAAAGGTGATTTCTATGCCCTGGGACGTATCCCCAACATCATAGGTGCCATTGATGGGACACATGTGGCCTTGGTACCCCCCTGCAGGAGTGAACATGTGTACAGAACCCAGAAGAGTTATCATTCGATGAATGTGCAGATGGTGTGTTTGGCCGACCAGTACATCTCCCATGTTAATGCCAAATTCCCTGGCTCAGTGCCTGACGCTTATATTTTGAGGAATAGCAGCATCCCTTATGTGATGGGGCAAATCCAGAGGCACCGTGTGTGGCTATTAGGTGTGCACCTGGAAGCAAGTCAGTGGAAATGGCTGTGTGGGTCTGAGGATATCCCTACAGGTTAGTGTGTGTCTAACAGTTGTCCCTCGACATTTGCAGGTGACTCTGGTTACCCCAACCAGTCATGGCTACTGACCCCAGTGAGGAATCCCAGGACAAGGGCAGAGGAATGCTACAATGAGGCCCATGGGAGAACTCGGAGGATTATAGAGCGGACCTTTCAGCCTCCTGAAGACCAGGTTCAGGTGCCTCCATATGACAGGTGGTTCCCTATTCTACTCACCAAAGAAGGTGTGCCAGATTATCGTGGCCTGCTGTATGCTTCACAACTTAGCTTTGCGACGACAGGTGCCTTTTCTGCTGGAGGATGGTCCAGATGGAGGTGTTGTGGCAGCTGTGGAGCCTGTGGACACTGAAGACGAGGAAGCAGAAGAAGAGGACATCGACAACTGGAAGTCTGTGATCCTGCAATACTTCCAGTGAGACACAGGTAAGAACACAAACTTGCCTACTACATGTACTTTGACACTACTACCTCTCTACTGTCTGTCGTTTACACCCAGTGTATGGTCACTGAGTTTTCACTTTCCCTTACGATTTCACAGATGTGGGTCCCACTGTGTGACATCTGCTTTGTTTCCTCATGGACTAGAGCTGTGTGACATATGTATGTTGACATTACAATTGAAAGAGCATTTTGTCACTGTAATTGCTAATACACTATTCCGAAATCACAGACAGACTCCAGATTGTTTTGTGCTTTAAGGGTGTTTAGTTAAGTGCTCAATATTGGAGGGTGCTGTAAAATGGTGAGGGGTGATGGTAAAGAAATGTCCATGGCAGAGTCCAGTCTATTAGTCTCACAGGTGCATTGCCCAAATGGGCTTAGGAAGTGGAGCTGGGGCAGTTTGAGGATGGACAGGATGACAAGGTGGGACAGAAGGATGACAATCGGGGGGCGGTCTCATTTCTTGGCGGGGGTCTTGGCATCATTCTCTGTCTTTGTCCTGGATCTCAGAGGACCGTTTACGGGGTGGTTCTCCCTCTGCAGGGGGTGTGGTACTGGTGTGGTGGTCCAGTGGCGGTGCCTCATGTCCACTAGCGCTGGCGGAGGTGGTGGGTATTTCATCGACCTGGTTAGTGTCAGGGGCCCCTTGTTGTGCCACACTGTCCCTCCTGTTGTTGAGGAATTCCTTCAGCACCCCTACGATGGTGCCCAGGGTGGAATTGATGGATCTGAGTTCCTCCCTGAAGCCCAAATACTGTTCCTCCTGCTGCCGCTGGGTCTCCTGAAACTTGGCCAGTACCGTTGCCATCGTCTCCTGGGAATGGTGGTATGCTCCCATGGTGTTGGAGAGGGCCTCGTGGACAGTGGGTTCTCTGGGCATGTCCTCCCCCTGTCACACAGCAGCCCTCCCAGTTCCCCTGTGTTCCTGGGCCTCTGTCCCCTGGACCATGTGCCCACTGCCACTGCCCCCAGGTCCCTGTTGTTGTTGGGGTGGTGTAGTGGTGGACACACTGCTGATTGACGTGTCCTGGGGACAGAGGTATGTGCCCGCTGGGTGGGTGCTGTGCTGGTGTTTCCAGAGGGGGAAGCTCTGTGGTGGCCTGTGACTGTGTGAGGGGAACTGACTGTCCTGAGGTCCCAGATGGGCTGGGCTGGTCATCTAGATCCAGTTTTACAGAGCTGCTGTCATCACTGTGGGACTCTTCTGTTGTGGTGTGGACATGTGTGGACCCTCCTGTCCGGTGACATTGGGTAGGGGTCCTGCAGGGGTATAAAAGGATGTTTATTGCATCTGTGTGTGCCATGGTGTGCAATGGGTGGGTGACCGTGTACCCCAGTGCTTGCATTCCTGTGTGGGACCTTGTGTGATGGTGGTTTCAGGGGGTATGGGTATGTGCAGTGGTCATGCTTTGGTGATGGGTGTCCATGCTTTGTTGTTGCATGCAGGGCTTGGTGTTGGGATGTGTGGTTTGTGATATTGGGACATTTGTGAGGAGTTGGAGTGATGGGGGTGAGGGCGAGGGTGGGGGTGGGGGTATGTGATGGCATGCAGGTAGGGTGGGGGATGTAATAGTTAAGATTTGACTTATCAGAGTCCATTCTTCCATCTACTCCTGCGAGGCCCTCAGGATGCAGAATCGCCAAGACCTGATCCTCCCATGTTGTTAGTTGTGGGGGAGGAGGTGGGGGTCTGCCACCAGTCCACTGAACCACAAGGTGGTGTCTTGAGACCACAGAATGCACCTTCCCCCATAGGTCGTTCCACCTCTTCCTGATGTCATCCCTATTTCTTGGGTGCTGTCCCACTGCGTTGACCCTGTCCACTATTCTTTGCCATAGCTCCATTTTCCTAGCTATGGAGGTGTGCTGCACCTGTGATCCGAATAGCTGTGGCTCTACCCGGACGATTTCCTCCACCATGACCCAGAGCTCCTCCTCAGAGAACCTGGGGTGTCTTTGCCGTGCCATGGGGTGGTGTGGGTGATGTGTGGGATGGTATGTGTAGTGATAAGTGGGGTGATATTTAGTGTTGTGTTGTGTGAGGTGCGTGGAAGTTATGTGGGTGATGGTATTGTGTGCCTGTGGATGCTTGGTAGTAGCTTGTAGGTTCTCTCTCTGGCCATCTTTTGGTATTTTGGTCGTAGGGGTTTGTGGGTGATGTGGGTATGTGTTGTATATTGTCTTGGGTGTGTGGGAGTGGTGTGTGTATGTGTATCAGGTGTGTGTATTTGGAATTGTCCAATGTGGCAGTGTTTTGTAAATGTGTGTGTATTTTGAGCGCGGCGGTGTGTACCGCCAATGGAATACCGCAGTTGAAAGACCACCACGTGGATTGGTGGGTTGTGATAGTGTGGGCGTATATCTGTTGGCGTGACGGTGGAGGTTTAGTTTTTGCCAGTTTATCACTGACCTTTAGTGTGGCGGACTTGTGTGTGTATCTGAATTTTGGCGGTTTCCGAGCTGTGGATCGTAATAGCTGTGGAGGAATTCCGTGGCCGTGTGTTGGCGGTCTTCTGCACGGCGGTAAGCGACTTTTACCACCAATGTTGTAATGAGGGCCATAGTGAGGGAAAATTATGCCAGCAGTAGCTAAAATCATCCTCACTAGACGCAGTTAGAAAATACCTCAGTCTCCTGTCTAACTCCACTGAATTACAAGATTTCTTGTCATGCCCCAGAACACCACGTAGGAAGTGTTTCTTATATGCAGTATATACAGAGATTTGAAAACTGTCTCAACAAGATGCTGCTGCCCGGTTAAGGCAAATAGATCATGAAAATCTAAAAAAGGCATTAGCTGTTGTGGGTAATGTGATTAACACCTTGTCCGACCGGATATATACCATAAATAATATTGTCTCTTCTGCTATAGACATTATACAATTAGCTATGTCTGGTCAAGCTGTGACCTTGGACAAAGTCAGATCAGGTCCATTATGCAGTTAGGTTGGACACTTCAAACACTGAAGGCGGGTCGCATCCCATGGCAGCATGTCGGTGCAAGGGACATATTTTCTTCTTTGAATTTAATACGACCACAACAACTAATGGCTAAGAAGGAAGCGACTTATGTCATGCTTAACATCGAGAAATCAGAAAAGTTGCCTTTTACTGTGGCCGAAATACCAGCTGCTGTGTGGTTAATACATGGGGTCATTAATCTGCCTATTTATACACTACAATTCACCTCCTCTTTAAAACACATTCCGGTAGGCAGATATGAAAAACTGGGAGATAGTTACATTCATGAGGTGTGGGAGCTTCCCGTCTCGTACAAATGCTTCAGTGGCATGAAAGAGGTCTTTCTTAGCGATAGTGAATGCGAGACTTCAGTCAGCCATTCGATGGTTTGTAAACAGCTGTCTTTGCATGAGGCGTGTAACGCCTCAGCTGCAAACTTGGCTTGTTATCTGAAGGGAGTCCCCTTGATTAGACCTACGTTCCAGGTGCTTTTAAACGGCAGCTACGTCCTCCTCAATGGTGAAGGCTGTTGTGGCATGTGGGCCGGAAATGTTTACGTTGTTTCGGTCTCTAAGGTCGTTACGTTCTGCGGGAACGTACTGTTTGCCCCCACTAAATTTAAGGAGGTAGCTGATATTTGGCCTCACATTGCTACTTTAAACGTGAATTTTGACAAGTTAAGTAGACTCAAGGCTTTATTGTTTCAAAAGCATGGGGCCCTTACATCTGCGCGCGAGACCTAGGCACTTCAAGTGGCAAGGTCAGCAGCAGAAATACATTCCCTGTTAAATACAAACTTTCCGAGACACTTTGGTGAACTCGTGGGATTAATATTTAATGCGTTCAGTACAACTGGAATAGCACATTTTTTCAAAGCTGTTGGTTCTGGTTTCGTCCACACCTTCTCCTCCATATTCGGTTTCATACCTCCAGCTATCCACTCAATTTTCGGTAACATTTTTGGGGGATTTCCGATAACTTTGGCTTTATTAGCTGGCATCCTTCTGCTACTGCTGTTTATGCGCAATGGCTGTCCCGCCACAACAAGGAGAAATGACTGCACTCCCATCAGCACAGCTGTGTCGTGAGCGTATGATGCAGTATTTTGGAGCAACACTCCTGGAGCAATTGAAGTTTGACTGGTCTTTGTCATTCAGACCAGTTTTGCTTTGTGTGCAGCCCGTGTTTCGTGCCCTTTGGTGCTCTTTTGAGCATGCACTGGAAGTCTGTCTTTCTCAGCAGTGCTTGCCTACAGTAGATGCGGATCTGTTGATGTTCTCGCTGAGCGTTCATTACCAGACATGCGCACTGAGGTTGCTTTTGCTGCGTGAAGCTAATTGTGAGTTACTCTTCCTGGAGGAAGTTGTCGACAACTCATCAATGGGCACTCCATGGGATGCCACCTTGGCTGACACTGGGGCTATGGAACACACATTCTCCTTGATCCTTTTTTGCTAGGACTTTCCGGCTTTGACATCTGCCGAAGTGGAAGATCTCCTGTTCTCCATGACTCGCACCTAGTTTGGAACTTTTCTAAATTGACATGTCTTTTTGATTTGCTTATAAGTCACATGCTCATGTTTTAAATTGCCACGTAGTATGCTTGTGTGTCCTTTTAACTTGTCCAAATTGACGTGGTTTTTATATATATCTTAGGTTGAGCTTTTAGCAATGAGATTTTAGTTTTGGCTTTGAACCACTTTCAACCAACAAGGGGAGGGTGTTGTGTAGCCATTTTAGTTATAGCTCCATGCACGTTACTTTAACACACTAGGCCCCTGTGCACTTTAACCTAGATATATTTTATTTGGCTTCGCATTGTTATTTTTACAATAACCATTTTTACGGTCTTGTTTTATTTTTCATATTTCTAACTGTTTTTGCTTAGCCCAGCACTGTGTTCTCAAAGAAGACATTCTTGATCACTCTGTGCTTCATTCAAGGCTACAGTTTGGTACATTGCCGATTAACATGGTAGAAGTTTAGTCTCCAACATTCGTAGAAAATACACATCCTTAGTAGGGACATTTTCTCAGAACATCAGCTGTGTTATTATGAAAACACTTCCTAGTCCCATTATACGTTAAGAGGGAGATTCCAGCCAGGGAACCACGACTATATGCTGATTGCTAAATGCTTTGCTACAGATACTAATGCAGACTACATGCCATTGCTCAGGTATGAGGGTTGATGTCTCCTGGGGGAACCTGAAAGGCAGAATTAGGAGCTTAACATGCTGTGCTCAGGTCATGACTTAGATAGGAAATAATCCATATCATAGTGACAATATTATAGCGTTATTCTTATGCTTCACTCTTCTCGTCACCATTTTAATACTGTCATGTTGTGTCATGCTGGTTATTGCAGCTCACGCTTTGCTAAGATTCAGTTGTTTTATTAAACTAATCATTAAAACATATACTGCTTCTGTTTGTCATTTATATATGAGACTGAATTGTAAATGAGAGAACCGGATGCGACCTGAGTGACCACGACTTCCCTGAGAAGCCTAATATGTCATGCGCTCGGCTGCCCAATCATCACTATCCTCTGGTAGAGATGAAGCACTGCTAGTTATCCGGAGCAAAACCCAGATTTAGAGTGACAGGTGTCACCCACAGTAGGTTAGACTCAGTCTCCCACACCGTACACATCTTGCTGCTCAAAATCCAGTAGTCTCATTAGAATAATGAGAGCCTACGTGACAACCGTAGGAACATGTCTTCTGGCCTTTTCTGGCCTTCTTCATTTGGTCTTCTCAGCTGTTATGAAAACTTTCACTCACCTGTTGTGTGATTTACCTGCACAGAATTGACCTCCGTGGGCTGCTAGCATAACTAACTTTAGAATGCTCTTTTCCCCAACTTTATAGCAATACATAAAAACACATTACCATCTGCGCCCGTCAAGGACGTTTTTGTACGTGATTAATATTTCAGCTGGCAATGATGTGGAGAATTTATTCAATATCAGTTTAATGAATGCCCAGAAAAGGGATCAGACATTCTTTTGCTAGATTCCAACCTTCATGTGTCTGCGTGAAACAATTACAAACTATTGTACTTATGCCGGTCACCCACTGGAAATGTAATTAAAGTGTCTCCGTTAGATTTTCTGACGCCTGGAATGGATCCTTGGATTTTTTAATTTGTCAGAGCAGTCTCGATTGATTAAGTTAGCTGTCTGAAAGAAAGAGTAGAATACAGGTAAGTAGAGCGAGGAAGAGACAGAAAATTGGCCGTGGGTGACAAAGTGTAAAAGGAACCGGATGAGAAAGAGAAAAAATGCGCCCATTTTGGTCCTACATTTATTTGCTCTGTAGTTAGTAGTCTGTGGGACTTTATGTAATTATAAAGTGCTGCATTCTCCCCCAGACGTCATGGCGTTAACAAATTGAAAAGGCAGCTCTCAAAGAGGACTTGGTAAGGGGACTGGTGTAAGCTGCTGTCTTTCCTGCGTCCACCCTGCTCTGTTCTGTTTAGCTGTGTAGTCAGAGTTGTCATTGTAAGGCTGGGTTGACACAGTGTGCTGTGCTGATAAGATGCTGCTCCTGCTCGGGTATTTACTAATTAACTTGTACCCTACCATTGGTGCTTAATATGTGCAAGTTGCTGCTCCTGGCACCCCTTTTTGTCTACCAGGAAATATTTTTTTTTTATTGTCAGACCTTGACCCAGAGCAAGAGAGCCAAAGGCAGAAAGGGGCAGAAACGTGAGAAAGGGAAAAACAAGAAAGTTGCGAGGAAGAGACAAAGAATGAATGAAAAAATACTACAAGAGTTATATAAAGAGACTGGAAGAGTAGGGTGGAGGAAGAAAGAGGCTTGCATTTGAAACAAAAATAAGTATCCCTGATAATCGGGACCACCGGCACCCACCAGCGTTTGTGGTGGGCTATTAAGAAAAGTCTTGGACCCACCACTTATGTGCATATACATTTTCTCAAATTAAGAACTGGAGCACAGCGGTCTTAATTTAAAAATGCAGGGACCTCGGCCGATTACATTGTATTATCTCTTGTGACATACGTATGGTTGAGGACAGATGGGCTGCCATCCCCTCGTTCAGTGAAAGTTATGCTGTTGGCTCTAAAGTTAGCCGCACCTCAGGTAGATTGATTGTGTGGAAAAAGCTTGGATTGAACTGTATCATAAGGCATTTACACATTGATATCGAGGACTTACAATGCCTGGTTGTCAAAATTCCCACTGGATGCAAAATTTCATTTTTTAACGTTTATAACGGAGGCGACTACAAATCCAGGAAATCTGAGGGCCTTATTCAAATTAGATAGGTTTTTATCTTGTAGAGGTAACAATATTGTTACCTTGGTTGCTGAAGAGTTCAATGTCATTTTTGGACTGATTGGAATGCCTACAACATTACAGGAGGATGAAGAGAAAGTGTGGGATACCCCTTTCTCTGGACAGGGGTATCCCACACTTTATCCCAGTGCTATGTCTCGTCAGATGGCCACGTTGCCCGCCATCAGCGGCCCCTGGGCAGCCATTGGGCGCACTTCATTCACCAGTTCCCCATACCCAACCTGCAAAAAGGGGCCCTGACATCCTGCATAGATTATATATTGTTGCATTTTTCGGATTGGCACAAAGCCATTGATACAAAGATGATAGACCTGAAAGTGACCACGAGCCACTCTCTCTTTTAATCAACAGTGGAGATATTCTCAATTTAGCTGCTACATAATGTGCGGGTCTCTGAAATAACTCTATGAAATGATAGTAGGCGAGTGAAATGGGAGACAGCAGTAAAGGCTAGAATTACTGCTAAAATGTATAATGATCCGGGTCCCTTTGTGATGCTGCTGTTACTCGGTTGTTATCATCTATCAGTTAATGCTCACCCTCAAATGTTCCACGTTCTAGTATTCCATTGCACTGGACAGAATGGAACAACATTGAAACACAAACAGAGACAGTATCAGTGGAAGGACAATGTTTGTAAGCTATGGAAACACCAGCCTTCAGCACCTACTCATTCCTAAATAAGGTGTCAGTACGCAAATCTTGAAGGCAGTGTAAAGGATTAGTAAAGTCAAAAAGGTTGCAATGGAAGGCAAATCAACTGTGTGACCTGATTTCTAGCATGTTGTGCCTCATAACAACCTGTTTTACGCAAACGAACCAACAATAGGCCCGTATTTATACTTTTTTAGCGCCGCATTTGCGTCGTTTTTTGACGCAAAAACGGCGCAAACTTGCAAAATACCATTGTATTTTGTAGGTTTGCGCCGTTTTGCGTCAAAAAGCGGCGCAAATGCGGCGCTAAAAAAAGTACAAATACATAATGTCAGCAGAGCGGATTAAGCATTGATTACTTTACGCAGTGACATTGTAAATAGTTCTACTTCTCTGCTCTCCTTCAATTTAAAAAATGATACCGACATATTTATTATCCAATTACTTCTTTATGTTTTTAAAAAAATAATATCGGACAAAGTAGCAGGTGTGGCAAAAATTCCAGGGATTTTTACAACCAAAAACGGAAGATTTGGGGTTGCTACATTTTGGCCTTTAGAAACGCAGCCAGAGGACCACCAATTCCTGAATCCTTGCTTGGTGCTGAGATTTTACTCATTTATAAAGGAAAAGGTCTAATTGATATTCTGCAAAATATTTTTGTAAAATGATATTCATTAAATTACAACAATGGTTTCAGGAGCCAAACATAATCTCTCACGTGCAGTCATGTTTTAGGAAAAAGGTTAGCACGATTGTCTACATTTTTATATTAAATCTTCATTAGTGTAAATAATTATTGTTACATAAGCAGGCTATGTTGTGTCAGTTGGCCTTAAATCAGACTTCGATACTGTTCCTCAAAACACTTCGTGGACATTTTTGAATGTTATGTTATGTTAAGGCAATTTATATTGTGCACACCTACTCAAAGAGTGTCCTGGCGCCCAAGCCAGAAATCTAACAAACGCCAGTGAAAATCAACAGGGCACAGTACATAATTCCAGAGGTAGTTGTTCCAGGCTGATGATGTGGGTCTCCCTGCACAACTTTTAAATTTGACTAAATACCTTAAGACTGTTAATTATGCTTGAGCTCGATGGGGCCCAAACAGTGATCTTACAGATCCAATTCAACTTAACCATGGTGCATGCCAGGGATGTGTTTTGGCATCGACTCTATTTACTTCATAGATCACTGTAATGGTAGATGCCCTTGAAAAGTCTATGAATGATCCACCTCCCTTGAGGATTCCAAAATATATAATTTTTTGTTTGCCAATAATACTCTTTTGTTAATAAAATTCGCAGCAGGAATATAGAAAATTTATTAAAGATTTTTTGTACATTCTGTAGGCATTGAGGACTATCCATTCATCATATAAAAACTTGTTTGTTGGTGATAATCCCTCATTAAATTTCATGTGTTCGATCTACCTATATAATGATCGAGCTTATGTTTTTGATTATCAGAGAGTACATATTTCTGCAAATAGCAAGTGGCTAAATCAAGTGGCAAACTTTCACAATATTGCGCAAGAGAGCTAATGCTGCTATGACTTTTGTCAAGGTGCGGCACTGTGTGGATCTGAACTGTAGGGAGTAGCAAAGCTGGATTTATTATAAACTACAGAAAACAAGTTTTTCAGACAGTTACTTCACCTTCCAGCTAGTTCTCCGTCCCCCGCTATTTTTGATCTAGGGAAACACATTGATCATGAGACAAATGTGAGATATTGGATAAGAATGTGAAGTAATTTGGTATTATTGTGTTACAGCCAAGCTCCCTCCGAAATTTTGAACACTGATTGTGTACAAAATATAGGCTAATTTTTTTTTTTTTTTTTTTTTCTTTTTTATATTAGATCATGCTGTGAGAAACGTTTTAAATTATTTCTAGCAACACTCAGGCCGATAGTCCCACTGACAAAGAACTCAGTACCACATATACTAACATATTTTCCCATAAAAAAACTAGTAAAGATCTTCAGCATAACAGGCCTTTTCTTAATAAAGCATACTGGACAATTGTAGAATCTATCATATTTCTCAACCAGAGCTGCCCTTTGGTTGAGAAACTGAATGTGAGAATTTGGTTGGTTGAGTGGTATGTTAACCCTGCTCAAGCAACATCCACAATACCTGTTAAGGTGAACCACAAAAAAGCACTAAACTAACCTGTGCTTAACCATCGGGTAGCTCGTCACAAAAACAGTGAAGCTTAACTTAGATGCAATGTGTAAAGTACTTATGTAGAACACAAACAGTAATAAAGTGAAAACGTAACACAAGAAAAATCCCACACCAATAAACACATAGAGTAATTTTTAATACATTAATTGACGCTGAAACGACAAAAATCCAGAGTAATGAATTTTTAATGCTTAAGGTAAAAAATAGTGCCAAAAGATCACAGTGCCAATCTATTCACGCAAGATTGGATCAAAGTAAATAAATATGGCTGTCCGCGATGGAGCACAAGTCAGATGTAAAAAGTACATTCGGCCCAGTTGACGCTTACCTTCGGACTTAGAAGAAATGTAAAGAAAAAGTCTCTGAGAAAGTGGAAGTTTAGTGGGACACATCTGTTTCTGGACTTCTCGTCTGGGCCACCTATGTCTGCTTTTTGGGGGAGTTAGTGCTGGGACACTCAACTGGGTAGCTATGCTCTCTATAAAAACTGGGAAATATAGTATATTATAGGTTGCAGGTGGTGTGTGATGAGGAGACGCTGTTGTAGGATAGCTGCTAGATGAAGTCACAGTGAAGATTTCTACCTTCAGGCTTACGGCCTGATTTAGATTTGGTAGACGGGTTACACCATCACAAAGGTGATGGACAGCCCCTCCGCTGAAATATAAATCTCATTATATCCTATGGGATTTATATTTTGGCAGACGGGCTATCCATCACCGTTGTGATGGAGTAATCCATCCAGCAAAACTCAAATCAGGCCCTTAGTCTTTTTTTGGGAAGTCAAAAATCTCCAGCAGGACAGAGCTGGAGGCTATAGGGGGTGACAGCATCACAAGGCCGGATACTCCTTTGGAGAAGGATCCCTGAAAACGATTTCCTGCTGTGGAGAAGAAGGTAGCAGATGTTCCTGCAATGTCACGCCGAACAGCGATACACCTTGGAGGAGGTGGGTCCCGGTCTCCTCTCGATTTTCAGAGTAGATTCTAATCTAAAATTTTCTAAGTCCCAAGTTTTGGATTTTGGCTATCTGGACACCTTTGAACACCATCACCAAGGTTTCAGGACTGTAAGGACACCACTTGGGGGGTTAGGACTCACTCAAGGTGGGTGCAAGTGCGGGTTAAAGACGTTTGGAACCATTAACAACGTAGATTGTATTTAAATTTCAACTCTGGTATATTACCTTTGACTTCCTACACATCAATGTACAGCTTATTAAATGTTGCATGTACTGCACGCAGACACAATTACACTTTATACTGTTTTGCCCTTTACATCATGGATTGTGATCAAAATTAATTATATTGCATTATTTTAAATTTTGGGCATACTCAACTATTTGACGGTGTGTGTTAAAATCTAATACATTTTGTCTGTTTTATTCTGTTTGCGGGAAAAAAATACCTAATTTTTACTTTATTGTGCCATGAATCACATCTATGAACATCTGTCTAGTGCACCTAGTAATTACTTTCGTGGAGTTGAAGAATGATTTTAGTATCATTTTATGTGCCTATTTTAGATCATTGTGTTTTATACTTACAAACACATTTGTACTCATTCATTTTTCACTTGTGACTAATTGGCCATTATTTTTTCTTGTACGAAATATGCATTCTCTGTTTACTTAAAAAAAAAAGACCTACCTTTACAATAAATCTGCAGCTTCCTTATTTTCTGCGTGAAGTGGATGCCTGACTTTCCTTCTAAGAAAATATACTCGATTACCACAGTTGTAACCACGTTTTCACTTCTTTTCTAGGGTAAAAGTAAGTCAGGTTCGAAGTAGAAACGTATTCTATAGTTTTGTTCTAGCCCAGTGGCGGCTGGCAGCTTTAGGAGGGAGGTAGGCGGGCGGGAAGTACACACACACTCATTCTTTCACACATGCATGCACATCCATTAACTACACTCATAACATTTAAACATGCATGCACGCACCAAACATTCATTTTAAAAGATCACACTCAACACACACTTACCTTCAGCCTCGGAGGTCCCAGGAGGGTTGGGACTGCTGCCTTCCCTCACTGGCTGACCTTAGGTCAGCCAGTGAGGGAAGGCAGCAGTCCCAGCCGTGTCACAGAGTGGGATGGGGTCAGTGAGACTGCTGACCCCACCCCACTCTGTGACGAAGTGTCACTTATTGACACTCGCCCTGGGCGCATCAGGGCTTCAACCTGAAGCGCCCAGGTCGAAGTCAATGGGTGACGCTCTCCTCGTCACCCAGGGGAGGGCCTCGAGGCACCTTTGCTGAGCCGAGGAGGTCACGCCCATAGGAGCTGTGACCTCCTCAGCCCAGCAAAGTTCAGCTGAGGCAGCCAGGAGTCTGCGCAGATCGCGCATGTCTGCTCCTGGCTGCCTGACCTGAACATGAAGAGTGTCTGTCAGGTTGAGCTTTGTTCAGCCTGACAGACACTCTTCATGACGGAAAAAAGGTGGGGGAGTATGGCCCCTCCGCCCTAAAGAATGGGCTGCGCCCATTCTAGCCACTGCAAAGGTTCGATCTCCAGTTCCAAACTTGGCAGGCAAAAAAATGGTTCAGACCAAGGGCTGGGTTTTGGAAAAGAGCGAAGGATTTCAGTCCCTTTCAGGCCAGAGGGAAGCTGGTCCAGAGATAAAGGCCAATGCACTTGTTAAAATGATGCAAACACTAGTAGAAGCTCTTTACATTATTCTTTGACTGGACAGCTTTAGAAAGTTCACCGGCCAGCTGTTTCAGCTGAGTTTTTTGATGCACTCAGCGACGTACATAGCTAACGGAGATCACTAAGTGGCATGGAGTCACACAAGGGAAATAATTAAAGGACAAGGGATAGGAGGAGTTTGCCTCATCTCATAACCTTTCCCAAACATACCAAATTTTGAATGATATAAAAAACGTGTTTACTTCTTTGCAAATACAAAATAAATATTTGGGCTCCATATGAAGAAGACAGTTTCCCGAGCATGTATCCTGAATAAAATACATTCCATTCTGAAATATGCACCCTAGCCTTTTGTCTTAAATTGTTTGTACCTGACAAGGAGATATATGCCAGCTTTACAACACACGCCCACTACATTTGTCTGCAAACCTGAGAAAGTAGAATCACATATTCCATGTCCTAACACAGGTGCTTTATTACAAAGAAGGCATTTAACAGTTATGCCTTATATGCAATATGCTATGTGAACGAATTTGATTGTCTTTTTATATAAACACATTAACCTTATTATGACTGGAAAAGTTTCATGTATTTCTGAGACCTAGAACACATTTTATCTAGTGTTGAACAATTGCAAAGTCCATGCACTGCCTAGTAAGTGTAGCCTTGCTTTCTGGACTGACAGCACGAAGCATTAAACTTAGAAATTAGTGGAGTGAGCGTGTGTTTATGTACTGCTGCTCTAAGGACTTCTTGCATTTCTTCTCTTGAGATTATCCTGCCTCCTACTTATTGTTATGCCTTGTTATGCCTTGTTATGTGATATTGATTTGTATAGCGCACTAATCATCCAAGAGGGTATGCAGGCACTTGGTCAGGTGTATAGGTGTGTGGTCACCAAGGTGCTTGGCATTGCCGAATTAATGGTAGTGTTTTCTTCTTTACCATGTCTCCTTTCTTTCCTGGCCAAGTGGCCTTTTTTGTGTAGCCGGGTGTGTGTGTATGCGTGTGTTTGCCACAGGGGAACATTTTGTCTTTGCTCTAAGCCTACTTTGTTCTCCATGTGGCAAGGGGCAATTTAGTGTAGCCAGTGAGCTTTTGCCAAAGGCCTCCAAGTGTTCCTTGTTGTCCATGCCTTCTTGCTTGTTGTTCTGAACATGTGGCCGGTGGCCATTTTGTGTACTCAGTGTGCTTTTGCCCTAGGCCTACATGTGTTCCATGTCATCCATGCCTTCGCCCTTGGTGGTCATATGGCAGGGCAGCCATTTTATGGAGGCAGTGTGCTTTGCCTTTGCCATAGGCCTGCATGTGTTCTTTGTTACCCATGCTTCGCCCTTGTTGGCCATGTGGCTGGTGCACATTTTGTATAGTCAGTGTGCTTTTGCCATAGGCCAGCATGTGTTTGATGCTGTCCATACCTTTGCCCCTGGTGGCCATGTGGCAGGGCTGTCACTTTTACGAGCCAGTATGCTCTGCTTTTGCCATAGGACTGTAAGTGTTCTTTCCTGTCCATGCCTTCACCTTTGTTGGACATGTGGCAGGCAGACATTTAATTTATATAGCACACTAATCACCTGAGAGGGTATCCAGGTGCTTTGGCAGCTGTGTAGGTTTGTGGTCCCCAACATGCTTATATTAAGAGCCAGGTTTTCAGCTTTGTGCGGAACTAAAAAATTCAAGGAGGCTCTGATGTGTAAGGGAAGCAGTTCCATGTAATGGGTGTGATGTAGAAAAGTGAATAGCCTTCAGTTTTGCTTTTAGGGATGCAGGGAATATGTGCAGAGTTGAGTTGCAGGCATTTGGTTCGCATCTAGTCTGCTACAATGGTCATGCAGTTGATGAATTTGGTTCTGGTCATGGTTGTCTTGTCCGTCAGGGAGAGGACGAATTGGGTGTCATTGTGTAGGAGATGATGGTGACGGCTTGTGATCAGATTATGTTGGCGTGCGGTGTCATGTATATGTTGAAAAGGATTGGTCTGAGAGACAATCCCTGTGGGACTGTGCATATAGGTTTCTTGTTCTCTGATGTGAAAGATGGCAGTCTGATCCTTTGGGTTCTTCCAGTGGGGAAGGAACAAATCAATTTGAGAGTGGATCCTTGTATGGCAATCTCGTGTTGAAGGCTGTGAAGAGGTCGAGCAGAAAGACGGCTGCTGTTTCTCCTCAGTCAAGGATGATTTGAATGTTGTTGGTGCCGCGATGAGTGCTGTTTTGGTGCTGTGTCTTTCTGAATCCTGATTCAATGTTATCTAGAACATTGCGAAGTTTGAGGTGGGTTGTAAGTTGCTTGTGAATGGCCTGCTCAATTACTTTGGCTGGACAGGGGAGCAGGGAGATGGTTAGGAAGTTGCTCATTTGGTTCGGGTCAACTGTGGGCTTCTTGAGGAGGGCATTGATTTGTACAATTTTCCATTCTTCCGGAAAAGTGGTGGGCATGGTGGAGGTGTTGATGATGTGGGTCAAGGTGTTACTGATTGGAGATGTTCCCATGTTGTAAATGTAGTGGGGCCATGGGTCTACTGGGGCCCCTGAGTGGATGATCCGCATGAATGCCACTGTTTTGTTTCTGGTGACAGTTGTCCATTCAGTCGGGTGACCGTTTTACTTGGTCATGGGTAGTTGAGGAACAAGTTCCCTCGGGTTTTGTTGGTGTGCAAAGTTGCTGTAGATGGTTGTGATTTTGCTGTGGAAGAAGTTGGATGGATTATCACAAAGTTGTTGGTAAGCAACAATGCTGTTGACCGGCTCAAGGCTTGGTGAAATTCTTAACAATCAAGAAGATCTCCTTGTAGCTGTTGGAGCTTACTTTGATGCGTTTCCGCTAATACTTTATTCTTCATGTCTCTTATTTGCTGGTGATAGCGTGTGAATGCAGAATTGTAGGCACTTCTGTCGGTGGTGTCGTGGCTGGCTCTCCATTTCCTTGCTAGCTCTTTACAGTATTGTTTTTTGTCTTAGAGGTCTTCTGTGCACCAGCTGGCCTGCTTGTTTGCTCTACTTTTTTGGGTTTGATGGGTGCAAGGGAGTTTGCACAGTTTTTGATCCGGATGATGAAGTTGTTGATGTCCTTATTGGGGTTGTGTGTGGAGCTAGGTTGATCCTTGCTGAGGGCGCTTAACGAGTCTGCTTCTGTGATTTTTCCCTGGCTGTGGCTTGGAATGATAAACCTGGCAGGGGTATTAACTTGAGGTGTGTTGATTTGGAAGTGGATGCTGGAGTGGTTGGTTCATGTGAGCAGTGTGGTGGAATTGTATTTAATGCCGTCATTGATGGTGAGGATGGGGTCGGGATTGTGTTCTGTGGTTTTTGTTGGTTGTGGGACAAGCTAGGTCAGTCTGATGTTGCTTAAGCTTTCAAGGAGTGCTGTGGGGCAAGGGTCATTGTGGTCTTCTAGGTGAAAGTTGAGGTCACTGAAGAGAATGTAGTCTCTGAAGTGGATGGTGAGCAGAGCAAAGAAGTTGGTGATGAGGTTGGTAAAGGTGGCTCATGGTCCGGGTGTCAAAGGAGCCACATACCTGAACTCTCCTGAACTGCAGGCAGTTCTGATGAGGTGAATCTGTCTGAGCAATATCCCTAGTGTCAGGTGGTGGAACATTGTACTGGTGGTAGTACCCAAAGGAAAGGGGGATGGGAGAGAGAGAGGATATTTTCTACAGCCTAAATCCTTCTCCTGGTCGCTGATTTGCAGAATTAGAATATCCACCCAGATAACAATAATTAGAACCAGTTGTATCATTTCACCTTCCTTCAATATTCTCAGTATTGACTTATGCAACCCACACCTAAAAATATTTAAAAAAAGCACAGGCCAGCTTTTGTTGTTATACATCGCGCCACACTGCACATGTTTATCTATACCTCCTGTCTCCTTTTTTATTTGTTCTTTTTTATAGGTGCTGAAAGTGAAGGGGGAATGCAGTGGAGGTGAGCCGGCTGGTCCAAGGCGAGGCTGAAGACTAGGGATGCTGCAGGGAGAGGCGGAGGATGTTACGGGAGATCCAAAGAACATGTGAGTCCCTCTAAGGTGAGGCTAAGCAATGCCTTGTGTTTGGGTGCAGATTTTATACCCTCATGACCTAAGATGGCCACCGGAACACATACGTTCACCAGATCTCGGCGGTTTCGAATGCCACATGTCAAATGGCTCAGACAAACATGAATTCAAGGTCTACCACTACCACCAAGGATTTTGGCATGGATATCTGAGTAAATAAATATTACATTAGTACATTTTTGCCTACTGCTTCCACCACAATAAATATTATATTAGTACATTCTGGCCCGCCACTGCCACCAGGGATATGTGCAGTCTAGCACAGGTTTTGATAAACAATACCCCAGGGATGGAGGCCATTATCATGGGAAACCAATATCCATTCATGTTTGGGTCAGGAAATGGCATCATGTGGAAAGTATGTGGTAAGGCTGTGGCGGCGATCATTACACCGGGTGGTCGGTAGGTGAGGGTTCTGTTCAGGGTGAAGTTTTCAGAGATTTGCAACTTGAAGTGAAGGTGTTCTATGAATGGGGTAATATTCTCTGTTGATATTGTGCATTTGATGGATTCTATGTAGATGATAGTAACATTAGTCAGTTTACAGAGGTGGAGCTTAGTCAGTGAGGTTCGTGGGAAGGGTGAATCTCAAATTTCCCAAACAAAAGGCAGTGAACTGAAAGTGGAGGGGTGAGATGACCAGGGTTCAGGATGGACTGTTTCCACAGGAACAGGGTGAGTACTGATTTGCATTAGGGTATCGGCTGATAAACAGTGGTTTGGAGTTGTACTCCGAACAATTGCCATTGGTTAGACTGTTTACTGGTTGCCATCCAATCACCTTTTGGATGTTTGATTGCCAGCAGTATCCCTGGAAACCTGAGACTGGCGCACCTTTCCTAGTCCAGTACTGCCAATGTTTGTGAATTCCAAAAAGCAGTACGTTTGCACTCATTTAAGGAGTATTTCAATGAGTGCAGATTTGCTATTTTTTGGTAAACAAGTAGCTATTTGGTTCTGATTCACAAACGTAATTTACACTTTTGATTAATTTATATTTTCTGTTTACTACTTTCTGGTAATTCCAAAATCTGAGTGCAAATTTACTTCAAAAAATTAACTTACATGGCACCACCAAATTAGAGATCTTGGGGCTGTTCATAGACTAGATTTTGTAGTACATTTTGTAGTACTACAAAAGTATGACAAACACACTACAAAATGCTGCTCACAAATTGCCTTCTAAAGGACTACTGCAAAAAAGGAAGTACTTTAGAAGTGCAGTTTGTGAATAGCATATTGTAGTATGTTTGTACTGCTGTTCTAGCACTATAAAATGAAATGTACTATAAAATGCAGTTTGTGAATAGCCACGATGCCCTTAATGCAAATCCTAAAGTGTTCATATAAACTCCAAACGCCGCTGTAGGAAGTTGGCTCTGTATGTACTATTTCAAAGTAAGAAATAGCATGCACAGAGTCCAAGGGTTCCCCTTAGAGGTAAGATAGTGGCAAAAAGAGATAATTCTAATGCTCTGTTTTGTGGTAGTGTGGTCGAGCAGTAGGCTTATCAGAGGGTAGTGTTAAGCATTTGTTGTACACACACAGGCAATAAATGAGGAACACACACTCAATGACAATTCCAGGCCAATAGGTTTTTGTATAGAAAAATATCTTCAGCGATGCAGGCAGGCAAGGAGGGGGCTCCTCGGGGTAGCCACCACCTGGGCAAGGGAGAGGGCCACCTGGGGGTGACTCCTGCACTGGAGGTCGGATCCTTCAGGTCCTGGGGGCTGCGGATCTAGTGTCCTTACCAAGCGTCGGGTCTTTGAAGCAGGCAGTCGCGGTCAGGGGGAGCCTCTGGATTCCCTCTGCAGGCGTTGCTGTGGGGGATCAGGGGGGGGTCAACTCTGGCTACTCACGGGCTCGCAGTCGCCGGGGAGTCCTCCCTGTAGTGTTTGTTCTCCACAAGTCGAGCTGGGGGCGTCGGGTGCAGAGTGCAAAGTCTCACGCTTCCGGCAGGAAACGTGTGTTGTTTCAAAGTAGCTTCTTTGTTGGAAAGTTGCAGTCTTTGTGGAGCAGAGCCGCTGTCCTCGGGAGTTCTTGGTCCTTCTAGATGCAGGGTAGTCCTCTGAGGCTTCAGAGGTCGCTGGACCCTGTGGAACACGTCGCTGGAGCAGTTTCTTTAGAAGTGGGGAGACAGGCCGGTAGGGCTGGGGCCAAAGCAGTTGGTGTCTCCGTCTTCTCTGCAGGGTTTTCAGCTCAGCAGTCCTTCTTCGTCTTAGGATGCAGGAATCTATCTTGCTGTGCTCTGGGAGCCCCTAAATACTCAATTTAGGGGTGTGTTTAGTTCTGGGGGGTTAGTAGCCAATGGCTACTAGCCCTGAGGGTGGCTACACCCTCTTTGTGCCTCCTCCCTGAGGGGAGGGTGGCACATTCCTATCCCTATTGGGGGAATCCTCCATCTGCAAGATGGAGGATTTCTAAAAGTCAGAGTCACCTCAGCTCAGGGCACCTTAAGGGCTGTCCTGACTGGCCAGTGACTCCTCCTTGTTTTTCTCATTATCTCCTCCGGCCTTGCCGCCAAAAGTGGGGCCGTGGCCAGAGGGGGCGGACAACTCCACTGGCTGGAGTGCCCTGGGGCGCTGTAACAAAGGGGGTGAGCCTTTGAGGCTCACCGCCAGGTGTTTTACTGTTCCTGCAGGGGGAGGTGAGAAGCATCTCCACACAGTACAGGCTTTGTTACTAGCCACAGAGTGACAAAGGCACTCTCCCCATGTGGCCAGCAACATGTCTGGTGTGTGGCAGGCTGCTAAAACTAGTCAGCCTACACTGGTAGTCGGTTAAGGTTTCAGGGGGCACCTCTAAGGTGCCCTCTGGGGTGTATGTTACAATAAAATGTACACTGGCATCAGTGTGCATTTATTGTGCTGAGAAGTTTGATACCAAACTTCACAGTTTTCAGTGTAGCCATTATGGTGCTGTGGAGTTCGTGCATGACAGACTCCCAGACCATATACTCTTATGGCTACCCTGTACTTACAATGTCTAAGGTTTTGCTTAGACACTGTAGGGGCATAGTGCTCATGCACTTATGCCCTCACCTATGGTATAGTGCACACTGCCTTAGGGCTGTAAGGCCTGCTAGAGGGGTGACTTATCTATACCTGTAGGCAGAGTGAGGTTGGCATGGCACCCTGAGGGGAGTGCCATGTCGACTTAGTCTTTTTATCCCCACTAGCACACACAAGCTGGCAAGCAGTGTGTCTGTGCTGAGTGAGGGGTCCCCAGGGTGGCATAAGACATGCTGCAGCCCTTAGAGACCTTCCCTGGCATCAGGGCCCTTGGTACCAGAGGTACCAGTTACAAGGGACTTACCTGGATGCCAGGGTGTGCCAATTGTGGAAACAAAGGTACAGGTTAGGGAAAGAACACTGGTGCTGGGGCCTGGTTAGAAGGCCTCAGCACACTTTCAAATCATAACTTGGCATCAGCAAAGGCAAAACGTCAGGGGGTAACCATGCCAAGGAGGCATTTCCTTACAGCCGCCTAGACTCTTATTGTAGGTGGAGTAAAATTATAGCCTATTAACTCAATCTTATTAGGTGCTTGTAGAGCTCACATCCTGAACTCGAGTAAAGTGCTCCCATATGTGTTAAGAAAGCAAAAAGGAAGGCCGTATTTATTCCAGGTTATCTGGTGTTACATTTTGAAATGAATCCAGGTGTATAGCTCTGTCTCTCCTTTCAATTTTGCAGCAAAGGTCACTGTTTTTTATTTTTGGCCCACAACAATAAACCCACAGACTTGGCGGACCCGACTCTGGCCCTACTGACCCAACTTTAAGGTCATGAATGCATGTTTTGGGGATTGTCTAAACCCAAACACCACCCACAACCCTTCTCCCCGCCACACCCCAAAGCTACACCCCAGTTAGTTTAATTGAAATAGCAATTTCTATCATGTGTTCACGTTTATATTGACTTGCATTGAGACTAAGATATTTAAAAGTGTGTTTGAAATTTGTAATATATTCTGTAACGAGATTTTGGGCGAAAGCTCGGGTTCGTTGAAATAACAGCTCTCACCAATTTTGCTTGCATATTAGCTATTTTTGTATTTTACACGTATTTGACTTTTAGGCTACCCGACGTTTTGTGTTTTGTTTTACAGACCTAAAATCAGAAACAGCACCTATCTGATTTAAGGTCCTTTGAATTTGTATCAGTTAAACTGTTCTCCCCAATGCCCACTTTGGGGGGTTATTTACTAAGCTTTTGTGCAGGTGTTCATGTGACACAAAGCAAGGCAAAGCATTGTATCGATTTACATACACATTAAAAGTGCATGCAGGGACAGCACAGGAGCATCTGCGCAATCCTTAAAGAATCCCCTGTTTCTTTATTTTGATGGCTAATGCTAATTCTAATGTTTAACTAAATAAACTCCACTAATATGCAAGAAATATGGACCTTTATCTGCACCTGCAGTGTGTAACAAAGTTAACATTTTAATCCATCTTCCTGTGATGCCTTCACCAAGAGTTCTCTTTGCCAAAGAGTTTCATTACGGAGAATGAAAAGATCCCCAGTAGGATAAATGTATTAATGTGATAAATCCCCAGGTAGATTGGCATCCTCTGTAGCATGTGGTCATCAGGGGTAAGTCTGCACTCTGTACTCTCTGTAGCAACCATAAAGAATCAACGAATGGTAGCTCTGTGGGTCTTGAGACCCTTTGATGTGAAGCATTTGGAATGGCCCAGTCGACATAGAGGGTCTTTTAAAAAAATCCTTTTTAAAGCACCGTGAAGTGCAGTGTTCAAGGCTCGTGCAAAGAATCTTAAAGGATCACAAATTATCACCAATGGGGTTGGTGTCTGTCGAGTCCTGTTCAATCCATTAATATTCAATTGCGACATTTTTTGGACCTGTGAGAGATGATACTGAATCCTAGCATGGAGTCCCCTAAATAGGATGGGACAGTAGTTAACTTTGTATTTAGTTCCGTGGGGGAGCAAGGCCATAAAGCATCTACAAAACTCCAAGTTAGACAAATCGGTTGCCCTTGAACATCATTGGCTGAATCCTAACATCTGTTTGAACCCAGCTAAGGTCAACAGGAATTTGTGAGACTCCCATGACATCAGCAAACTTTCTAAACACTTAACACATGGAAAGACATTAGTTTACAAGAAACCCTAAGTTTAAAGTAAAGCTTTCTGGAGAGCCAAACCTCTCTGGCAAACCAACTAGAGCCATGAACAGTAATTCTCCGTTCTGAATCCACCCCTCAGCAACAACTCCTATACACATGTTAATTGTTTCTGACCATTTCTAATCCAGCATAGGTTTTGGGGAAACACAGTGTACGATTGCATTGGGAAAGGTTAGAGTAAACGTGTATTGCAACTTTCCATAGCTGTGACCTTATGTGACTGTGAGGTCTAAAGTGCCTCATTACGAGTGTGGCGGTCCGAGCCAGGGCCAAATTTAGGGAAAGTTCTTGCACCTCCCTGGCCCACCCTAACGCCACCATGTGTGCTCCGTATTTACCATGGCGGTAGTTAGAACAATAGCATCAAAATTATTGATGCTATTGTGGCTCTTTGCTACACTAGCGTCCAAAATGACAGAATGAATGGCACAGTGAAATATTTTAAATTTCACTGCACCATTTTTTCGGGCCTCCTAACGGTGGAACCTCTCCCCACTTGCACACCTTATTCCTGTTGTAGGCATAATGCGGCGCAAGGGGTTACAAACTGATGCAATGCATGCATTGCGCCACTTTACAAATATGGTGTGGGGAATAGGCCACCTTAACCCCCTTAGGGGCTCTTAAATCTGCCTCATGGTGCTGGTAACTTAATGGTCAAAGAAAGACAAAAAAAAGAGGTACTTGATCGGCATATGTCTTAGGGAGTAGATGTGCCCAATTCAGCAGGAACTATGTCAAGGAAGAGCAGGGCTTTGAGCAATGAAACATGGCACAGACCATCCCCAACATTTCACACCCCCTTCTACACCGGAGGCGCTGTTTGCAGTCATCACATTTGCTGTGAGTGGGAAAGGAGAGGTGAGAGACAGAACCAAGCAAACTCTGCCTCTCTGGTGGCATTATTCTTCAAACTTACAATGAATGTAGGTGTAGAGGAACCAGCCACTGTGTTCAGAGATTCACAATTGTGTCACATTACCTCACTGCATGAGTTCCACACTGCCAATGCACAATCATCCGAAAGAAGAGCGAACCTGCTTCACAAGGCTTGATTTACATTGGTAGTCGGGCAGATTCACTAGACGTTTATAGGATTACACTCTGTTGTTCTGAGATATTATATTATGCAGGACAATATGCTGTTGATTTTAGGTAATTATGTAAACCGATGCAGTAGAGAGGATGTCCTTTATTAAAATGTCCCAGTGACTTGGATTCCTAAATAAAGTGTGCAGGGAACCACGTTCATTTTACAAATTGTTCTGCACACAAAACCTAAGGCTATTTTTTTACCATAGTTGTCAGCCTGTGGGCTTTTCAAACGCTCGAACAGTAAATAGGACACACTATATATAGAGTTGTTTTCTGTGCACAGAATTGAAAGGGCGCTTGTTATCACCTTTGCACGCTATTCCCGTGGGTATTATTTATTCTTGTCCATGTGTTCTGCCTCACCCCATGTCCTCTGACACCGTGTTTCAGCTGGCCACATGTTTCACTGGCTCGGTGGAAAGGACAGAATCTCTCCAGAGATATCAACCCTGGTCTTCTCCCAATATACCTGCCTCATTTAATTGGTTACATTATTTCCCTGGCATTGTATTCTCCTAGGCCGTTGGGTACTTCTTTAGGATCGTCTGATGGGTATTTTTATTCCCAGCGGAGTATCTTAACAGTACGTTGCTTACGGTGTTGTAAGGTGTATTATTTATGATTGGAAAATATTCTCCAAGGTACTATTTCTGCTGGGACATATTCGTCCGACCAATGCGCTTTAAATGGCTATGTGGTTTACAGAAATGTATAGCAATCTTTCAAGCAACCTCAATGCACCACAAGAAAAGACCCCATATAGGAATAGGATGTATGTAAGAATCTGAAAATCCTCTTTCTGCCCTTGAAAACGATGTATATACTTACACTGCTTCTGAAAACACATGACCTTTGAAGGGAGACTGAGAACTACAAACTTTGAATGTGCTCTGAACTGGCATTCTACCGGATTTTACAACTCCTGGCCAACGCTGCAGGGACGCATGTCCGCATAGGACTGAGTGCACTGAGGCCCGAATTTAAGAAAAGTGGTGCCGCATCCAATGCAGCACCATTTTTCTTGCGCCCCTTAGCCCCCCCCCCCTTACCGCCACCATGTGTACACAATATCTAATATATGGCACACCATGGTGCAAGGTAGGGGCAATAGCATCAAAAATGTTGACTGTATAGATGTACTGTGCAGGATTAGCATGAAAATGTTGGCGCTAATCCTTCAGAGTGCATAGGGGCCCGTTGAAAACAAATAGTGTGCCGCTTTTAACGCCTGGTCTGTGCAGGCATTAAAAATAACTGCTAAAAACGGTGCGGTGCCCCGAACGGGAGAACACCCCTCTTTCATACATTATGCCTGGCACAGGTATAATGTGGCGCAAGGGGTTACAAAGTGACACAATGCATGCATTGCGCCACTTTGTAAATATGGCATGGTAAATTTGATCTTGTTGGGCCACATTAGCGTCATAAAAATGTTGCTAATGGGGCACAAGGAGGCGCTAGAGGCTCTTAAATATGGGTCAGAATGTTTAATTTTACATGCCTTGTCTGAGAGTTGGCCTACTTTCTTACCCAGAATGCTCTTTCCCATTCTATGACGTAATGCCTCTTTTTCTTGTTGACTTTTATTGGTCCGTCATGCAGTGTGAGTCCTTCCACAAAATTATTGTGATTTTGTTTGTCCTTAAATGAATACCAAAGATTTGATGCTGCTCGTTTCACAAACACCCAATAAAGTACAAAACAAAGTGATCTAAATCAGTACGCAAGAAATGTTTTGATGTTTTTTAAGTGATTTTCGAGTTGCGAAGTAGGTTGCCATGCTTCCTAAACCAGTATGAGCAAGACTATGAGACAAGCCACTTGAATTATGTGATTGTGCGGCGGCAGCGTTCTTCGCATAATTATAAATCTGCCGAATTTTCCACATATTCTATCACTTGCTGCATAATCTGCAGGCTCCAACCAAAAAAAGTCTCTAGCTCAAACGTTACTAAAATTGTAGCGACAATTGTTGCAGCTCAGTGGAAGGTCATTTGCAAAGGTTGACTAACCACCTTTCTGTTGCTTATTGGTATGTTTGGGTGTTAAACCGAGGTGCAAGCTGTGCCCAGATAGCGTGAAGTATAAAAATGAAAAAATAATGTAGTGATACTATCAAAAAATGTGCCGCATCGCACTGAACTAATTGCCTTTTCGTGCCGCATAATTACACCGCTGATGCTGAATTTATTAATGCGCGAGAGCACTTAATCTGCGAGTATTCATAATTAGTGAAAGAGCAGCGCGTGAACAGTGGTGGTGGGGGCGGGGGGGGTGGGGAGGTCAGCATCTCGCTTTTGTCAGAAGTGATGCACGTTTCATTCACTTGTTCTTTGATAGCGACTGGGATGTTATCAATGTCCACGGAGTGGGCTGCATGGAGAGCTTTGCCGCCATTATCTCTCTAAGGATGGAGCCCAGTAATGCAAAGCCGCGTGCTAGCTCTTAATGCATCACGCTTTAAACCACTGTTAACTATTATGAGATGAGACACTTGGAAAACAGTTTAACACCCGCAGGGAGATTATTTTTTTGCAGGCTGTTAATTACCAACGAGCTTGAAAATCTTCCAGGTTTCACAGTCGTTAATTATTCACTCTCATGCATATTCATTATTTGCCTTATGCTCAAACCGTGCTGATAGCTGCGGGCAACGGAAAGCCACATAAAAAATACCTACATGCTATAAGTGATTTTATATTTGACTTTTAATTTCAGTTCACCGATGCTTAGTGGACTTTGCGGAGGAAAGAAGCATATTAAAGTTTTATTTAAAAGCACAGAGCAGATAAGGCCCTCCCGAGCGATGTGAGGAGCCATTTGTGACTCTTACGCTGAACAGCTATGTGTGGCTTTATTGCCAATTATAAATTACTTTCCTGTCTCCTCCGCATACATGAAGCAAAACCAAGTCTACCTATCTAAAGGTAATTTCACGCCCTTCCCCCTCCAGGAAGCGAGCACCTTCCCTTAAAAAAGCAGCGCGTGCCCTGGATTGGGTTGTTATATTGGATTGCGCATCAAAGAAATTCCATTATTTGTTGTTTGTATCCTGGGTACTTGCATAGATTACATCTTTTATCTAAAGAGAAAATTAGTTCTTCTGTTCTAAAATTCAGTTCTGAAAGTGTTCTGAGTTGGTGTATTTCTAAGAATAGATTTAAAGTGCCACGTACCCATTCACTGTTTTTTGGCACTCCGTTCTAGTTTGTGTTATGTCTGTGTAAATTTTTGCCCCATCAATAACACCTAGGTTCAAAGATGCTATTGGTCCTCATGGTTGCAAAGTAAACCCCTGAGAAATTCTCGGTAAACCTCAATTTCCAGACTTTTTCCATGATCCTTGCAGCCACCGGAATCATATCCATGAACAGCAGAATCCTTCAGAACCATTCCACGCTGGGTGATAGAAGTACTGGAATAATCTTTTTTTTTATTTCTTGACCCACAAGGTGGTCTGAAAGAGGGACCTCTCGTGCCACTGTTCCCAGAAACATTCTTCTACAACAATCGAGTACCACTGTTAGATGACTCGTGCTTGGAACAGGAAGAATGATTCACTCTACAGCATTTTGCCTTACAAAAATGCAGAAGCGCACAGCCACTTCACCTTCAGTCTGCGTCCGGGCTTAAGTGCACGAATGGACCATTGTAGATGTTAGACCTGGCATCCTTGGCGTGGTCTCTAACTTTTTGCCTCTACCTCCCATGTTGTTGCTGTGTGCTGGACTCTGTTTTTGCTGTTTTTGTTACTCTGAGCACTTTACCACTGCTGACTAGTGCTAAAGTGCAAATGCTCCCTGTTAGACTTGGCATCCTGGGTGTGGTCTCCCCCAACATTTTGCCTCTGTTTCCCAAGTTGTTGATTTGTTCTGGACTCTGTTTTTGCTGTTTTTGTTACTCTGGGCACTTTACCACTGCTATCCAGTGCTAAAGTGCAAGTGCTCCTATTTAAAATGTATGTGTAATTGGATTTCCATGATTGCATATTTTATGTACTGATAAGTCCCTAGTACAGTGCACTAGAGATGCCCAGGGCCTGTATATCAAAGGCTACTAGTGGACCTGCATCACTGGTTGTGCCATCCACATGAGTAGCCCTGTAATCATGTCTCAGACCAACCACTGCAGTGTCTGTGTATGCAGTTTTAAACTGCTAATTCGACTTAGCAAGTGTACCCACTTGCCAGGGCTAAACCTTCCCTTTTCTTACATGTAAGACACCCCTAAGGTAAGCCCTAGGTAGCCCCAAGGGCAGGGTGCAGTGTATGCTGTAGGTAGGACATATACTAATGTGTTTTATATGTCCTGACAGTGAAATACTGCCAAATTCATTTTTCACTGTTGCAAGGCCTATCTCTCTCATAGGTTAACATGGGAGCTGCCTCTAAATATGATTAAAGCATAGATTCCCTTTGGGAGCAGATAGACATATGGAGTTTGGGGTCTCTGAACTCACAATTTTTTAAAAAAAGTTGTTTTTGAGATTGTGTGTTCGAACATGTCAATTTTGTAAAGTAGGCATTTTCTTGCTTAAACTATTCTTTGACTTTGCCTGTTTGTGGATTCCCTGTCTGGGTTAGTTTGACAGTTGGGCTGTTTGCACCTTTCTCTAGACAGTGACACAAAGGGAGCTTGGGTGTAGCCTACATATCCTATTGAGCCATCTGTGCTAGGAGGGAGGGGAGGAGTGGTCACTTACACCTGAAAAGGCTGTGCCTGCCCTCATATAATGCAGTCTCCAACTTCCTGGTGTGTGTCTGGGGCCTGGCCTGGACAAGGCAGGATCTCACAAACAAGGGAGACTTCCCTTTGAAGTAGGCCTACTTCAAAGGCAGAAAGGAGTATAAGAAGAGCACCCAACCACCTGAACATTACATCACTTCTGGACTCAAGGGGAACCTCTGCCAAGGAGAAGAGCTGAAGAGCTGAGGAGAAGTGCTACCCTGCCTGTGACTGTGCTTTCTGGAGCTATCCTGCAGTTGCTGCTTCTGCGTGTGAAAGGGGACAGAGACTGGACTTTGTTGTGCATTCCTGCTTGTGAAGAATATCCAAGGGCTTGAACTGAGCTTGCCTCATGTTGTTGAAATCTCAGGGCCATCAAAGACTTCCCCTGCCAGCACATGGACTCTCTGCTGGGACTTCTGCCCTGCCAAGTGGTGCCCTATACAGTTCCTGGGCACTAGAAAGGTGAGGCTGGCAGAGAAAGACTGAAAATCCATGCACAGACTGCTGTGCGGGGGAATTTTCGATGCACCTTCTGTGACCCGGCTGCCAAACGACACACTGCCAACTTTGCAGCTGAAATCAACGCTCCACCTGCATCGCGGCTGGAAGATTGAGGCAACGCAGCAGAAGAAAGACACGCAACAGCCGGTAACAGAGGCTGATAATGCCACAAATCCCACACAGCGCAGTTTTGTGATATTGTGCAACTGGATTTTCAACGCAACATCGCTGGGTGCAGAAAAACAATGCAAAGCCTGCCCTGACCCGAGGTGCCTGTCCAGAACAACGTATCGCTCTCTTGCGGAAGAGGAAAAACGACACACGCCGACCCAACCGGAGGAGGAATGACGCACGGTCTCGCTTGCGAGTGAGAAATGGATGCATCGCTGGGCTTTTCCGATGCACACTCACCCGTGCGGTGTTATTTTGACGCTACCTAGGTGCTTTTGCATGCTAACAGTGTTCTCACTGTTTACTAAAGGATTTAAAACTCATATTCTTTAAAAAATCATAACGACTTATGTATTTTGTAATTTTGGTCTTGTTTTATTTAGATAAATATTATCTATTTTTCTAAACCTGTGTGGTGTCATTTTGTAGTGTTTTCACTCAGTTACTGTGTGTGTTGGTACAAATGATTCTCCTTAACCCTGACTAGAGTGAGGGTCCTTTCTTGGACAGGGAGCAACCTAACTGCCAATCAAAGACCACATTTCTAACATTGGTTATCAGCGGTTAGGATTGGACTAGTATTTGTACCTGACATACAGTGATTAAGTGTACACTACTGTTTTCAGTGCAGACCACTACGTGAGCACATACTATTTGTCTTGTGATTTTTGCTTTTTCTCTTTTGGGACTCTTTTTGTTCTACTTCCATATTTTTCTGATCCCCTGATTGACTTTTTTGAACATCATTGGGAACTCGTTTTTCTGCCTTTGGAACTTTGCACTTTTAACTCTCCATCATGTCTCAGTCTGGAGATGCATCAAACTGGGGAGCTATACAGTTGCCCAGTTAAAGCAGTTCTGCAAAAACCTTGCTTGTCCGATTAAAGGCTACACCAGGAAGGAGGAGCTGTAGAAGGCACTGAGGGCCTGGGTAACAGCAAAGGAAGCTGAGGGGCACACAGAGGAGGTGAAGGATGAGGAGGAGGAGGCTCAACCCATTCACAATGGTATAGTGGGTGGGCCTGTTATGTCCAGGGAGAGAGTCTCCAGGGCAGGTAGCAGTGTTCCCTCCAAGAGTCTGACCCCTGAAGAGTTACAGGACAGACAAGCAGAAATAGAATACCAGTTGGAGCTGAAGAAGCTCAAGATGGAGAGGGAGAGGAAAGAGAGAAAGATGGCCATTGAAGAAAAGAAGATACTGCTGGCTCATGAGGTTAACTTGAGGGAGCTAGACCAGAGGAGTCAGTCTAGTAGAGATGGTGGCAGCAATATCAGAGTGCAGCCTGAGAGGATGGTGCACATTCCTAAAGATCTTGTGAAGGATTACAAAAGGGAGGATGACATATTCTTGTGGTTCAAGGGGTATGAGTCTGCTCTCCATATGAATCTGATCCCTGAAGCTCATTGTGGGGTGAGTCTGTGAAAGCGCTTTGAGGTAGAGGGGAGGGATACGCTGACATCCTTAGTGGATCCTGAGGGACTCACCTACTCTATCATGAAGGATGCCCTACAAACAAGGTATGGTCTCACCCCTGAGCAGCATAAGGAAAGGTTCAGGTCCTATCAGAGGACGGAATTCCAAACATGGTTGGAATGTGTTGATTCATTCTGCAGGTCACTGGATGGTTGGGTGAAGGGCAGTAAGGTGACAACGTATGAGGGGCTTTACAATTTGATTGCTTGGGAGCACTTGTACAGTTTGTTTTCCAGAGCTGCGCCAGCACCTAATTGACAGCAAGCTGACTCACCCCAAGAAGCTTGCACAGGAAGCGGACTGCTGGGAGAGCACCAGGGTCCAGAAGAGGTATGGGGGATACCACGCCAAGGGTGGGCAGGGTCCCTCTCAGAAGAAAGGGGGGTAAGGGTAACAGGGGGAGTCCTCTAAAGGGCCCCAACCTATTTCCCAGGGTAAGAATTCCCAGAGTTAACGCGTCTGACCTTAATAAGTAAACTTACAAGGGGACGCGAATAGGTCGATGAACCTTTTGACTCTCAATTAAGATGATCGCACCATAATTCCAGTGCATGCAGATCAATAATCAATAACCAATACACAATATCAATAAACAACACTAATCAATAACATTAATAATCAATAGAGTAAGTAATTGTCACACTCCATGAACTTTCAGCCATGAATAACCACACCTTTAGTAAAAGTTAGGATATTTATTTCCCTATATTAACAATGCTAAAGTCATGTAAATTAATCCCAAAATCAAATAAAACACATACCGAAACAACACTGTCTGTCCAAAGTGACGGAAAAACATAATCTAATCAAAACTTGATCTATTACACTTTCTAGGGTTACAGTGCAAATGAATAACAAGAACAATTTTGTTGCGAGATCACATACAAGTAGATTTAGCAAAGAAATTTATCAAGCATCATTCCTTATTAGCAGGTTTTAATTAGTGGGATCCTTCAGTAACACCAGATTAGCATCAGCATGTTGGGCTTCATTCAAAACAATTTAGTAACACGAATTTGGAAAAAAACATCTAACTATGACTCTTGCAAAACAGTGCGGTTGGTACCTAGAAAGAAAACGCAAATATGCATAACAAACACATGGGTACGATTAATACCTCTCCTTAGTTGGATCAGCAAGTCAAGATAGCCCTCGTTATCAGGACAACAGTCGATCAGCAAGGCATCAGGAGTCAGCATCAAAGTTCAGAAAACACAAAGGCCCTCATTACGAAGTCGGCGGGAAATCCCACCGAATTCGGTGCTGGCAGTCGAAACAACAACCGCCAGCACGTTGAAGACCCCGCCGGCCCAATAAACAACATTCCGCTGGGCTGGCTAGCGGAAACAGTGTTTCTGCCAGCTGGCCCAGCCGCATGCTGGAGCCGTCTGCAATGTAGCAGTGCGACGGGTGCAGCAGCACCTGTCACACATATCACTGACAAGCATGATGGGGCTGTGCACAGGGGCCCCTTCACTGCCCATGCCAAGTGCATGGACAGTCAGGGGCCCACAGTGGGGCCCGAGGCACCCATTCCGCCAGCCTTTTCCCTGGTGGCCTAAACTGCAAGGGAAAGGCTGAGGAAAAACAGGTTCTTTATCCGGGAGACAGCACTGCTTGCAGCGCTTCCCTGTCGGATAAGGAGCTACGCCATCGTCAGGCTGCCTGGTGGTGGTAGCCTGGCAGTGGCGGAGTTCCGACTATGGAGGTTTCCCAATGTCCATAATATGGCGGTCCGGACCGCCATGCCGGTGGCGGTAATTTCCGCAACCGCCGGCATAGCGGTCTGGCCTGCCATGTTCATAATGAGGGCTAAAGTCTTTAGGCAACTTGTAAGAATAAGGGTAAACCCTCAAGAAGAATAGAAAGAATGGCATCAGGCAAAAGCGCAATGGCTCGAAATGCTAGTTTCTTCTCAGTGCAGTCTTGTTAAGTTAAATTCACTAAAACTACTTCCCAAATCCTTGTTGGTCAAGGGATTGCATGTTCACACTTTGTCCAATAAAACTAAAACTCCAAATCTATTAATTCTACCACTACTCCGTTCACATGTCGCTGATTGGTTTTTCCTGCAATGTTCTCATCATCCGGCTCGTCAGGTAACAATATTGTTGCAGCTTCTACTCCAGCCAGTCTCTCCATTGTTCTCCTCATGAGAAAGTCAGTCTTACACACATTACACACATAGGGCCATATTTATACTCTGGTTGCGCCGAATTTGCGTCGTTTTTTTCGACGCAAATTCGACGCAGAACTAACGCCAACTAACGCCATATTTATACTCTGGCGTTAGACGCTTCGGGCGCCAAAGTGCCCGGAGTGTGCGTCATTTTTTAGCGTGAACCCCTTCCTTGCGTTAATGATATGCAAGGGAGGCGTTCCCGTCTTAAAAAATGACTCCCAGGCCTTTACGTGGTATTTATACTCCCGGGCAAAAGAGACGCCCGGGAGTGGGCGTGGCCAAAAACGGCGCATTTGCGCCGCTTTTTAACGCCTGGGTCAGGGATGGCGTTAAGGCACAAGTGGGCTCAAAATGAGCCCAGAGTGCCCTCCCCTGCCCCCAGGGACCCCCCCTGCCACCCTTGCCCACCCCAGGAGGACACCCAAGGACGGAGGGACCCATCCCATGGACATTAAGGTAAGTTCAGGTAAGTATTTTTTTTTTTTTTTTTTGTGGCATAGGGGGGCCTGATTTGTGCCCCCCTACATGCCACTATGCCCAATGACCATGCCCAGGGGACAGAAGTCCCCTGGGCATGGCCATTGGGCAAGGGGGCATGACTCCTATCTTTACAATGATAGGAGTCATGTTGATGGGGGATGGGCGTCGAAAAAAAATGGCGCAAGTCGGGTTACGACGATTTTTTCGACGTAACCTGACTTGCCCCATTTTAAGACGCCCATACGCCATTTTCCCCCTACGCCGGCGCTGTCTGGTGTACGTGGTTTTTTTCCACGCAAACCAGGCAGCGCCGGTCTGCTTGCGCCGGCTAACGCCATTCCATAAATACGGCGCCCGCATGGCGCTTCAGAATGGCGTTAGACGGCGCTAAATTTTTTGACGCTAAACTGCGTTAGCGCAGTTTAGCGTCAAAAAGTATAAATATGGGCATAATGTTACATTTAGCAAGAATAGCATCTTCTAGCAGTCAGTTCTCATGAGAAAAGATTCTCAGCTACGAGCACATTTACACAATACAATTGAAAATCACAGTTTAACTCTCTAGGACAGACATTTAATAAATGTTAAGAAATACAGGTTGACATGAGAACTTTGCTAAGTTAAGGCCTACAACTAATAAAGCTAATTCATAATGCACAACTTTTAATATGACATATTACCACATTATTCAAACATATGCTTCCCATTTCACAGCATTAGACTATTAATAAGTACACTTCTTGAACATTGACAGCCACTCATCGTAATTACATTTTCAAATGCGTGCATTATTTTCTAAATTATTTCATTTTCTACGCAAATCCATTCCACAGAATACACGAACATTCAATAACTTTTATTAAAAGACCTGTGCTAGCAATCCCTCCTCTGATGACTAAATGCGTCATCAAACTAACTACCACCCACAAATGTTTGCATCAGCTAAAATTCTGTCAATTCAATCCCTTCATACTTGTGTTCCCTTTTTGAGTTTTCCCTGTACAATGTTTCCCTTTTCTTTTCTTCCCTTCTCTGATTATTCATTGACCTTTACAATTTAATTATTTTGCATAATTTACACAATACCCATATTCCAGTTAGGCAAACCACAGTAATCAATATCTCCTGCAAGACTTTCAATAGAATCCCATTCCAAATGTTGCTGAGCCAATTTCCCACTGAAGCATAACCTTTGGCAATCTTTTCCCAAACACCTGGTTCTTTCAATTCTTTCAAATCAGCACTTTCGTTAGTCAGATTAATAATTAAGTCTCTAATTTCTGTACTATTATTAGGACTATACAAACAACAATGCCTAGAATTAATCATTCTACGAACTCCGCCATCCTTCGCTAAGAGAATGTCTAAAGCAAGACGATTCTGAAGAGTCATAGCTCTTTCAGCAGCTAATTCAGTATCTATCAGGAGTATGGCTCCTGAAAAATTTGTCAGCATGTTATCCACAATAGTAGACAACTTTCAAATCTTTATCAAATTCAGAATAACTGCTACTGAAGAAATCATTGCTCCAAGTATATCTCCAGTCACTTCAGTCATTTTCAGAAACTTCTTCAAATCATTCATTTGATAAATCTTTGGGAAAACTATCCCCAAGTAACATGTCCCATACCATCCTCTTGGAAGACGGTAATATGCATTAAGACCACAGATGTAATAAATCCCAGGAATAGCTGGGTCCTGTCCATTCAACATAAACGTCCATTTACTCTGACACAAAAACACATCTACATTCACTTGTTCCCACAAACAAAGTGTTAGTGTGTGCTTTAGGTCTATATATACAAAGTTTCCCTATGTGTTGCTCATCTAAAGCTAATTTTCCTTGCATTTTAATTGCACTATAAGCATAATCATTCCCGTAAGTCCTTTTCTCTAAGCATTTTTCTAACTTCTCCTTTAATGCCTTTCTCCTGTCATCTGTGCGATCTAAGAAGCTTTTCTCTAAGGGTGTAAGCAAGCATATCAGATTATACCTGTGAGCATAAACTGTGCTAAACATCAATGTAGGTTCAAAGAAACCTCTAACTAATACTATGTAATTATCCTTAGCTACTCTACTCCAATACCTAATTGTAGGGGCAAACTAAAACACAACATCATAATTCAAGTAAAAGTACTGGCTGTACTCCTGGTTATAAAATCTTGTTAGTAGCAGACTACAACTTATTCCATATGTTAAAGGCAGACTATGATACATAACTCCTTCCTCAACTGATGAAAGAATCTGTGTACACACACAATTCCTCACATCCATCGTCTCAACATACTCACTCAAGAAGCGATAGAAGACATTAGAAGAAAGTTCTTGTACATTAGTTAGAGTGCACATCTATACTGAAGACATAAAAATTCTAGCACTGGATCCGATGTAGGTAACAGACAGACACTGCCTAACTTGTCAACCCTCTACTCTGACCTGCAAAAGACGCTTATTCTGAATTGATTCCTGACAGCCGTCACTTGATTTGTATTTGGAATTCCTTCACTGTCTGGGGAAATGGAGGGACTGTTTGGGATCATTTGGAATCTGTCCATGGACTGTGTAGTTGCACCAGAGATCAGATATCTTGCAGTTCTGTATCTCTAACTGACAGATGCTCCCAAACATGTGGGCTTTCTCTGATAGGGATTGTGAGAGTCCAAAATACTGAAAGCACTTAGTAGAAGCCATTAGGCTGCTGTGCTGGTTGGCTGTGGCTAGAACCGTGCACACAAGGTCAAATTCTCAGATACAATTTACAAAGAAGGACATTGTGACAACTAATAGTAATCATAAACAAATGAACAGTAAGGGTTTAGATTATGCTGTTAATCTGGTGATCCCTAACTGTTTACCTCTAAATACCTTCAATTGGTTTGTCTGTTATGCCTCCAAAGAAATTCCTGGGCATCCCAGTTGTTTGGGCAAAGTGTCAGTCATGGCTGAAACCAGGAAGGGGTGGGGCAGCGCGTGGAGCCGGGTGCAGCCTGTGGAGCAGGGGGCACACGGGGGGGGGGGGCAGTTAAATAAAAATAAATAAATGTACCTGCCCCTCTGTGATGCACCGCTCTGCTCCAGCCACCTCATCTTCTCTCCTCAGCCAATCATGATGCTTCTTTCATGCTGATACACAGCATGAAAGAAGTGCCGCAATTGGCCTGAGTGGGCAGAAATATCGCTCAAGGGAGAGTGGGGCACTGCGCTTGGTCTCCACCCGGCTGCACTACGAAGGCAGAAAAATAAATGGATAATAAGATAGTTTTATTATCCCTTTATTTTTCTGCTTTTCGTCAGTGGGGCGATGTTTCTCCACCATAGCGTTGTAGTTCCTATTGTGGGTACATTCTGTATGGCAAAAAACTATCCCCAGGGTCCATGCACCCACAATTCCAGTATGGGCTTTTTATAGCTCTCTCTTACCTCCCAGCTCAAACGTAGCACATCCAGATCAGCGAACTGCACCACGAATGAAGTCTACTTTCTTAATCCTCCATTACTTCAATGCCTTCTATCACGCCTGGCACCAGTGGGGTTGGAAGGGTCACTTCTGTGAATAGGAAGAGTGGTACAGAGACCTGTTCCAATACAGATGTCTAAATAAGACCTACCTCAGCAACAGGATTCCACTTCTGTTCTTAGACCTTGCCGACCAACCTTAATGGTGCACAGGCTCCATAGTCAACCCCTTGGGAACAAGGATAGGAGGAGAGAAACACAAAGACAGAAGCATCTATCAGTGGTGCTCGTGTGGCAGGTTTCGTTATTGGTAAAGTAAACACATAATTTAGCCTAATGAGGCAATTAAATAAGTCTACTGCATGTGTCATCAAACAGCAAATTATCACAGTCACATACAAGAAAAGAAGAAAGACATATCTCTATTGTGGCTTGAGAGAGAGTAATGTTCTTAGTAGCATCTAACTGCAGTGGAGCTGAAACATATTGGAGATTTCAACAATTGGCAATTGAGAGATACCCTATGTAGAAAAGAATAAAACCAACACTGGAGTACCAAGGGCCTGATGTACAACGCGATTATGTGGTCACAAAAGGTGAATTTTGCCTATTGCAACTGAAAACTGTCCATTCCCAATGTACTATCCCTATTTTGCGAGCCGACATACAATTACCAACTGGCAAACTATGGATTGCAACTCCCAATTAGGAAGGGGTGTTCTGAGGGCGTCCCTTCTTAATTGCGAGTCGCAGGGGGATGGATATTGCTTTGTGACCGCAATTGCGGTCGCAAAACAATCGCAGTTACCACCAATTTCAAATCCTTCCCCTTTGTGAATGGATGCGAAAATATTTTTTCAGAGCAGGCAGTTCTACGAACCACTGCCTACTGTGAAAAAATTAAACTGAACCGTTTTTTTAAAAAAATGCATCCAGTTCTCCTTTAGGGCAAATGAGCTGCATTTTAAAAAAAAATGCTTTATTTAAAAAAGCAGTCATAGACATGGGGGTCTGCTGTCTCCAGCAGGCCACCACCCCTATGAGTGCAGTCATTCCCAATGGGGTCGCATATTGCGGCCTACCTCATGAATATTGATGAGGTACGTCATTTGCGACCCCATTGGGAATTGCAAGCAGTTTGAGTTACACTGTTGTGCAAATCGCAGTTGTACATCTGTCCCCAAGTCCAATAACTGAGGGGAACAGGAAGAAGAAAAATAACAGAGCTAAGTAATGAAGAGCCAGCTGTTACACTGCAGTGAATGCAGGGACACCCACACAACCACAAACATTGCCAAGTAGGGAAATAAAAAATGCAGGGTCATCAAATACCATTCGGAATGGCATTACTAGGAAGGCCATCCCTTATGTCTTGTATCCTGGACATAGTTCCAATTCCCCATGTACCAAATGCCCTCCTCCCAGATCTGCTCAGGAACGTTTCCCTATTTACATGAGGAGTTTTCAATGGATATCTCTTCTGTTTCCAATAGCACCTTCCTCTCAGTTACGTGCTGTTGTGTCTTCCCCACTGCCCCTTTTGGTACACAGTGGCTTCACCGTCCCATCATAGGCATTGTTTGGCTGGTCCTTTTGAGTAACACCGCTCATACAAAGGCAAACAAACGTGTGAATTTTGTGTGATCATACATTTTGAGGTGCACTTCTTATGAGCTCAGTCAAAATATATGTAATTTCCCAAAACTGCTACCCATGACAAATGCAAGTTCACCGTTTGGTAATTTCATCCTAGATGACCAATGTGTTTCAGTTTGATTTTGATAGCCTGCTGATGTCAAAGTTATAGATTTAATATTTAAATAGATTATGTACAGTAGGAATGTGTGTTGCAGCAGGATCGATGGAAAGGCACAATAATATACTATCACATGCTAAGCTTTTGGAGCTGGTGCGCCAAACAAATGGTTCACTATTACTTGTCTTACCTGTACCGTATGAAAATGTGAAGGGCACCTGGAGATTCAAAGTAATCATGTCCGAATGGCATTCATGGCACTTTCAAAGGAAAACTGTTTATCCTTTTAACAGAGCACATCTGGCTTGACATGTACAGCAGTTGAAAGCCATGGCACAGATGAAAACACAAAATATCAACACCTAAAAAACGGAGAAAAGACAATCCCCATGCAAATACTTCTCATCTAACCTAAACCTCTCTATTGAGGTTAGTGCAGTAGTTGCCTCAAAAGCAGAAGTATGGTTGGCTTCACTCTTATCAAGAACAGACATATCCACAATCAATACCACAAACAATATCCCACACATAATCGGCAAACCAATATTCATATATTTACAGAACCTAGTATTCCTACCCTGCTGGCTAATGTTACTCATGATCTGTAAAGAATTAGAAAGCAGAAGAAAATTTTGAAAAACTGCAGAAAAAATCGAAAACAAACAACTCTTCTTTCAGCAGTTATTTACAGCTTTCAGTCTCACTTCCAGGATCCCTTGTCAAAATTGATAAGCAGCTTGTCAAAATCAGGTTTCAAAAGTCAATTAGGTTATCAATGTCTCTTCCAGATACTTTCAACAGTCTCTTTCTCAAAAAAAAATTCTCTCAGATTGTTTCAACAGTTCAGTTCATCAGTTTCCTTCAGGTGCCAAAATACTGACCCGGAATGTCTCTATCAAAACAAAAAGACAAAAATCCTTGCTGCCATTCACCTGTAGTTGCATTCGCCCATTCAGGACCTGCATATCTTCGACTTGCTATTCTCTTTCTCCTCAACTTTCGATGGCCATTCAATTCTCCTTCACTTAGATCTTCTCTCCTTGTTGTATTTACTTCTTCCTCGATTGTTGTCTCAACAACCACTTCCTTTCCTTTTCCTTGCAGCCCCGGCCACTTATCTCCTTTCAGTGGACCTTTTGTCAGTGTTCTCTTCAGAGTCAAGCTTGAAACTTCTCCTTGTTCTGCAGTGTTTTCTCTTGACGGACCTGCAGCAGGTTCAGGAGGAGTCAGATCACAGTGACTTCGAAACACCTCAACTCCTTTCCACTCTGGGTCTGGCAATTGCTCTGCTTGTCTCTCAAGATCATCTGCATCTGGGAAAGTCCTCCTCTGACTAGGCACTACTGCTGCCTCAATTGAGATAGGCTCTCCGTCACCCTGCTGGAGGTCTTCTTTTTCGTCTCTCACGGGAGTAACAAAACCATCCTCAATGGGCTCAGATCCGGTCTCAGTTCCTCTTTGTTCTCCTCTGGCCCTGAGACTTGTTTTGCTGTTGTTAGTACTCTCAACAACCCTTCTTCCTCAGGATCCAGTCGACATGCCACTTTCTTCTTGTGACTGGCATGGATCTGATTTGGAATTCCAGCACACTTAACTGCTGTGGTAGTTGTCAGAACTACCTGGAACGGTCCTTTCCAACGAGGCTCCAAACACGTTTTCCTCACGTGTTTTCAAACCACAACCCAGTCTCCGGCTCTCAGGTTGTGCCCTTGGACATGGATCGGTGGCAGTGTGGTGGCTTACACCTGCTGAGAGAAAGAGCGAAACCCAGTAGCCAGACCTTTGCAGAAGTCCAACACCATATTAACTGTAATGTTGACAAGTGCATTTGCATGCACCACTGGCAAACTCATGGCTCGGCCCATAAGGATCTCACGTGGCTACAATCCTGTCTTCCTGTCCGATGTGTTCCTCATTGACATCAAAACTAAAGGCAATGCGTCAGGCCATTTCAAATTCGTGGACACATCTTTGCAACTCTTGACTTCAAGGTAGCATTCATATGTTCCACTAGTCCTGATGCTTCAGGGGGTACCTACAATGCAACTTCTGCTCAATGTTCAATGCTGCACACAGTAATTTAATTACTTCATTTTTTAAGTGACTTCCCCAATCTGATTCTAAAGAAACCGGAAACCCAAAACGTGGTATCAGTTCCCTAAGCAGTAGTTTTGCTACTGTGAGACTATCATTTCTTCGTGTAGGGTAAGCTTCAATCCAGTGACTAAAAATGCAAACAATCACCAACACATATCTCAAACCTCCACACACAGGCATCTCAATAAAATCCATCTGCATTCTGCTGAAAGGACCTCCTGCTCTTCCAATGTGGCTCAAATAAACCACTGTCCCTTTCCCTGCATTCAGTTGTTCTCAAATGACACAACGATGGCAAACTGCTTCAGCAACCTGTCTAAACCTTGGGTTGAACCAGTCATGTTTGAACAACCGAATCCTGGCATCCTTCCCAACATGTGCTTGACCATGATAATACCTAGCCATTTGAGACAACAGACTAATTGGCAAAACCAATTGACCCTCTTCTGAAACTCACAGTTCGTCTTTGCACACATTTCATTTTTCTCCATGAACGTTTTTCCTCCCTGTCAGCAATATTCTGCAACATTTTCAATTCTTCCAAGGACATGTTTTGTCTTCTTCAGGTAACAGTTCCCACTTATCTTTCAACAATATACAGTTCAATGTGCAAAACCTTGCGACTTGATACGCATATCCATTTCCCAATGATACAAAGCCCTGAGACATCAGATGTGCACTGCATTTTACCATGGCAATCTTTTCAGGCATTTAAATAGCATGTAACAGTTCTTTAATCCTTTCACTATTTCTCACTGGTGAACCAGAAGAGGTCATGAAACCTCGCTGTGACCACAACTGGCCAAAATCATGGACTATTCCAAATCAATACGGGCTATCCATACAGATTGTAACTTTCAGCTGAACAGAAACATGGCATGCTCTAGTAAGGGCTACCAGTTCCGCTACTTGGACAGAATATACTCCTCGAAGCCAGAAAGCTTCCAAAATACCAGTAATTGTGCACACGGCCTATCCTGCTCTCAGTGTCCCTGCATTGTCTCTCAGACAAGAACCATCAACAAACATAATTTGGTCATTCTCTTCCAATCGGGTATCTCTAATTTCAGGTCTCGGTTTTGTGCACAAGTCAGTTACTTCAAGACAATCATGCTCAAGGTCTTCCATCTTTTCAATTTCAACATTTTCATTTGAGAATAAGGTTGCCGGGTTCAGCACTGTACATCTTTTCAACTACACATTTGGTGTCCCTAGAATACTTGTTTCATATCTGGTTAACCTCCCAAAGTCCTAAAGTCAAATATTGTGTTTTCGTCCTTGTAAGTAGAATCTCAATAGAGTGAGGGACCATTATAGTCAGGTGATGTCCCATCACAATGCCTACACACTGTGTGAGGCTTTGACCAACCGCTGCAACTGTCCGTAAACAACCTGGTAAGGGTGCTGCAACTGGGTCCAAAGGAGCCCGAAAAACATGCTACTGGGCTGTTTACACCTCCATGGTCCTGTGTCAAGAAAGACAAAGAACATGCATCACGCTCATGACAAAACAATGTGAAAGGTTTCGTGTAGACAGGCATACTCAAAGCTGGAGCCTTGCACAGACTCTCTCTCAATTCAGTGAATGCTTTCATTCCAGAATGGTCTAACACTATAGTTGAATAGTGAATTCCTTATGAGTCAGATTCTGCACTGGTCTTGAAATGACTGAAAAATTTGGAATCCAGAGGCGACAATAGCCTACCATCCCTAAAAACATCCTGACATCTCTCTGTGTGGTTGGGGGATTTATCTGCAACATGGCTGTAATCCATTCTCTGGATATCTTTCTTGATCCTTTCTCAATCTGGTGACCCAAGTATTTCACAACTTTTTGACAGTATTGTAATTTAAGCGGAGACACTTTGTGACCATTCTTTCCCAAATGGTTCAGTAAGGCAATCGTATCATACGTGCACTCGTCTTTTGTTTTAGACGCAATCAGCAAGTCATCAATGTACTGTACCAAAGTCGATTGGAAAGGCAATTCCAACAACTCCAAATTGTTTTTCAAGATCTGATTGAATATGGAAGGTGACTCTGAAAACCCTTCAGGAATTCTGCACCAACAATAAACTCGATCCACAAATTTGAAACAAAAGAGAAATTGGCTGTCCTCAGGAAGAGGCACAGAAAAGAAGGCTTGTGACAAATCAATGACAGTGAACCATTCAACATCACACGGAATCTGAAACATTATCACAGCTAGATTTGGCACCCTGGGGCAACATTTGACCACAGTCTCATTTATTTTTCTCAAGTCCTGGACAATTCAAACTTTTCCACAGGGCTTTTGCAAACCCATTATTGGTGAATTACATGCGCTGCTCAATACGTCCTTCAAAACCCCTTGCTTTACAAAGTCTGCAATTATTTGGGTGACCTTCATAAGGACAACTTGCGGCATGTGGTACTGTGGAAGTTGAGGAAAAACAGCATTCAGCTTTACAGTAACTTTTACTGGTTCAACTCCCTTTATCAGACCTAATTCTTTTCCTGTCAAATCCCACACTTTCTCCTTAACCGTTCCTTGCAAATCATTATAAAGCTCCTTCACTTTGAACATCGGGAAATATTCAATCAGGGGTTACTCCTCATTTGTAGTTTCACCTTCTATCTCTGGGGCTTGGTCATCTTCATCATCACTATTTGTCTGAATCTCAATTCTATCATTTGAACCAGTAATCGAACATTTCATTTTACACAGCAAGTCTCTTCCCAGTAGGGATACCGGACTTGAATCACAGACTAAAAATGCGTGCATTCCCCTGAAAGTTGCCAATTTTATCCAGAACTGGTTCTGTAATTGGGTTGGTCAAATATTGATTCGCTACTCCTGCAATCTGAACTGCTTTATCTGAATGGGGCAAGTTTGGTACTTCTGCACTTCTTACTGTAGAGCGTGTAGCTCCTGTGTCAACCAATATTGAAACTCTGTGACCCACAACCTTTCCCTTCACACAAGGACCTCTCTGATCTACTTCTAAGGAAGTTGCAAGCACAAATGTCTCCTCATCGGAACTGTCACTCATTAAATCATTATTTATTCCATTCTCACTGTGTAACGGGAATTGGTGCACTGTTATTACTTTGGTTAAGCCTGTGACCTGTTGAGAAAGCATCATCTGTTGCTGTTCCATTGGGGCCTGAGGTATTTAAATTTGCTGTCTAGGTACCATGGGAACCTGCTGTTGCATTGGCTGCAACTTTGTCATTTGTACACATGGCATTTGCACCTGCTGCATGTGTTGAAAATTCTTCCCTTTATTCACAATATTTTGAAAATTTGGATTAGGACTTCTCACTCTTGGTCCTCTCATGTTCTGGAATAAATTGACGTCATTACTTTGCTGAACGACACCTTTGTGCACCATCATTGGACACGCCAGTTTCCAAAGTCCAACGGCTCAGCAAACGTGACATGGCAATACTTTCTTCATTCCCTGCACATCATTCTGAACCCCTACAGTACCCAAGTCTGGACCACGATTCACATTATCTCCATGACCTCTACATCTCATCTGGGGCTGGAACATCATATTTCCCTGCTGCTGCTGCAGGAACTGTTGTGGAAAATTCCCTTGCATTCCCATTTGAGCAGCTTAATCTGCATCACCATCGCCTTCTCTTTCAGCTTTCTCTGCTTCAACTCACTCTCATCACTACAGAACTTTGCATACTGCAACACCTCATCAATCGGCTTTGCTTGTCAGCAAATCAAATGACTCTTAATCATTTGGTTAATTTCAGGTCTCAACCCTTCCACAAATCTGAACACAAAATTAATTGTTTCTTTTGCCTCAATTGTCTCTGTACCACTGTAATGCTTGAACACCTGTAACAATCTCTATAACACGCATGTATCAACTCCTTTGGTTCCTGAGCTGTCCTGTCAATCCTCTGCCAATCAATATTCTTGGGCGAAATTCTCGTTTTCAAAAACTCAATCACCTTATAGTAATATTTCATTACCTCAGGAGAAGGTGCACCTGTATTCTTGTCTCTCTCTCTCTGGTTCGCTTGTTGGCCAATCTACACTCTTCTTAAACTCTATCCACAGACCAGCTGGAACCACTATCTCTAGCAACGTGTTCAAGTCCTCCACACAGGCACTTCGCAAGTTTCACAAACCTGTCTGTCTGCTGATACCACTCTACTGGCTTCTCTCTTTGTAAATGATAGAATGTCACTTCTGCTCCAAGGGACTTTAATAAAATTCCCTTCTGGAATCCCTCTCATTGGTAACATTTTGACTGGATCTTTATCCTGCTGCACATTTGCAGTGAGCTCCACAGAATTCCTTTTTCTCTTGTCTCTTTTCTTTACCCATCTGCCTTCCCATTTGTCTAATGCTCCCCAAGTCTGGGCACTTTGAAGCAGCTCCCTAAGTTGTGCCTTCATTTTGGCAGATCTCATGTGTTCAAAATCTTTAGTCTCAAAACCTAATCTGTAACTCCTTTTCAAATGCTTTATTTTCTCTGTTTATACCCCGTACTTCTCTGCTAGGTCTGCTAGTTTCAGGTGCACATTGCCCACTTCCCTCACAATCTTCGGGCACAAATATCTCAACTTTGCCTCTGTGTAGGATTCTAACCTGTTCACACCCATAGTTACCTCAATGAGTTTGCCCGCTTACATGGTTGGCACAGCATAATTCAAACACTCCTCTCCTTTAGGAGCACTCTGCGGGATATTCACCCTGTCTACCCATTCAGTCAGCTGCTGAGCTGTCAAACCGTGTAACAAAATGTCACTGGCTTGGACTGGTAGCACCTGCTGTGCAACTGTATTCAGGGTCTGCAGTGGCAACAATTTCAAACTCTGGCTAAAATTTGACCTTACCATAGTATCTGGGAGTGCTACAAATGGAGTGAGGTCTAACAATGATCTTGATCTGTCAGAAGTCTGTCCCACAGGAGAGACTACCCAAGCCTTTTCATTATGTCCTCCAGTCATTATATTCTGGGACATGGCATCCTGCTCACCTACAGTAGGCTTCTTCTATGCAAATAAGGGTACGGCTGGAACAACAGTAATAGGTAACGATATAGCAACTGGGGTTGGTCTGGCACGTACGCTCCATGGGAAATTAACTCCCATGTTCTGATTCATCATTGAAGACATATCTGACTGTGTCCCTGTTACTGGAGTGAATCTTGGCATGACCTGAGGCTGCACTTGGGGCAGTAAAAGTAGAATTAGTTCAGTCTGAACCAACATCAGTCTCTGAAAAATCTGTTCTGTAGGCACCATTAAATTCAACGTTGTTTCCACAATGGGCACATCAGGGTAAATTCTCTGAACATGTGGAGGTTGCACCTGATTTTGCACTACAGGCATAGTAGGCACATTAAGACCACTTTGCATCACATTCTGTGTCAGGCTAGCATTAACCTGCATCAGACTCATTGTCCCTTCAACCTGTGTGGGGGTTGTCGGATCAGCACTGGTACTCGGACCACTCTCATGTGCTGCATATGGTGGTGGGCGATTTCTCAATAACTGTAAAATAAACTCATCATCATCTGATTCCTCCTCCACTGTTGAAGACTTTCTAGCCTCCCTACTTTCAGACGGCCTTCTGTTAGTCTTTCTAGTAGCTTTCCTTCCTTCCTTTTCATTGTTCTGCGTAATTGCCGGAAACAACTTAATTCCATGCAAAGTCTCCATCCTTCAAACTCTCTGATCACTTTCCCACCTAGCCTCTGTTAAAGTCTTTCTGCTTTTCCCATTGTTAGAAATTGGGTCTTTGGTTGTCAGTTAAGTTACCCCCTTTTCAAGCAAGGACCCTCACTCTAGTCAGGGTAAAAGAGAATCTCCCTGAGCTAACCCCCGCTCACTCTCTTGGTAGCTTGGCACGAGCAGGTAGGCTTAACTTCAGAGTGCTAGGTTTAAAGTATTTGTACCAACATACACAGTAACTTAATGAAAACACTACAAAATGGCACAACAAAGGTTTAGAAAAATAGAAAATATTTATCTAAACAAAACAAGATTAAAACAACAAAAATCGCCCATACACAAGTCAAGTTATTCATTAAAAAGCAAAAAAGAGTCTTCATGTCCTTTTAAACACAACACTAATGCTGTTAGCGTGAAAATGTACCTGGGTCGCGTCAAAATAACTCGCAAGGCGAGTTTGCATCAAAAAAGGTAAGCAGTGCATCGATTTCTCACCCACAAGTGAGGTCGTGAGTTGTTTCTCTTTGTCTGGTCCGATCGGCGTGCGTCATGTCTTTCCTCGCAGGAGAGAGATGTGTCGATCTGGACAAAGCACCCCGGGTCCTGGCAGGCTTGCGTTTTTTTTAAGCGCCCAGTGATGTTGCGTCGTTTCAGCCTCCGTCAGCGATGCCGAGCGGCGTTTCTCCAGCCGCATGTGTTGAGTTCACAGCTGAGCTGCAAGCGCTGCGTCAATTTCAGCCGCAGAGATGGCAGCGCATCGTTCTTTTAGCTGCTCTCGGAGGTTGCGTCGAAAATTTCCCCGCACGGCGATCTGTGCCTGGATTTCCAACCTTGGTCCACCAGCTTCACCTGTCAAGGCCCCAGGAACTGGATAGGGCACCACTTGGCAGGGTAGGAGTTTCAGCAGAGGCTCCAGTGCTGACAGAGAGAAGTCTTTGCTGCCTTGACACTTCAACAACAGGAGGCAAGCTTGTTTGTGAAATCCTGCCTTGCCCACGCCCGGCCTCAGACACACCAGGTGGTTGGAGACTGCATTGTATGAGGGCAGGCACAGCCCTTTCAGGTGTGAGTGACCACTCCTCCCCTCCCTACTAGCACAGATGGCTCATCAGGATAGGCAGGCTACACCCCAGCTCCCTTTGTGTCACTGTCTAGAAAGAGGTGCAAACAGCCCAACTGTCAATCTGACCCAGTCAGGTAATCCACAAACAGGTAGAGCCACAGAATGGTTTAAGCAAGAAAATACTCCATTTCTAAAAGTGGCATTTTCAAACACACAATCTGAAAATCAACTTTACCAAAAGATGTATTTTTAAATTGTGAGCCCAGAGACCCCAAACTCCACATGTCTATCCGCTTCCAAAGGGAATCTACACTTTAATCATATTTAAGGGCAGCTCCCATGTTAACCTATGCCAAGAGTAACAAAAACAGCAAAAACAGAGTCCAGCACACATCAACAACCTGAGAAACAGAGGCAAAAAGTTAGGGGATACCACGCCAAGGATTAAAAGTCTAACACTCTTCCTCCTCTCGAATTTCTGTTGCTGTTACTGTCTGACTTCGAGCTCCCAAATTGCTAATGCCTCAAACTGTGCTCGTCTCGGAAGGGGCTTCGATTCATGTAGCACCATCCTTAAAAGCTCTAGATCCCTCAAATTGAACGCCCCATTTGTAGGAAATACTAAGTTACCATCCTTCTCTGTCACTTTGCACCATTGCTTTAGCCAAAAACATGGCGCAACGCCCTTCTCTTCCATTACAATGTAAGCTGGTGTACCTTCTGGCGGTGTAGCCTTGCTTAATATAAATATCTCCCCTTAAAGTGCTCTTTAAAGCTTTGAAAAATGTCATCTTTTTGACCTTTTGTTATTGAAAATCAAATCAGGAAGTGACTTTTAATCCCAGAATTCCCTTCTCCTACTTTCTCGACCAATTGCTTTCTCACAGACGGCTGCCAATCCATGCACGACCCTTCTCACTAATGACCTATCCCAGTGTGGCTCCAATGACCTCATACTCACACATACTGCCCCTGACAAAGTCTTGCAGCTTGTCCTCTCAGACTTGGATTCACAGAAAATGAATGCAAAAATTGCGAGCACTAATCAAAAACCAAAAAACTAAGGCCCTCATTTCAACCCTGGCGGTCGGTGTTAAAGGGGCGGTAAGACCGCCAACAGGCCGACGGTAAAAAAAATGGAATTATGACCGCAGCGGAAAACCGCCAACATAGACAGACAATTTAACACCTCAACCACCACGGCGGTAGAAACAAACAGCATGGCAGTCACAGCCAACAGACAGGCGGAAGCCAATGTACCGCCCCACCATTATGAGAGGCCAATACGCCACCTTTTCCGGGGCGGATTCAACGCGAACAAAAACACGGCAGGAACAGGACTTTGAAGGGAAGACTCTCACCTCTACACACCCCACGAGGAACCAGGACGCCATGGAGCCGGAACTCCAGATTCTCCCTGCGATAGTCTTCTTGCTCCTCTACTAGGAGCATGACCGACGGCGGGGATGACCACGTGAGTACTGTGCCTACAACACAGGGGAGGGGGGAGGGAAAAGAGAGTGACACACACACGCAACACCCCCACCCCCACCATCACACACAACAACACACACACCAATACATGCTGAAACGTTACATTCCCCCTCTTACCCCCCCCCCCTTTAAGGAGAAAAGGAAATGAGTTGAACGATTGTAATCATGAAAAATCCATTACTCAAAAATATATATACACTATTAACAAATATGTACACCAAGAATTCAAGTCCATGTACTGCACCTACATAGTCCGTGGACCACTGGGCCCAAAATGCATGGGTGAGGCCCACACAAGATACCCGATCCAAACGGAGAGAAGACTGCAGGGGCATCAGATCGAAATAAAACAGGCACCTCAGCCGGATGAGTGCACAACGCCAGGTCCACGAGGGGGCTCCATGCCCATTGATGTGTCCTGGGGAGTGGAAAGCCACAGTCTCTAAAGTCTCTCCAGTGGGTGGTTTGCCCACTGCTTCATCCTAGGGAGTGCAAAGCCACAGTCTCACAAGTCTCTTCAGTGGGTGGGTTGCCCACTGCTTTATCCTGGGGAGTGCAAAGCCACAGTCTCTCAAGTCTCTCCAGTGGGTGGTTTGCCCACTCCTTTATCCTGGGGAGTGCAAAGCCACAGTCTCTCAAGTCTCTCCAGTGGGTGGTTTGTCCACTATTTTATCCTGGGGAGTGCAAAGTAACAGTCTCTCAAGTGGATAGCAGTCATTCTGCCAAGGACTGAGGTAGTGGATGTGATACTCCACTGGCTCTGCAGGGGGCTTGGTGCCCAGAGTGCTTCATCCTGCCAAGGACTGAGGTAGTGGATGCCTTTCTCCACTGGTTCTGGAGGAGGCTTTGTGCCCAGAGTGCTTCATCCTGCCAAGGACTGAGGTAGTAGATCTGAGGTGGGGCAACACGGAAGCCGACCTCCAGCCTCGTACGAATGACCACTGGGGATGGCAGCCATGTCTGCGGTGGTGCCACTGGCACAGGATGTGGCATGGCCGCTGGCGGTGCTGGCGGCGGGCTCAGTAGCCGCGGTGCTTGCAGCGCTCAATGGGCAGCGGTGCTGGTGGGGTGCTCACTGAGAATGCTGCTGGTGGCAGTGTCCTGAGCGGCGGTGCTGGTGGGAGGCTTAATGAGCTTGCTGCTGGCGGCGGTGTCCTGAGAGGCGGTGCTGGTGAGGGGCTCACTGAGCTTGCTGCTGGTGGCGGTGTCCTGAGCGGCGGTGCTGGTGGCGGCCTCACTGAGCTTGCTGCTGCTGAAGGGCCCAGTGTCTGCAGTGCAGGTGAAGGTCACAGTATCCTGGGTGCTGGTGGCGGTGCCCGTAGTGGCGGTGCATGTGGCGGTGCCGGTGGCGGTCTTGTCTGCCGTGCAGGTTGGCGGCGACTTCCCTTTCTTTCTCTGGCCCTTCCCCACCTTGGATTATGGCGCAGCTGTCTTGCCAATCCCAACTGTTGCCCTGGCTGAGCCCTTGGTAGCAGGTGTTTTGGCCTTCTCCCTCCGGGCAACTTGTTTTGTTTTGGAGGTGGGGGAATGTCCTTGGCCTCGCTCCTTGGGACACTGGCTACTGTGCTGCTTGGCGCACTCCAGAAGCTGGTTACCGCTGGCACCACTGTTCCCGATGATGTGGTGGCTGAGGTGCTGGGTTGGGACCTTCGAAAGGCGGGCCCTAGGGGATGGTAGGGGTGGGGGAGGTGAAGGGAAGAGGTCAAGGTTTGACAGGAAAAGTTTTTTAGACACACTGGGACGGGTAGATGGAGGGGGTTTGGGAGTGGAGGAAGAGGTTGTGGTTGTAGGAGGTGTTCGTTTGCTGACTTTGGGTGAAGGTGCATGGGCTGGAGGCTGTCGTGAGGTGGATGGCTGTTGGGTGTGTGACTGCGTTTGTGTACTTTGGGAGGAGGTCTCACAGACACAATGGGGGAGGACACGGGGGATGTGTGAATGGTAGTGGGGGTGGTGAGTGCACGTGAGCGGTGTGTGGTGATGGGCGTGCTGGTGATGGAGGTAGTGGCTGAAGATGTAGTGCATGCAGGTGTGAGTGGAGACGTGACAGGGAGGGAGGAGGGAGACACAGTGGAGGCAGTGGATGTTGGTATGTCTGCATGGGTATGATGCTTGTGTGAGTGCCTGTGGGATGTGTGGTGCTTATGTTTGTCAGAGCTACCCTTGTGAGTTGAGATGTGTGCATGCTGGCCTGATGGTGTGCTTGGGATAGGCTGAGGTGCTGGGGATTGGGTATGGGTGGAAGAAGTTGGAGGGGGGAGATTGGACACAGGGACAATGGCTGCCATCAGTGCTGAGACCAGAGTCTGAAATGCTCACTTTTGGGCTGCCTGGCCAGAATGAATGCCCTCCAGGTATGAATTTGTCTGTTGCAACGGCCTCTCTACACCCTGGATGGCATTCAGAATGGGAGACCGCCCAACAGTGAGGGATCTGAGGAGGTCAATGGCCTCCTCACTGAGGGCAGCAGGGCTGACTGGGGCAGGGCCTGAGGTGCCTAGAGCGAAGGAGATGCCCACCCTTCTGGGTGAGCGGCCACGGGGCACACGCTGAGGGGCTGCTGGGAGGGCAGTGCTGGTAGAGGGGGTGGCGGCTGTACCTGTAGATGCGGTGGGCACAGAGGGGCCCGCCACCGGAAGGGAGCTCCCATCAGAGGTGGAGTCGGTGTCGCTGGTCTCAGCCCCTGTCCCCGCCGTGGAGCACCCCTCGCCCTCCGTCCCACTGGTGAATTCTGAGTCCATTGTGTCGCCCTCCAGGGCCATGTGGGATGCAGCTCCCTCCTGCTCCTCCGCCTGATGATGCCAATGCACACAAGAACATGGAGACCACAAAAAGGGGGGGGAAGACAGAAGAAAGACATGTTGAGTGCATCCAATACCGCTACAGTTGGCGGACACTACAGACACAGAAGCCTCCTGCACTATGCCGTGCACTTAGAGTCCCCTAATTAATCACAGGGACATGGGTTACAAGGCCTATGCCTGATTGCTGCACACATGGAAGTCACAGGAACCTGACTAGGTGTAGTTGGCTCTGAACACAGGTGGGGTGCCACAGGGCCTACCTTAAGAAGGGACCTTGCCTACTAAACTCACCCTGGCCTAGGGGAAGCCCCAGCCCACCTCCCCCTCCCAGACACCTACAATGCGCGCTGAATCAGCAGAATGAGAGTGTACTCACCACCTTGTGGCTGCTGTGATGCCCTCAAGCGCCCATTCAACTCAGGATACGCCACCGCCAGGATCTGGAACATCAGGGGGTCATCATGCAAGGGCACCCCTCCCACATTGGGAGGCCATCCCCAGCTGGGCCTCCGGCGTCTTCTTGCTCCAGCGGCGAATGTCCTCCTATCTTTTCCGGCAGTGGGTGCTCCGTCTGTGGTGGACCCCCAGGGTCCAGACTTCCTTGGCGATGGCACGCCAAATATCCTTCTTCTGGTGGGCGCTGACCCTTGCATGATGCACCGTCGTATCATGCACGCCTCATTCTTACCCCCATCTTTCATCAACACCACTCCAAACAGGCATTGTCCATACAGCATGCTCACAGTGTACTCACCTGTTTTTCTGGAGGACCATAGAGTAGCGTGTACTGGGGGAGGACCCCATCCACTATTTTCTCCAACTCCTCCGTGCTGAAGGCAGGGGCCCTTTCCCAAGACACACGAGCCATTGTCTCTTCCAGAATGAGGTCACAGCAGCACTTGCAGTGTAGGTCCTCTCCTGTCGAAGATCAGGTATCAAGTGATTGAACAGAGAGAAAATGGCGGTCACGTCCGCGGCGGTGCGTACCCTCACTGCCGGCGTACATCGTCAATGGCTCCTGGGACCCATAGGGTCCAATGTTAACTAATGCAGGATTGCGCTGCGGTCTTCGACCACCTACCGCGACGGTGTACAACGACAGTGCAGTTACCTCATATCCCCTTGTCCCACATTACAGGTCAGGCAGCCGCCATTTCAGGGGACCACATGGCATTAATTTTGACTGCGTCACACATATCTAGGCCTTGCTTAAACACTAATACAGCCATATGTCGATTTTCAAACATTTTCCTTTTAAGTTGTGTTTACGTACCTCAGTGTTAGCTGAACCTCTGATCGCTGTTCTCATCCATAGAGCACGTCCGCTGGGGCAGGTGAGGAGATGGTGGCATCCTCCGGTGTACAGACCGCTGGTGGACCTGTCGACAATGGAGGAGCGACATGTAATTGTCACCTACAGATTTGATCGTTACACAATCCTGGAACTGTGTGCCCAGTTGTAGCCAGATATGATGTCAGCTATCCGCCATACCACAGGAATCCCCCCTCTAGTGCAGGTGCTGTCAGTACTCCATTTCCTAGCAAGTGGGTCTTTTCAACAGTGGCCATTGCATCAGGGATGTCTCAGCCTATATTCTCCGTGTTGTCCAGAGTGTTGTCTGCCCTGCTGAAACACATGTACAGCTACATCGTTTTCCCTCTGGTGGAGGATTTGTCTACAGTGAAAGGTGACTTCTCTGCCCTGGGACACATCCCCAACATCATAGGTGCCATTGAGGGGACACATGTGGCCTTGGTCCCCCCCAGCAGGGGTGAACAGGTGTACAGAAACCGGAAGAGTTACCATTCTATGAATGTGCAGATGGTGTGTTTGGCCGACCAGTACATCTCCCATGTAAATGCCAAGTTTCCTGGCTCTGTGCACGACGCTTACATTCTGGGGAATAGCAGCATCCCTTATGTGACTCCAGAAGCACCGTGTGTGGCTATTAGGTGAGGACATGGACCCAATACAGTGTGACTAGGTGTCTGGGTCTGGAGATGTCCCTAAGAGTTAGTGTGTGTCTAACAGTTGTCCCTCGCCATTTGCAGGTGACTCTGGTTACCCCAACCTGTCATGGCTACTGACACCAGTGAGGAATCCCAGGACAAGGGCAGCGGAACACTGCAATGAGGCCCATGGGCAAACTAGGAGGATTATAGAGAGGACCTCGGCCTCCTGAAGGCCAGGTTCCGGTGCCTCCATATGACAGGTGGTTCCCTATTCTACTCACCAAAGAAGGTGTGCAAGATCATTGTGGACTGCTGTATGCTTCACAACTTGGATTTGCGATGACAGGTGCCCTTTCTGCAGGAGGATGGTCCAGATGGAGGTGTTGTGGCAGCTGTGGAGCCTGTGGACAGTGAAGAAGAGGAAGCAGAAGAAGAGGACATAGACAACAGGAACACGGTGATCCAGCAATACATCCAGAGAGACGCAGGTAAAAAGATAACACTGCCTGCTACATCTGATTTAATTATTCTACCTCTCATTTTCACCCAGTGTATGGACACTGAGTTGTCACTTTCCCTTTCGATTTCACAGATGTGGGTCCCACTGTGTGACCTCTGCTTTGTTTCCGCATGGACTTGCGCTGTGTGACATAGGTATGTTGACATTACATTGGATTTAGCATTTTTCCACAGTTATTACAAATACACATTTTTGAAAGCACAGACTGAGTCCAAATTGTTTAGTGATTTAAGGGTGTTTATTTAAGTGCCAAATAGTGGAGGGGGTTGTAAAATGGTCAGGGGTGATGGTGGAGGAATGTCCATGTCAGAGTCCAGTCTATTAGTCTCACAGGTGCATTGTCCAAAGGGGCATAGGAAGTGGAGCTAGGGCACTTTAAGGATGGACAGGGTGACAAAGTGGGACAGAGGGATGACAATCAGGGTGGTCTCATTTCTTGGCAGGGGTCTTGGCATTGTTCTCTGTCTTTGTCCTGGATCTCAGGGACCGCTTGCGGGGTGGTTCTCCCTCTGCAGGATGTGGGGTGCTGGATTTGTGGTCCTGTGGCGGTGGCTCCTGTCCACTAGTGCCGGAGGAGGTTGTCCAGGCTAGTGTCAGGGGCCCCTTGTTGTGCCACAGTGTCCTTCCTGGTGTTGCCGAGTTCCTTCAGCACCCCTACAATGGTGCCCAGGGTGGAATTGATGGATTTGAGTTCCTCCCTGAACCCCAAATACTGTTCCTCCTGCAGCCGCTGGGTCTCCTGAAACTTGGCCAGTACCATTGCCATCGTCTCCTGGGAATGGTGGTACGCTCCCATGATGTTGGAGAGGGCCTCGTGGAGAGTGGGTTCCCTGGGCCTGTCCTCCCCCTGTCACACAGCAGCCCTCCCAGTTCCCCTGTTTTCCTGGGCCTCTGTCCTCTGAACCGTGTGCCCACTACCACTGCCCCCAGGTCCCTGGTGTTGTTGGGGTGGTGGGTTAGCCTGGGTTCCCTGTAGTGGTGGACACACTGCTGCTTGACGTTTCCTGGGGACAGAGGTAGGGGCCCGCTGGGAGGGTGCTGTGCTGGTGTTTCCAGAGGGGGGAAGCTCTGTAGTGGCCTGTGCCAGTGTGAGGGGAACCGACTGTCCCGAGGTCCCAGATGGGCCGGGCTGGTCATCTAGATCCAGTTGGACAGAGCTGCTGTCATCCCTGTGGGCCTCTTCTGTGGGTGGAGTGGACATGTCTGGACCCTCCTGTCCGGTGACGATGGGTAGGGGTCCTGTAAGGGTGTAAAGGCATGATTATTGCATCTGTATGTGCCATGGTGTGCAATGGGTGGGTGACCTTGTACCCCAGTGCTTCCATTCTTGTGTGGGACCTTCTGTGATAATGGTTTAGGGGGGTGTATCGGTATGTACAGTGGACATGCTTTGGTGATGGGTGTCCATGCTTTGGTGTTGCATGCAGGGCTTGGGTTTGGGATGTGTGGTTTGTGATAGTGGGACATGTGTGAGGAGTTGGAGTGATGGGGATGAGGGCGAGGCTGGGGGTAAGTGATAGCATGCAGGTAGGGTGGGGGATATGGTAGTTTAAGGTTTGACTTACCGGAGTCCATTCCTCCAGCTACTCCTGCGAGGCCCTCAGGATGCAGTATAGCCAAGACCTGCTCCTCCCATGTTGTAAGTTCTGGGGGAGGAGGTGGGGGTCTGCCGCCAGTCCTAGGAACCGCAATCTGGTGTCTTGAGACCACGGAATGCACCTTCCCCGTAGGTCGTTCCACCTGTTCCTGATGTCATCCCTAGTTCTTGGGTGCTGTCCCACTGCGTTGACCCTGTCCACGATTCTTCGCCATAGCTCCATCTTCCTAGCTGTGGTGGTGTGCTGCACCTGTGATCCAAATAGCTGTGGCTCTGCCCGGATGATTTCCTCCACCATGACCCTGAGCTCCTCCTCAGAAAACCTGGGGTGTCTTTACAGTGCCATGGGGTGGTGTGGGTGATGTGTGGGGTGGTGTGTGTTGTGATGTCTGGGGTGATATTTAGAGGTGTGTTGTGTGAGGTGCGTGGATGTTGTGTGAGTGATGGTGTTGAGTGCCTGTGAATGCTAGTGTTGTTTCTGGTGGTGTCTTTCTCTGGCCTTCCGTCGCAATTGTTGTCGGAGGGGTTTGTGGGTGATGTGTTTTATATTGGGTTGGGAGTGTGGGAGTGGTGTGTGTATGTGTATCAGGTGTGTGTATTTCGATTTGTCCAATGTGGTAGTGTTTTGTAAATGTGAGTGTATTTTGAGCGCGGCGGTGTGTACCGCCAATGGAATACCGCGGTTGAAAGACCGGCGTGTGGATTCGTGTGTCGTGATAGTGTGGGCGTATTCCTGTTGTCGTGACGGTGGAGGTTTTGTTATCGCCAGTTTATCACTGACCTTTGGTGTGGCGGACTTGTGTGGGTGTCTAGATTTTGGTGGATTCCGAGCTGTGGGTCATAATGGTTGTGGCGGAATTCCGAGGCCGCAGCGGTGTGTTGGCGGTCTTGTGCATGACTGTAAGTGGCTTTTACTGCCAATGTTGTAATGACCCCCATGGTCTCTTTGAATACACCGTCATGCCTTTTGGCCTGTGCAATGCTCCAGCAGCATTTCAATTTTTCCTGAATGATGTTCTTAGAGACTATCTCGACATATTTGCAATGGTCTATATCGATGACATTTTGATCTACTCTGACAATGAAACCGAACACGTACAACATGTCAGGAAAATTCTCACAGCTCTCCGAAAGCATCATTTATATTGCAAACTAACCAAGTGTGAGTTTCATGTTACCACGGTTGAGTTTTTAGGGGTTATCCTTACCCCTTAAGGTATGGTCATGGCTGAAAAGAAAGTACAAGCTGTATCTGATTGGCCCACTCCAAAGACTGTTGGAGATGTACAATGTTTCCTGGGGTTAGCAAATTTTTATCGCAGGTTTATAAACCATTTCTCTCAAACAGTGGCGCCAATCACCAAGTTATTGAGAAAGAAAGAAAAATTTGTATGGTCTCCAGAAGCTGACCAAGCCTTTTCAACTTTGAAAGAAGCTTTTTCCACTGCCCCAGTCTTGACTCACCCTGATGTGGATCGTCCATTCATAGTTGAATCAGATGCCTCAGATGTGGCAATTGGTGCAGTCTTGTCACAACGAAGCAAAGACACTGGGCAACTTCATCCTGTAGCCTACATGTCTCGAAAGCTGAAGGAAGCCGAACAGAACTATGTCATTGCTGAAAAAGAGCTTCTGCCGATCTGTGACACCTTTAAAGAGTGGAGACATCATTTGTTGGGTGCCAAGTATACTATCACAGTATATACTGATCATCGCAATCTCCAGTTCATGAGTTCAGCTAGACTTTTGACTCCTCGGCAATTATGCTGAATTCGATTTTGTGGTAACTTTTCATCCTGGAAAAGACAATCGCAAAGCAGACGCCTTGTCCTGCCAAGAGTCTATCCCGCTGCCTACAATCCAACCTTCCAAAGCTATCATTGCTCCAGACAAAGTCCTATGCATCAAAAAAACTGAAGACTTCTTTGAAGACATCCGTAATTCCTTCACCATTGAGAAATGGCAGGCATGGGCTCAAGCAGATCCCAAAAGATCATTCAAGCATGGACTACCTTTCCATGACGCTCGTTTGTTTGTGCCCACTACCAAGCTTCGCAAGTTAGCATTTCATTGCTTGCATGTTATACCTACGGCAGGTCACCCAGCTACTCCTAAAACTCTTGAATTAATCCTACACTACTTTTGGTGGCCTACTCTGACAAAAGACGTCAGAACAATGTTAAATAACTGCAAAGTCTGTGCTTGTAACAAGACAAGTCATTCAAAACCGAAAGGTTTGTTGCATCCGCTCCCAACTCCACGTCGACCTTGGGAACACATCTCTTTAGACTTCATTACAGGACTACCAGTGGTTCAACAGCACTCATTAACCCTTGTGGTGGTAGATAGTCTCACGAAATATGGACATTTCATTGCCTGTAAGAAATTGCCCACCTCCAGTGAACTGGCAACCATCCTACTGAATAGAGTGGTCCGTTATCACGGGCTGCTGAAAATGATTCTCTCCGATCGAGGATCGCAATTTGCCTCCAACTTCTGGAAAACGTGGTGCAAAACGCTTCAAGTCACATCCACACTATCTACTAGCCATCATCCTCAAACAGATGGCCAAACTGAGAGACTGAATCAGAAATTGAAGCAATATCTGCGTGCTTACACTGAGAAAGCACTTCATTCCTGGACATCAATGCTCTGGTCAGCTGAGCTAGCCTACAATAATTTGTTTCACACCTCCACTGGTGTTACACCCTTTTTTGGCTTGTTTGGCTATCATCCTGACACTTTGCCCATCACGATTCCTCAAGAAAGTTCTCTCACACCAGCTGTCTCAGAAACGATCCAACACCTCCACCAAACCCAGAAACTGATTCAACAGCATTTAGAAAAAGCTAAACAAAAATACAAAAAGCATTACGACAAGAAACATTGTGAAGGACATCAGTACTAACCAGGTGATAAAGTATAGCTTTCTACAAGACACATAGATTAAGATAAGAAAAAGCACATGTTTAATCCCAAATTCATAGGTCCTTACACTGTCCTCCAACAAATTAATCCAGTGACCTATAAACTGCAGTTGCCCCGTCACTGCGTATTCATCTGGTGTACCATACTTCCCTCCTGAAAAAAGCAGTCCAGAGGGTACGCTCCCAACCAGCTCCAGTTCTAGTACAGGGGGAAGTGGAATACGAAGTTAAACAGGTGTTGGATTCCAAACTTAGAGGTCGGAACCTGTGGTATCTGATTTCTTGGAAAGGTTACGGTCCTGAAAGTAACTCATGTGTCTCCGCATCTGATGTCCATGCTCTACGACTAGTAATATGTTTTCATCGTCTTAACCCAGGCAAACCAGGCCCTACATCGCGTTTGGGAGAGGGGAGTACTGTCAACATCAGGACAGTGCGCGCTCTACGGGTGACAAAAATGCAAAAACCCAGCCCTTATGAAAGAGCATGATGCATGCATTGTGTTTATATGCAGTATGTTAACCTTTTGCATTGCAGACTTTAACCTAGAAAAGCACTATTAATGATGTTTGCAATAACTGTTCATTTGTAAGGCATTGCTGCAGACTGACTGAGTGTGTTAGGGTGTGGTCCCTTCTAGGACCTTCTAGAAGCTTTCTCTGCATCATGACTGGGTGTGGTTTGTGGGCTGGGCCAGATTCTATATAAGGGAGCCAGCCCAGCTCTATGTGCTCACTATTCAGAGGACCCAATGCAGAGCAGCAGCAATTTCCTGAACTCCTGTTCCGGAGGCCTACCTTGTCGTTCCAGGCCTGCCCCGCATTATCTTGGTGATCTTTGAGCAGGGTGGTAAGGCGGAGGTCGGGCTGGGCCCCGACCCCGTTCTAAAAAGACTCTAGAGTTTTTGGACCTACCCGTGAAACTTTCAGAGTACGCGAATCATTGCTCTGATGTAAATCTTGATGTTCATATCGGCAAAGGCTTGCGCGATCATTTCATGGCAATTGCATATTCTTGTTAGAATCGGCAGTGTGCGTGATTCATTTACCGAATGTAAAATCTTGGTGTTCAGATCGGCAAAGGCTTGGGCGATCATTTCATGGCATTTGCATATTCTTGTTAGAATCGGCAGTGTGCGTGATTCATTTACTGCATGTAAATCTTGGTGTTCAGATCAGCAAAGGCTTGCACGATCATTTCATGGCATTTGCATATTCTTGTTAGAATCGGCAGTGTGCACGATTCATTTACTGCATGTAAATCTTGGTGTTCAAATCGGCAAAGGCTTGCACGATCATTTCAAGACATTTGCAAATTCTTGTTCAAATCTGCAGAGTACGCGATTCATTTCCCGCATGTGAAACTTGATGTTCGGATCGGCAAGGGCTTGCGCAATCATTTCATGGCATTTACATATTCTTGTTAGAAGCGGCAGTGTGCACAATTCATTTCCCGCATGTAAAACTTGGTGTTCAGATCGGCAAAGACTTGCGCAATCATTTCATGGCATTTACATATTCTTGTTAGAATCGGCGGTGTGCGCGATTCATTTCCCGCATGTAAAACTTGGTGTTCAGATCGGCAAAGGCTTGTGCGATCATTTCATGGCATTTACATTTTCTTGTTAGAATCAATAGTGTGCGTGATTCATTTCCAGCATGTAAACTTGGTGTTCAGATTGGCAAAGGTGTACTCAATCATTTCATGGCAACTAAAACTTTGATATGTGATGTTTGTTGAAGTGCACACATTTATCCTGAGTCTATGGCTTTCCTGTGAAGGTGATAAATTCAAAATGTGACATTCTTTGTGCATATTAAGTCCCTGGTACAATTCCAATTGTTTTCCAGGAACTATTTCAGATTGATTTTTGGTCCTCATGTTAAAGAAGCAGTGTTTATTCTGAAAACTGTATTTTTGAAGGTTCATGTATTTCTAAACATTATGTGACATTTTATGAAAGCTCATATGAAACATTGCATTAATCTTTCTCGATTTGTTCCAGGTACCCAGAGTTCTTGATGTCTAGTTTAAGTCACTTCTTAGATTATCCATGGTTACAGCAAGACAATGCTTAGCATCATATTCTAGTGAAAGTCAATGTGATTATATTCTGACATTGTGTTGTTTAACCTTTTGCTTCCTACAGGTCTCCTTCCCAGCTGTTCCCTACCTAATCCCCTTTCCCCCACTTGGACTCTTTTAGACTCTGGTGATATTCCTATCAGAGTTTTGGAGCTGTCTTTTTGTGGACATGTTGGGAACGTGCGCAGACCCCGAGGAGCTGGTCTCCCTGACACCAACCCATGCCTGTGGATTGTTTGCTTGGCAATGACCTGGAGGATTCCCCTTGGAAGGAGGTGGAACACAGGTCACATTTGGAGACGGTTGATCTGCTTGGGTCAGTATGCGTATCGCCCAGGCCAATGGCAGCCCGTCAGGGTGGTCATGAGCCCCTGGAACCGGATCAGTGACCCAGGGGACCACCAAAAAGAGTAAGGGCAGGGGGCAAGGAAAACCAGCCCCAGAAGTTCCCACGGTCCGGAAGGAGGCAGAGCCTGAGGGTGACACCCCGGAGCCTTCAGGTGAACAGGTGGCTGAGATGGGGGAGGTCCCTGAGCTGTGGCAGAAGGAAGGGGGACCCACCAGGGAGGCATTCTGTGAGGCACAGAAAACATACCCTACTCTAGTGGATTTGAGCAGCAGGCTGCAGACCAGGCGGCTGGCAAGCAGCCAGGATTTCACCTGATTTACTGGGAGAACGGCCTCTTGTATAATAAGCCTCAGGTTTCTGAGCCTCAGTCAGCCCATGTGCTGGTGGTACTCCAGTGCCTCAGGGCCTTCCTACTGGGGATGGCTCATGATGTGCCTTTAGCAGGACATTTGGGGCAGAACAAGACCTTTGAATGGCTTGTCACCCACTTCCACTGGCCTCTAATGCGCAGGCACTCAGATGCTCATTGTAGGTCTTGCCAAACGTGTCAGGCAAGTGGCAAGAGTGGGGGGAAATGTAAGGCTCCCCTCCAACATTTTCCTGTACTTAGTAAACCCTTTGAAAGGGTCGGTATTGACATTATGGGGCTTCTGGATTCCCAAAACAGCCATGGGCAACAGATTCATCCTGGTCTTGGTGGACCATGCCACCCGGTACCCAGAAGCAATTCCTCTGAAGTTAATCACTTCTCATGTGGTGGGTCGTGCATTGATGGGGGTTTTTACCCACATGGGGTTCCCCAAGGAAGTGGTATCTGATAGGGGTACCAACTTCATATCTACTTATATGAAGTCTCTGTGGCAGGAGTGTGGAGGTAACGTGCCTGTTGGCGTACAGGGAGGTGCCTCACACAATGCAGTCTCCAACCCCCTGGTGTCTGTCTAGGGCCTTGCTTGGGCAAGGCAGGATCTCACAAACAGGAGAGACTTCCCTTTGAAGTATGTCTACTTCAAAGGCAGAAAGGGGTATAAGAAGAGCACCCAAACCCCTGAAAATTAGATCACTTCTGGACTCAAGAGGAACCGCTGCCAAGAAGAAGAGCTGAAGAGCTGCAGGGAAGTACTGCCCTGCCTGTGACTGTGCTTTGTGGAGCTATCCTGCAGTTGCTGCTTCTGCCTGTGAAAGGGGACAAAGACTGGACTTTGTTGTGCATTCCTGCTTGTAAAGAATCTCCAAGGGCTTTAACTGAGCTTGCCTCTTGTTGTTGAAGTCTCAGCCATCAAAGACTTCCCCTGCCAACACCTGGACTCTCTGCTGACACTCCTGTCCGGCCAAGTGGTCCTCTATCCAGTTCCTGGGCCCTTGAAAGGGGAGGCTGGCAGACTGAAAATCCATGCACAGTTCGTGGCTGAGAAACGACGCGCCACCGGCTTTGCAGCTGAAAGCGACGCTCCATCTGCATCTGGCCTTTGTTGTGCATTCCTGCTTGAGAGGTATCTCCAAGGGCTTGGACTGAGCTTGCCTCTTGTTTTGAAGCCTCAGGGACAGCAAAGTCTTCACCAACCAGTCTCTGAGTCTGTATGCTGTGGGCTGTAGCTTGCCAGAGGGAACCCATCCAGTTCATGGGCCCCTCGAAGTGAATTTCTGGTGAAAATTCTGTGACGTGATTGCGTCCCCGTGAGGTCGCCCCAGAGCACTGTGAAGTCGCCGGACCTCGACTTTGCTGGGAGTACCATAGGACTGACTCCTCACAACCGATGCCGCCTCACCTCCACCGCTCAGCAGCAAAGACCCGATGCCTCTTCATTACGCTTCCGCTCCTTCACCCCGCAGCACCGGAACCGACTCCGTATCGGATCCAGCAAAGCCTCGCTCCCCCACTCTGTGCACTGGCCTGTTTTCCATGCATTTTGCTAAGGTACTGTACTTGGGGGTCCGTGTGACCCTCGTAAACAGCACCAGTGGTGTCGCATTGTGGGAAACGACTCCGTCCCGACGCCGCTTTAACATCAGATTGCCGCATTTGTGCCTCTAGGCATTATTTTGGTGTTTTTAAATGCTAAAGTCATATTTTTTATTGTGTGTGGTGGATTTTTATCATATTTGGTCTTATTTTATTTAGATAAATATTTACTATCTTTCTAAACCTGTGTGGTGTCCATTTTGTAGGGTTTCACTCTATTACTGTGTGTGTTGGTACAAATACTTGACCTCACTGGCTGTATGAATCAAGCGGTCCAGTGAGGGGACGGATTAGGCGCATTGCGAGCGCCTCCTTTGACGCAAGTGTGACTATAAGGGGACACTCCCCCTCCTGGAGACTGGGGCCATGGAGCCTTTAGACTTGGGGCCTACGCAAGGTAGTTCCTCGCTTCAGTTAGGCCGCATCAATTCTCACTTTACTGTACCCACTCTCTTACTGCGTGTTGAATGTCTGTCTCTGCAATGCATGACGTTAAGGGATCCTAGGCCCTGAAGAATGCCCCCAGACCTTCCTTGGCTCTTTGCAGAGGGCAGAAACATGTCGGACATTTTTAGATAGGTGACCCAGTGAGTCCTTGTTCTCACTAAGGTGTCCCATTCTTGTTTTTAAACACACCAGCAGACACCATTATTAAAAGTGTAGATTGCACACTGGTAACTGCTGAGGTGTTTTTATATCCTTCCCTAGCTTAGCTGGATCCCACTAATTCCCAAAAATAAAAATGTACGCGCTCCCTCCCGTTCTTTTAACGGTGAGGTTGAGTCCGCCCAGGTGGCATTGTCCTACCTGGGTGGGGCTAGGTGGTCAAATGAAGCATGACACTATATAGTGTGTGAGGCCACCTAGTCTGTAAAGGAAACACCCCCCCTTCACCTCTTCACAACACTTATACTTCATTCATACACCCAGTGAGGTCAAGGAGCTCCAGGAAAAACTCCTTTGGGTACAGCTCCTCATTATAAGTAAACCCAATACCTTTTTGTGTTTTTTGGCTATATATGGAGGGAGTTAGTATGGGTCAATTCCTTCAAATTTGTCACAAATTGTTTAGTTCCAATCTCCCTGACTCTCTATTTGTGCTTTGATGGTACAAATACTTTACAAATTGCCTCTGGGTTAGGTCTTTCTGCTTGTGCCCAGCTACCAAGAGGGCTAGCAGGGGTTAACGGGGTGTTTTTTCTCCTTTACACAGACCAGAGTGAGGGTCCTTGCTTGGACAGGGGGCGACCTGACTGCCAACCAAAGACCCCTTTTCTAACAGTAGGGGTCTCTCATACCAGCACAAAACTGTGTCCATCTGGGCCTCCCTCCTATAGCACTTCTTGCTTTTCAAAGTGTGGCTTCAGAGCAGACACTGTTGTACACGATGTTGCATCAGAGCTCACATCCGGTATGGTTAAAGTTTCTGAGTTTGCACTAGTGTGTTCAGTTGATGCGAGGCACACTGCCTTTTTAGAGCCTATTGTGCCGTCAGACACCCAAAAATGTATCACTATGGCTAATTCTAAGGACATGACAATAACATCTACCAAGCCAATCTGCTGATTATCAGCATACAATAGCGGTTGGTGGTGGAATATCTCACAGTAAGAAACCTTCTTAATATCGTCAATATCACACTGTACCGTGAGTGTGCAATGCCACATGCCCGATCACAAACCTAGTTGTCTGTGTCACTGTTGTGACAGAGTAACCCAACCCTAATATCTAAATCAGGCCCTTAGTTTGCTGAGAGGGAAGTCCATTCTCTGTGCAAGCTTATGTGTGTTGGAGGGCTAGTATATAATCCTGCAGTGGGTTGTAAAACAACAGCCAAAAGTGCCATATTTCACAATATGGTGATCAGAGAAGGCATGCCTGTAGAATCTGTTAGTGATGTCTCAGACAATGAAGAGATATAGGGGGTCATTCTGACTCCCGCCGGCTGCGGTAACCGCGGTGCCGGCGGGAGCCGCCGAATGACCGCACCGCGGTCAAATGACTGTGGCGGCCATTCTGGCTTTCCCGCTGGGCTGGCGGGCGACCGCCAGAAGGCCGCCCGCCAGCCCAGCGGGAAAGCGCCTTCAACGAGGAAGCCGGCTCCGAATGGAGCCCGCGGAGTTGAAGGCGTGCGACGGGTGCAGTAGCACCCATCGTGATTTTCAGTGTCTGCTTGGCAGACACTGAAAATCTTAGTGGGGCCCTGTTAGGGGGCCCCACGACTCCTGTTACCGCCAGCCTCTTCCTGGCGGTAAGGGGGTCGGAATCCCCATGGCGGCGCTGCCTGCAGCGCCGCCATGGAGGATTCCTCAGGCCAGGGGAAAACCGGCGGGAAATCGCCGGTTTCCCTTTTCTGACCGCGGCTTTACCGCCGCGGTCAGAATTGGCCTGGATGCACCGCCAGCCTGTTGGCGGTGCATCTGCGGTCCCCGGCCCGGAATGACCCCCAAAATCCCCTCGTTTCCCGCCCTCAGGACAGGATGCAGCAGAGCCATAGAAGCATGTGCCTGGAGAACTGAAGTTACTGACAGTTACTTTTGAGGTATATGAAACAAAAGCATAAAAGTGAACATACACGTTTAAACAAATTAGTTCATATATTTCATTATTTTAAAGAAATGTTCAAACAATAAGTAACCAATCGGCAAGGTGTATAAAGAAAATACATTAATATCTTAATGCATTTTAACCGGAATATGTTAAAAAGCATAACAATACTTTCATATTTTATTTTTAGCCTGACCAATTAATCACTGTTCTCCCTGTACACGGCGAGTTCCATTACACTCTCCCTGTCCACTGTGGCTTCTTCTACTGCTTATAGTGGCTGACTTTGCTGTCATCATTACTGTGGAGAACCATCTCTACTTGTATTTGTTGTGTATCTGCTCATGACCGCCATTACAGATGCCACCCTTCTTACAGTGTGTCCTGTAGCATGGAGACGCATTTTTGTATAGCTCTGCGTACGTTTACTTGCTCCTGAACTCTAGGTAACTTCTAGACACAAGTGACTCACTGTTTTAGTTAAATCTAACAAATGTGATCTAATGATTTTTTTGTCCCTTAGACATTGCTTTCCTCTGCTTCTTACCCCTTCCACGTAGCTCACAAGTAGCACTTGCCGGTTTCCTCGAATCACAAGCACAGGTTTTTTGAAACAATGGAGTTGTGATGCTGTGAGTGCGACACTTGGTACCTCGCCTGCGATTTCACGGATAGATTTCTCGGTGGACCTCTTCTGACTGCGTAATGCCTGAGGTGTTGACCTGTATTTATAAGTTTGTGGCGTTGGCTGAGTGTTTAATGTAGGTGTTACTGTCTTAGTAGATACTGACGTTAGTGTGACATTTAAACAATGGTTCCATTGTTTGCATAATGACTTCAGTCGTGCTAAGGCTTTCCTGCTCTAATAGTTCTCCACCCGTCCATGCCTGGCCTCTCTGGTTAGTCCTCTCTGTTAGGGAAGATACCATGCCTTATTTCACATCATTTAGTTATTTGTATATTGAATGTAATTAATTAATTAATAGTACACTATTATTGATAAGTAATTCAATTTACTGTTGTACAATGTGTGTTTTTTTAACTTAAATATTAAGTTGTTCTACTTTGCAGGATTAATGTTTGTTTCTGATTTTGCAATGCAGGCTAGACTCAATCTATAAGGACTACCTTGCCCATGACGCATTATCTGTTCTGTATATATAGCTTCTAATATGGAATGTTCTCACTTTAAATTTTTTATGATTTTGTACCATTTACACTATATATGTACTATTGAATACTCTATAACAATATCTCAAAAACGAGTCACAACTAAACCAATTTCTGTCTGTTACTGTGAGTCTTTAATATTGTGAACTCAATCTTCATCCCCTGGTGAAAGGGATTGGTAGGACAGCTAGTTCTATGTGTTGTTAACTAGTGCTAGCATCCTGGTCTGAATCATTATCAAGTGAAACTCAGGTCATAGACTGGGGCCGTGCAAACAAGGCATAGTGATAGTTACTTTTGTCTATAATGGGACTTACATTCCTCCCGCGATTCTTTGTATTAGTAATGTACCTAGTTAAGAGCCAATCGAAATGCAGCCTTTTGAAATCTGATTTTCAATGTAATTTTGCACCAGCTGTCCTTGGGCCTTAGGCACTGCTGAACCTCAATTTGGTAGCCAGAGTTCACACTATGTGCTTGGTTTGCCACTGGCCATAAGGGAAATGGGCCAAAGATCACTCTGTTTTTTTGGGTGCAGGTGCAGTGTCACTCAAAAAAAAGCTGATGACAAGTCGATGTCAAGTTTTGCAAGGCCTTTAGTGACAAGGAATTTAAAGGCGGCAACAAAATGAAAAATATTAATAAAGAGGTACTAGTCGTCCAACGAGTACGGGGTTAAGGTAAGAGTCTGAAAAGATCATTTAGATGCTCGTGGGTGGTAGTGCCAGCCCACAAAGCCCATGGAGGACTGGCCACTGCTATCCTGTTGGGGAGCCACTTGCTTTGAGAATCGAACATGCCTGGAGGGGATCACACTGTCTTCTGTGTGCCCAGTAGTACAGGACTTCTGCAGGAGGCACATAAGCATACCACAGGTGGTACATCAAGCATGGATTTGGTTCTGAAAAACAAAAAATAATTGGGCCTGCCAACAACGTATTTTTCATTATGAAGGTCATTATTATTGCTTTCTCTTTGAAACTGCAAGGCTTTTCATGGCAATCCTGAACAGAAAACATGGACATTTGAAGACAAACCCTAAAAAGGATGGGTCTTATGATGTGCAGTGACCACCAGCTGGGCTTTCGCCTGGCCACATGGTCAAAGGTTTCTGGCAGTGGATCCAGCTGAGACTTTTCTGTTGGAAACATAGAGCTTTTCCCACCTCAGAAAGAGGCTGGAAAATTGTGATTCTGAGTTGGTGGGAGTTTGCTAATTGATGATGCGGGTCATGCTCTGCCAAATTTTAAATGAGGTACTAAACGTTCTAATTAAGTTAGCACAAAATAAACATTCACAGGTTCCATGATGTGTTTGTTTTATTTTATGTTATGTCATGTCGTGTCATGTTCTGTTGTGCGTGTCAATGACAAGGGCTTTGATGTTGGATCAAAGCTTTCAAAGCGCTTTGTCCTTCAATGGGTTGAACGTTTTTCCCCTACAGTGGTAACACAGCATCACAATGTTTCAAGATGCTGATTATCGTTTGCCATTGTTCCCACTCTCTAGATTGTTGGATGCCATGGAATGGGCTGTTGCCCTGCTGTTTTAGAAAAATATTTGGAGCCAGATGCAAGTTGTCTACCAATTATAACACTACCAAGTATGGTCTAAGCCAATCGATATATGCTATTAGATGAATTTGCAATTTACTCTAATGGGCTTTGGATATTATTGTTGAGTTTTGTTTGCAGT